>NW_020174048.1:4665543-4701819 GCF_003031525.2 Neophocaena asiaeorientalis asiaeorientalis
GGGTGCTCTGAACAGGACATACAATGGATGGTAATTGAGCCTATCAGATCCTATAAGACCCATCTCATATACAGATCCTCATCAAAACAATATTGATGATTAATATAGAAAATTCCATACCAAACCAGGATTATATAAACAAATTTAAGGGAGTTCAATTTTTGAAGATTGAAACTTGTATGAGGAAACTCCAGGCTCTTTGGATCCTCTGTCACGATAATACTAATCATTTGAATGTCTTAAAAAATTAACTCCTGGGCTTCCCTGGTGGCGCAGTGGTTGAGAGTCCGCCTGCCGACGCAGGGGACGCGGGTTCGTGCCCCGGTCCGGGAAGATCCCACGTGCCGTGGAGCGGCTGGGCCCGTGAGCCATGGCCGCTGAGCCTGCGCGTCCGGAGCCTGTGCTCCGCAACGGGAGAGGCCACAACAGTGAGAGGCCCGCGTACCGCAAAAAAAAAAAAAAAAAAAAAAAAAAAAATTAACTCCTTTGGTATATTATTAACTAATGACATTTGACTTTCCCATCAGAGAGTTTATCTCGCTGGCAAATCTTTAGTTATTTTTTTGCAATGCCATGGTGCTAAAATATACCTGTCTGTGATGGATCAATACTTGTCTTTGTATTTAAAAAATGTTTCAATGTTCTAAACATGCTCATCTTGTGAAACTAGTTTTCTCATATTTCCCCATAAATGGTCCATTGTCAGTGGAAGGAGGTTTCCTTTTCTGATGGAAAGTATTTCAGTGTAGTTGAAAATACACTATTTTCTATCTCTACACTCAATTTTTTCTTTCTCATAAAACATATATAAGTACAGAAAACTTATACTAAAACTTTCACAATTCTATGTTTTAATTATGTTATAATCTAAAATTTATTTCAGTCATTTGACTTACAAAATAATATGTGCTCATTTTAGGGACTTCACAAGCTGTTGTAGGTGTAAATTGAAACAAATTATCTCCTTCTTTCCTTTTCCAGTGTTAACCCCTTGTAGTGACTTGGTAACAATTGCTGTGTACTTTTCCTTCCTTTGCGTATTACATTATGTACAAACATGTCCAGATATTTTTTGTTTTTTTGTTTTACAAAACATTCTGTGTATGACATTCTAAAATTAGTAGGTTTTCCCACAATTTTATCATGGAGTCCTTCCAAGTAAGTATGTATCAATCTACCTTAATCTTTGAAGGCCCCAAAAGCATTTCAGACGTGTGCGTCGTAACTTAAACAATATAACCCGACTGATGGCTCTTCAGGTTGCTCCTGGTTTGCCATCATTACCAACAGTGCTGAAAGGAGCAAACTTATTCATGTAAATTCATGGGCTGGGACTTTTGTTTTTATAGGGAAAAATAAGCAAATGAACAGGAAAAAGACGAATGATTCCACATACATCTAGGTAAAAGGATAGGACTTGTTATAGCGAAAGAAATGCAAAGGACCAACACGTGTATGAAGACATTCATGTCATCAGTAGTTAGGGAAATGCACATGCAAACAAAAAACATAAAAAAAATGAAAATAAAGAAGCAAAATACCAATTTTCACCCATTGTGTTGGCAGAAGTTAAATATAGTTATAACACCCAGTGGTGGCAAAAATGTGGGGAAGAGAGTTCTTAAACATTATTATCTTACATTTTTGAGAAAGACTTTGTCAGTGTTTCATAAAATTAAATACGTACAAGCCCTTTGATTCAACAAGCTGACTCCTAGGAATTAAATTGGGCTATTTTTAGAGAATACCTAGAAACAATTGAGAAATGAGTGATGTGGTAAAAAATTTTCCCAAATATTTTTATTGATAAGAATAAAGCAAATACAAGAAGCAATTGTAGGGCAACCGGGATGGGAAGCGATGAGCAATTCCCTCCACATACTAACATTTATCCTACCCTGCATATATTTTCTCATGATATTTAATGGCTCCTTTTGAAAAACATGATACGTACCGGTGTTTTCTAATCTGCTCAAAATGCATGCATGAAGGGCATAAATAAGTTTTAAGCCAATGAATGAAGTCTTACCTGAAGCTTAGAGACACATGAATCCTGTCCAGTTGTTCATGAGATGCGTGAGGCCTCATTGTAGCGGCTCTGGTTCTCCAGACAGAGGGAGGGGCTGGTCCTCTATGCCCAGCATGTGGCTCTGAGTTTATCTGTAGCCTGAGTCTTAAATAGGACACGGCTTGGTGTGAGGGGGAAGGGGCAGATTGGGAGCTCAGAGCACCGCGAGCATTAGGAAAGGCTGGACCCTACTGTGATTGGTATTGTACAGACGCATCCTGGTTTGCAAAACCAGTAGGAGGCAGACCTAAGCTCTCAGTGCAAGGGTCTCATTGCAGACTCTGGAACATAACTATTGTGCCCTTGGAAGTCACCCAGGACTTCTTAAACATAGACCTTTTCTTCTGGGCGCCATCTCTGTAAAGCCTTCCCAGGCCCCCTTCCTCCCTGATTTTACGCAGAAGGAACCCCTGTCTGCTTGAACCCCACCGTGATGGCTCCTTTATTTCATTCATGAAAGTACCCTGCGGGCTGTGCCCCATTGTACTTTGTGAGCCTCAAATGAAATTAGGAGTGGAAAAGGACTTTGGAAACCCTCATGTGCCAACTAGATATGAATTATTTGCGGTAACGTCCTCTTTTGGGAAGGAGATTGGTTTCTTGGTCACTGTCCTCTCTGTCACCTTCTCTTCTTCTGCTTGATATCCTCCCTGAAGTCCACAGCATTTCTATGACTCTGCTCTTTTCACTCATATTTCTTAATAAGTTCTCAAGTCTTGCTTGCTGGGAGGTTTGCTAAGTATTTTCAGAGACATGTTAAGATAATGTCTGTGAGAAATTTCAGAAGCCTTGACGTCTGGTGGTGGTAGGCACCTCTGGTTTCCCTGGGAATGGAACTGGAGCCAGTGGACATGATTCTGACTGTCTGCACGGATCCAGCCATCATTCCAGCCCCTTCCAAGCGATTACTCTCTCTTGTGTACGCCGGGACTAGCTCTCTAGATTTCACAACCTTAGGATCCCTCCTCTACATCCCATTTGCCCTCAGAACTCTAAACCAGCAGATCCCAAGATGGGAAAATTAGAAAAGGAAGAGGTTTTTAAGGTCAGATTTTTCCTATCAAGTTTGAAACGAGATCCATTTGCATTCCAGAGCACGTCAGGTTTAAAAATCCAGTTGACTCAATTTCAATGCCGTTTTAGATCTATCATGGTCTCACAGAGGCCACCTGTGCAGGGACCAGTATGGGTATGGGAGGGCTCTTAATCTCCACTGCGTGAGCAGATCAAATGGTGCTGTGCCTTTCTCTCTCTCTCTCTCTCTCTCTCTCTTTCTCTCTCTGACTTTTTTCTCTGGACACTAGCCCTATCGTGGAACACTTAGAAGTAGAACTCCTAAATTGTTCCATGTTCATGGTAATTTCTATAGCAAAGGTAAGAGATGTTTGGTGTAGATTTAGTGTCAGCAAGAACACAAATCTCTCCCATAGTACCTGTGGGCAGAACTAGTTGATGATTGAGAGAATTTATGACCTGGGATATCATATATTTCAAATAAAATTAAAAAACCCAAGTACTACTTTGGGATTTTGGAAAACTTTACTGTTCAATTCCCAGAGTTGAAATACTTGACATATAGAAAGTGTCACTTTACTAAAAAACAATGGATTCATCTGTATCCTTCAATTAGAGCCAGGACAAATAATACTGAAGACAGAGAAGTCATCCTTGGGGGATGTACAAACTCAGTTTCTTGCTTCAAGAATATTCACATACCCATCTGGATATATGACAACTTAGTAATCTTTTGATGTCACCCTTTTTTAGTATGCAAAAATGATATGTAATAATGATACTTGTCATTAATTGAGGGTTTACCACCCTGTGCTGGGGGCTATGCTTTGATGCCATTCTGATTCTCTCTAGTTCTCACTATATTTTATCAGGTGGCACAATTTCCCTTTTACAGATGAGAAAACAAGGAGGTTATGTAACTTGTGCAAGATCATGCAACTGGTAAGTGTAAGACCTGGATTCAAAACTAGGAGCGTTTATATGGTTTCGATGTCTGAGCTCTTTCTAAAAATACTGCGACACCTCTCCAGAAACTGTTATCAGAATGAAGCTTTACTGAGTGACATACTTGGAGAAGAATATTTACAAATTAAGAAACATTCAAGTAAGAGTGATCAAGTTGGTAGTTGTCCGGAAACCATGGCCTAAGAGGAAAAGTTGAAATTACTGGAGTTAATTAAGTCAGTGAAAGAATCACATAACTTTCATATGAACTTTCTTCAAATACCTGGAGAGCTGTCACACATAAGGCTGGACCTGTGGAGTCAAAGGGTGGGTAACGGATGAGAGTTAAAGAAGGTGACTTTGACCCATAGGAGGTCAGAGCTTTCTGAGAGAGCTCGCCGGGCAGTGGGATGGGGAGTGAGTTGATCCTTGGAAGTGACAGAGGTGTTTGCTTTTCCAGGGTATTGAAGAACAGATTGTTATATTAGGTAGAAGTCTGGGCTGGATGGCCTCTGACACATATTTCAATTCTGAGGTTATCTAAATGTCAATTCACAACACCTTGGTATGAATAAATTGACAAATTCTTCTCTTAGCGATGGGGGAAGACTAGACGCCATGAAAACATTGAGTGCCTGAAAATGGAAAAGTCTTGAAGATACTTTGCCTGTTTAACAATTTCACTCAGAATTGGCTTATATTTACATTTTTCATCACAGAAGAACAAGAAAATTCCAGTAATTGATTTTCTCAGCAATTCTGTTTCCGAATTTGAAGAAAACTGTATTTCAGTTTTGGTAAAGTCTAATGCTATTTTTAATGGATTTGGGAGTTCTTCTGACTCGATGTTTAATGGATTACAAAGAACCTGGTGGGAGGTTTTCCAGGATGTAATGGGTGTAATTGAGTTGTGACAGGTTTTCAGAAAGGACTCAAAACACAGGTAATCCATTGCAGACAAGAAGAATATTATCCTTGAACTCTGAATCAGTAGTATTGGTATATTAATATACTATGTTTGGGTTTATGTTAGGAAGTGCATTGTAATTGTTTTTTAAGTGGGTGTTATGCTCACAACATTTTAAAAAGAGTGACGCTCTGGAAAACACAAAGTCTTGGCAAGAAGTCAGGTTTAATTAAACTGTGGGGACTGTATAAATTGGAGGCATGATTTTATTAAACTAAGAAAACTAGCCAGGACCCTTCTCTGGAAGAGCTGTGGATGGTGGGGACACATTAACTCTCATGACATTTATCATGTATTTGTTAATTTCACAAACACTTTTAACTTGTATGACTTGATTCATCAACTCTAGGTGTGTACACATGTGGTCTCATCCTCTTTTCTTCCAGTTACTCTCAAGCTTCCAGTGTCTTTCTTGTGCTGAGGTTTCCAAAGCAATAGATCATTCTTATTTCCAGGCGTCAGCAACTACTGTTTATTTTTTTTAAGACAGTGTCCTTTTGGGGATTGGCCTGTCTCCCTAGGCCACTCCCATCCATCATGGCAGGGAACTAATTGCTGGTCCGGGTTCCTGCACTAGCCAGGTGGTACCCCTCGTGGGGCTCCAAAGATAATCATTCAACACTTAGCTTTTCTATTGACTCTGAATCACCAGCATAGACAAACATGGGGATTACATTCCATCATTTTTATTGCCTTTTTTTGTCAATTTGCGAGGATCTTGATTGAGGCTACCTTGGTCTACCTTAACAGCTTACAGAAGCGTCAGTTATCAGAGAGTACATGTTGGAATGGCCCTGGGCCCACTCCATAAAGAGGTGATCCACTTCTTCCTCAGTGGTTAGTTTTGTGACCAGTTGATATAGACCTTGATTAGTTAATAAGAGGTCTGCTATATCCTATTCCTTTGCCTATATTTACATAATAATACTTACAATAATAATACGTAATAATACTTACAATAATACACAAAATATACATGCATGTATATAAATATTCATATAAGAGGAGATCATTCAAGTGTACTTTTCAGAAGTAAAAAGATAGGTCTCCATACATAAAACATGGAAGAGATTGGCATATATTTAAGTGGCTCCTTCAAATGGCTGGCCAATTAATTTTAGTCTTTTTTGTTTGTTTGGTTGGTTGGTTTTTGCTATTTACTTATTTATTTTAATCTTTATTGTGTATTGGAGCATAACTGATTAACAATGTGGTGTTAGTTTCAGGTGTATAGCTAAGCGATTCAGTTATATATATACATGTATCTATTCCTTTCCAAATTCTCTTTAGTCTTAAATATTATACATGAGTGGAGACAATAACAATGTCTTTGAACACCTACTGAGTACTCCATAGCTGATAGGCTCTATAATCAATGTTTTACATACACTAAAGCCTTACAACAATTTTCTGGAGATACTACCATCCCCACTCTACAGATGGGAAGCTAGATTTATAGAGGCTGAAAGCTAGTATGTGAGTCAGGAATTGAAATCAGACTGAGGGACTTCATTTCTGAGCCCTTGACCACGATGTGAGGCAGAGCATTAGGGCCTCTCTGCCTTGATCGTCCCAGTGGCCAGTGGTGAATTTTGAATGTTGATGGTCTCACACGTAGTTTTATTTTCATAAAAGGGCACAAAGCGATGTCTTTTCAGAGTCCCTGTGTGTATGGAAATGTCTTTCTGTTGAGTCCACACATGAAAGATAACTTGGCCCTGGAAGCAAGTGGTGGATCACAGCCTCTTTTCCAGAGAACTCTAGCTATTGTCTTGGCATTTGTTATCCAGAAGTCCATGATGACTTTAATTCTTGTTTTTTGCATTTGTGTTCCCTCCACCTTCAGTTCTGCCCAATGTTTATAGGAAATTTTCCCCCCCTCTGGTCATTATTTTTAAATCTTTTTGGCCAGGATATATTTAGGTGTAGTAAATGTTTTCTTGGTTTTTACAGACAACGCAGTGAATTTTTTCAACCAAATATTGTAGATCTTTTTTTAGCTCAAGAAATTTTTCCTCTTGATTTTCCTTCCCTTTTCATTAAAAAAAATATTCTGGAGTACGAATCATGTCTATGTTCTATGTCTCGCAGGGCTACTTGTCTCTCTCTAGAGATTTCCATCGCCTTGTCATTTTCTTCTCCATCCTTGGGCAGCTTTCCAAATTTGCCTTCCATGCTACCGGTTTCATTTTCTTCAGTGTGAATTCTGCTCTTCCCTGTCTCCTATGTGGATTTGGAATCTGATATGTTACTATTAATTTGCTGGTACTTTGTTATATGTACAAGGATCTACTGCATCTGTATGCAATCTCAGAGGAAGAAATCCACATGTTATTCATGTGTTTATTCCTCACCAAACTGCTCGGCTGTCTAATTCCTCCCTGCACCTCCAAGCTTTACCCATCTTGGAGCAGAGCAGAGGCACATCTCACAAACCGCTACAGCATTCAAACGAAATTGAATCCTGTTTCAAAGATACAGAATAAGAGCAGTAAAGAAGTGTTTCCAGGGACCTGGAATGGTGTGAGTCATGGACAAATCCCCAGCAAGGAGCCACCGCTGTGTGTTAATGTATAAATTATTTTAGTGTGCGTTTGTGATCCGCAGAGCCCAGGGCAGGCTCTCAGGGAAGCACCACTTTTCCTTGGCTGGTAGAATGAGTCTCTGAATTAGGCAGCAGACGTCCAAGGAGTTAGGAAGTGTCTTCCAACCTATTTGGAGGTTTTCTGTGCTCTGGCTATCATTACTGTGCCCAGGAAAGAAGATTCTATCCTTGTAGAAGAAACAAACATTTGATAGAAAACAGGGAATAGGCCTTGAACATTTGTTATGCTGTAAATCTAGGAGAAGTTCTTTAAAGACTCGATGTTGGCTTTCTTCACCCAAAATATAAAAACTAATTTGTAACATTTTCAGCCAAAATGGCTACAGATCAAATGTCCCATATACTCTTCTGGAATGAAGATTCACAAAAGGCTCACATTCCAATTGTCTCCTATTTAAATTACTTCCTTATTGTTAGTCACCAACCTTCAGAGGTTGCTTTAACTATGAAAAATGGCAGTAAATTACTCCGTGGGTGTATTAAATAGCATTTAGAGAATTTAAAAAGTCAGCTTGTTAGACTCAAGCCAAGTTTTTTTTGTTTTTGTTTTTTGCGGTACGCGGGCCTCTCACTGTTGTGGCCTCTCCCGTTGCGGAGCACAGGTTCCGGACGCGCAGGCTCAGCGGCCATGGCTCACGGGCCCAGCCACTCGGCGGCATGTGGGATCTTCCCGGACCGGGGCACGAACCCGCATCCCCTGCATCGGCAGGCGGACTCTCAACCACTGCGCCACCAGGGAAGCCCTCAAGCCAAGTTTGTTAGACTCAAACATAAGCCAGTGTACGTCCTGTTTAGAGGACAATGAGTAATCTGAAGTGATCACAAGCTTCCATTTGTGTTGGTTTCATGTGTATATTTTGCAGTTTACAGTTTCTTATCCATATATGGAATATACAACAGAAGTCACTTTTCATTCATTTCAGACTGAACTATTGTCTTATGTGAGTGATTTCAGACAATGACCTAAAAGGGGGTAATCTTCACTCTACAGAACATGCTATCCAGTTACTGACTATAGTCTTGAACATCCATCAGAAACAGCAAAGGTATTGTGGTCAGTTACCAGTCACTAGAGAGATTTTAAAAATAAGGATGTAGTTATCAAAATGCTTAAAAATTCCAGAACATCATTTTATAAACCATTCCTATTAAAGATCTTCAAAAACAAAGTACTTAATGCTCTTTTTGTAGCGAGAAAAAGCCTCAGAACTTTGTTAATTGATCAATACTATTCAACTTTGTCCCTTCTCAGTTTTCTTTACCTACTTATTAAACATCTTGGAATTTAAAAGAGATATTTGTGATTTGAATAGCGGGAGAAAGAAGACTAAGGTAAAGATGATTAGATGAATAAATATATTTTAAAAAACCTTTATTTTGAAATAAGAAAGCAAATGCTACTATTTTCCTTGAGCCCTTAATGGATGAAATGGTTTGGCTGTGTCAGCAGGGATCCATAACTCATGAAACGGTCTCTGACTGATTTCACAATTGGAAGCTGATCTAATTTTATTGTTCACTTATGTTATAATTTAGGACTTTTCTAAGTTAAATCATCCTCATATTTAATTCTTTCTGTTTGAGATGACTACTTCACACAGATTTTATTTTTTTGTTTTTGGTATTACTTTCTTTTTCAAGGAGTGTACTGTATAATCACTGAACTCCTCTATAATTACACGGCAAAGACTATGTAAATACGTAATTATGTTCATGCAGATTACTTGATAATTATACTTCCAGTTACCAAGTAATGAACGGAATAATCATCATGCAACTTGCAGCTCTTAGACTTTCAGCTTGGTCTTTGTTTTAAAAAAGGAGAGAACTAGATAATTACTCGATGGTTACATGGCACTTACATTGTCAACAGTCGTGTATTTACGTTGCTATTACATGGTTATTTTTTACCTTGTAAAATAAAGTGCGACTGCCTCTGAAAGAAAGCCTTTCCTCCTCCTTTCAATAGGAATTCCATGTCTCAGGCTGGTGAATAGCAAAGCTGAGCCACTCTTTTGTATGTGCTTAAATACACGGGGTGGCACAGAAGCAAAATTGGAAAAGTCTCTGAACTTATATTTGCCAGGATAGAAGTAAAAAAAGAGAGGGGGGAAAAAAACCCCTATACATCAAGCTGTACCAGTGAAACATGAAACACATAGTTCCTAATCCTAAATCCAGGAGACTCATTCCCTAACCAACAGTGTTTTTCTTTCTGTTGTTTAGCTCATCCGCAGTACCAGTTGTCCACTCTTCCCTCTCCCTGGAATGTGCTTCCTCTATTTCAAGAACCAGCTCTCTTGCCTCGCCTTGGACGCATCATTGCATCATTCCCAAACCCTCTGTGTATGTCCTCTGCTTCCTGCTCTAAACCTGCGTACATGCCTTTAGGTTAGCATGGCTCGTGTATTATTGTAGGAAGTCTTCGCTCAATGTCCTGAATAAAAATCCATCAGAGCCTCTGTGATTGACAGCTTTCCATCTTATCTCCAGGCTTATCGCCAGCGCATAGGCATAACTAGTTTATGAATATACTTATAATGAATAAATTAATTAAAAGATAGATATGTATAGATAGATAGAAAAAAAGAGACGTATGATATAGTAGATATACATACCAGGGAATGAATTCTCAATATCATTATCTTTTGTTATTTCATTGGTCTAGCTGTGCCTGGATCCAATGACAAACATTTGTGACAAATTCAGTAGAGTTATCTTAAAAGGTTTGTTTCTTCTTTTTTTCTTTTTTTTCTTTCTTCCTATGGCATACTCTGTCTTTGATGTTGGGAGCTAAATGAAGTTTCAAGTAAAAATATAAGGCATTGGATCCATACATTCATATCATTGATGTGACATTTAATTAATACACATAATATTCAATGCATTGTGATCAGCCCAGAGGAAACTCAAAGAAAAATAGCAACTTTTTTTCTATCTTTAATGACTGAACTTCCATTCATGGGGGGAAGAAAGAGCATCCATTTTTTAAGTGGGCTATAATATAAAACAGAAGAAGATGAGAACTGTATAGTACAAAGGAACAGAACCATGAACACTGCTTTCCTTATGATTTCAAGTCATTGTATATTTTACTGACTACTTTTTTTGCAGTACGCAGGCATTCTATCTATCTAGGCTTTCTATCTTACTCCACTCATCTATATTTCTGTTTTTGTGCCAGTACCATACTGTCTTGATGACTGTAGCTTTGTAGTCTAGTGTGAACTATCTTCTGAAAGAACCAGCTTTTAGTTTTATCGATCTCTGCTGTCGAATTTGTAAGTCTTCTACAACAATGTGCAAAGTGTGCATTGGTGATTACATGTAACTTTTCAAAAAGAGAATTGCTAACTTTGGTTAACTTCTTATAAGGGACAGCTGCCCCACAATAGGTTAAGTGCATTCTTCACGTAAGTATTTTATGCTTCATAATTATTTTGATCAAGTGAAATAACAGACTTTAAAATGCTTGGACAGACAAAATCCTCTACACAGATAAATTAGTAGTGATTATGTGGTAGTTTTTTAGGTAGAAAATGCTGTGTGTTACTTGTATGAAATCATTATTTCCTTTTTTTGTGTAATTCATTGTGTATAATGGGTGTGATTACTTGTTGTGGGTACTATTTAGTGTTATTACTTAACAAATTGACCACATCTGATGGAACTCAGATGTGAGAAAATCCATTCTGTCACTTCTAGGAGCAATTGAAATATAAAACATAAGATTGTGCTTAGCCGGGCACATTACTTATGATAGTTGTCTTCTTTGTTTTTTCACATTTTTCAAACTTTAAAAAACTGATTTGCTCAAAACTACGATGAGGTATCACCTCACACCAGTCAGAATAGCCATCATCAAAAAATCTACAAACAATAAATGCTGGAGAGGGTGTGGAGAAAAGGGAACACTCTTGCACTGTTGGTGGGAATGTAAACTGATACAGCCACTATGGAGAACAGCATGGAGGTTCCTTAAAAAACTAAAAATAGAACTACCGTAGGACCCAGCAATCCCACTGCTGGGCATATACCCTGAGAAAACCATAAGTCAAAAAGAGTCATGTACCACAATGTTCATTGCAGCTCTATTTACAATAGCCAGGACATGGGGGCAACCTAGGTGTCCATCGCCCAATGAATGGATAAAGAAGATGTGGCACATATATACAATGGAATATTACTCAGCCATAAAAAGAAATGAAATTGAATTATTTGGAATGAGGTGGATGGACCTAGAGTCTGTCATACAGAGTGAAGTAAGTCAGAAAGAGAAAAACAAATACCATATGCTAACACATATATATGGAATCTAAAGAAAAAAAAATGGTCATGAAAACCTAGGGGCAAGACAGGAATAAAGACACAGATATAGAGAATGGACTTGAGGACACGGGGAGGGGAAGGGTAAGCTGGGATGAAGTGAGAGAGCGGCATGGACTTACATATACTACCAAATGTAAAATAAATAGCTAGTGGGAAGCAGCCTCATAGCACAGGAAGATCAGCTCGGTGCTTTGTGACCACCTAGAGGGGTGGGATAAGGAGGGTGGGACGAAGACACAAGAGGGAGTAGATGTGGGGATATATGTATATGTATAGCTGATTCACTTTGTTATAAAGCAGAAACTAACACACCATTGTAAAGCAATTATACTCCAATAAAGATGTTAAAAAGAAAACAACACTGATTTGCTTCAGAAATTTCTTTCTTCCAGTTTAAAAATAAAAATTCTTTCACTGGTGTTTGAACTAGGTAACACTATTTTTTTTTAAATTGAGTTATAGTTCATTTACAATGTTGTGTTAGTTTCTGGTGTACAGCAAAGTGATTCGGTTTTATATATATATATATATATATATATATATATTCTTTTTCAGATTCTTTTCCATTATAGGTTATTACAAGATATTGAATATAGTTCCCTGTACTATACAGTAGGACTTTGTTATTTATCTTTTATATATAGTAATTTGTATCTGCTAATCTCAAACTCCTAATTTATCCCTCCCCTCCTTTCCCTCTTGGTATCCACAAGATTGTTTTCTATGTCTGTGAGTCTGTTTCTGTTTTGTAAATAAATTCTTTTGTATCACTTTTTAGGTTCCACATATAGGTGACACTACTGGATTGAGTGCCTGTTGGATGCAAAATGGTGTCCACTTTACACACAACAGTTTCAGTGTTAGAGGAATCTCAAAGGTGAATCAGTCAGGGCAGATGAGTTTATGCTGTGTAACAAATAACCCCCAGTACTCTGGCTGAAAACAATAACATTGTTGTTCTTCTTTTTATTGCTCATTCTATGTGTCTGTTCTGAGTCATCCATGGCTCTTCTCCACATCATTCCACTCAGGGATGCAGCCTGTGGGAGGCTCCTGGAACCACCCGGCAGGTCACTTATCACTTTGACAGGGCAAAGAGGACTAGCAAATTGCATGCTGGCTTTTCGAGTTTTCTACCTTGAAGTGACACATGTCCTATAGGCTCACATCCACTGGCATAAGTGATGTGGCCATTGCCTAATTTCAGGAGCATGGGAAGTACAATGAGCCCTACTGTGTGTCCAGAGGGGGAAATTGGAATATTGCTCAGCAGTGGAGGGACAGCCATAGCATAAGAAGTATTATTTTGTTTATTTAATAAATGGGATAGCTAAGCATCAGAGTCTGAGTAACTTGGGTAAGATCAATAGCTGGAATTTGGGCAACACACTGTGTAGTGAGGACAGATGTTGCTATGACCATTGGAAACTATGAAAATACTATCAAACTTAACATTGATTTAGTGATTCTGAGAGTATTTAGGAGGGCATTAAATTGTTCAGATTTCCAGTGCAGCAATTAATTCATCAGGGCTGTAACATACTGTAAGGTGCCTCGGGATGTATCAATGATGAACAGTTTTCTCCTTCTTGGTGCCTCCAACTAGCTCTGCAGTCTTGAGCAATCACCCTGCTTTGCTGAGTCTCAGTTTTCTTCTCTCAGGTCAGGTTGTCGGGTTTACAGATTCCCCTTCTGCTTTGACCATCTGTGTACTCAGTTAATGCTTGGCTGCTGGTGAGCTCTGACTTCTGATTCCCTTTTCTCTGATCTGATAGACAAATCTGATCTCCAGCAAGTAGATCAGGAATGTAAGTTTATTTCCAGTTCTAACATCACTCCTTAGAACTCCACTCCGGACGCGCAGGCCCAGCGGCCGCGGCTCACGGGCCCAGCCGCTCCGCGGCACGTGGGATCCTCCCGGACCGGGGCACGAACCCGCGTACCCTGCATCGGCAGGCGGACTCTCAAACACTGCACCACCAGGGAAGCCCTCCACTTTTTGTAGCCTTATTTTATCTCAAATCCCCTAAAGCACTCTCAGAAGTCTTCCCCCTCCTCAGAATCATCGTCCTTGCGATGACTTTTAGAAACGCAGTTCAAAATGCAGCGGCCATTTTGGAAAGTATTTAAAGTCATTATTCAAAATATCTTCTGTTCAACAAGCAATTTCTGAATATCTTATTATGTGGAAGAACCACCTTGGGTGCATGAGGTTGTGAAGATATCTGATCATTTCCTACTCTTAAGGGCCTTAGCTTCTCCTAGAGAGACTAAGGAAAAGTTTTAGAGCTATTGATTACTTAAGAAAATAAAATATTGCCAAAATACAGAGCTTTTTGACCCAAAGCTTATAGATTTAATACAGAATGAAAGTAAATCTGAAATAAACTTAGATGTATATACCTCTTCATTTTTTACACGAAACATTTTCAAGGCATAGTTTAAACAGATCTCTTATAGAAACCAAATAAACTAGAGATAACACATCAGAGCAAACACTGTAGGGCATTTGGATTCTATTTCAATTAAGAGCCAAGAAGAGTATACTACAGAATTGATTGTTTGTGTCCTTTCCTCGTTCCTCTCCACCAAGCATCTCCACTAATTCAGCACTCCCTGCTTGTTGATTTCTCCCATGTTAGTTAGAAAGAGTAGTGAGTCTTTTCTGCTGTTGCAGTTCCCTCAACTAAAGTGTCCCCAGAAAAGCCTCTCCTCAGCCCTCGCCACTTGACAAGGGGTCAAGTGATTGAGAGCCTCCCGGTGGTCTGCCCACCATAAGGTTCTGATGCAGTGCTAATGCATTTTAAATTAGCGTCAAGAGCCTTAATCAGCAGTGGGATACAGCCCAGGGGCAGCCCTGCGAGTCCTGGGGAAATGCAATGTGAAAGAACACAGCATTGTACAGAACAGGCTGCCTTTAAAAAGAGACAGTCCTACGTAGAGAATAGATGTGTGGTTGCCAAGTGGGGGGTGGGGGAGGGATGGATTGGTAGTTTGGGATTAGAAGATGCAAACTATTATATATAAAATGGATAAACAACCAGGTCATCCTGTATAGCACAGGGAACTATATTCAATATCCTGTAATAAACCATAATGGAAAAGAATATGAAAAAGAATGTAGATATATGTATAACGGAATCACTTTGCTGTACAGCAGAAATTAACACAACATTGTAAATCAACTAGAGTTCAATGAAAAAAACAAACAAAAAAAAGAGGCAGTCCTGTATGTGTAGGTTCCTAAAAATTGGCCAAACTATTTTATTTTCACAACACCATTGGAAGGTAATTGGGCAAACTTTTTGCATTTTACATTTTTAAGCATTCATTGTAAAGAAATTACATAGGAATAAAATGACCTTTCCAGAAAAACACAGGGAGATTGGAATTAAATGAGACTCAATGAGGGAAAGGAGTAAAAGTGCTTTGAAAACTTGTAAACACTGCATGGCAGTGTAGTATTCCATTATGATTTGATTTATAGTTTTGGTTTTGTCTGTCTTTAGAGACAATACCATTTGGCTGGAAGCAAAACGAACCTTTCTTTAATGTCTATAAAGGGCTTCAAGTACCATGCATCGACCAGAACAAGAAAATGTATTGTCCCAGCAAGAATTGCCTTTTCGGAGTTGGCTCACGGAATGACTTTGTCAGCATGGTGATGGGCCCACTTAGCTTCCGCACACCCTCTGTTATCCTCTGGTGGCAGGAGAGACATCTGCCCTTCACTCGGTTATCTTATGCTTGTGGTTTGTTTCATCTCAGCTTCATGATAATATCTTGAGATAGATAGGGCAGGTGGCATTACCCCTACCTTATGGATGAGTAAACCAAGTCCTAGGGTAAATGATCAACCAAGATCACACAGATACTAACTGGCTGGCTAGCAGGTCAGAACCCATTTATTCTAACTTTGCAGCCAATGCTCTTTCTCTAGTAAATGACTGCCAGACTACAGGCTTCCTGAAGACAAAGACGGGGTCTGTTTTGTCCTTCTCTGAATTTCCATGACTTAGCACCGGGATCACCCAATGTTTATGAATGTTCACTGATTAATTGATTATGCTCAGGTGATCATTTCCCTTAATTCTACAAAATTAAATGTCTTGGGGAGGGAAGAATCATCATCATTAGGGAAGAACCTATCCTTAGAGATACAGTTAACTTCTCTAAAGGATGCTGGAGCTTGAATCAATGGCAGTTTTCGTTCTATCAGATACTTTATCATCAAGTCATTCAGTTGAAAGAGTTCTTTTATACTCCAAAGTCGAGGAAATGAAAGAGTATCTCATCTGTCAATGAAACATATGAGATCGAGTACGAGGTTCCGTTAACAGTTGCCACTTCAAAACGTTTCTGAAAAAAGTAAATCGACAATTATATTTAAAGATGGGAAACAGCTTAGCTTTAAGAAAAAAAAAAAAAGGCATCTGGCAGGAATTTGGATTCTCTCTTTCTTGATGGATCTGTATTCTAGCCCTCCCTCAAGGCCACCTTATGGCTCTAGCCACAGCATTTGATCCATTTACAAACTATGGTGTGTATCGTCTACACTGCATGGTGAGTTGGAATTGAGATTCGGTGTGGCTGGGATAAGCTAAGCCTATTTCCCGGGAAGGTGGAAGAATCTCGGCCACTGAAAATATGAGGAACTAGACCTCATAGGGACCTGGCTACTGTATCTGGATTGTAAAATGAGGGTTTTATCAGACTGATCAATAGCTGAGTCTGTCTATGGGAGCTAGAATGCAAATAAAAGAAAGATGGCCTCTCTTCTAACTTGAATTCACTCTAGAGAGACCCCGAGGTCCTGCACAGGGGTTTCCCAGTGTCCTTGAGTGAGAAATGCATGGTGCTAGGAGCTAAGAGGCAGCAATGGGGTTATTAGATGGAGGCGTACGAAGCTAACATCCCCGAGGGCTACGGAGAAGGCTGAAAGCGGAAGGCTCTGTCCTCACAGAGTTTGGGACTATTAGAATAAAACTGGCCATTCCATAGCCGAGGTTGACGGGAGAGCCTGAGCTGAGCTCCGCCAGCTGGCATGCAGGTGGCTAGTATCCAGGAGGCCTGTGGTCCTTGGAGAAATAGTGCAAAGGAGCTGATGATGCTTGCTGGGGACGTTGCCATGGTCACGGCACCGTGGGCCAGCCAGGGTAGGGACAGAACGGGATTCTCAGGCTGATCTGAGTCTCTCCACAGTGTGAGTGGCCTCGGTGGGACTGAGCCAGTGGGGGCTCCGCTTGCTTCTGATCCAGCTCAGAAAGAACCGACTGGGAATCCACCAGCTGCAGGCATCCCTGGCATGAGGGCAGACTGAGCCATGCACGGCACTGGGGATGCTTTTGCCCCAATGGTCAGTGAGAATCCAGAGAAGGACAGGCATGGCGACTTCCCTGGTGGCACAGATCAGCTGCCTTGGTGGGGAGCGGTGGAGGGGTGACGGTTTGAAGACTTGACTTTCTACCTGGAAGGTACTGTGGTAAACTAAGAGGAGAATGCACTGGAAGCTGGTGGCCTATTTGCTTCTCTGCCCCTCAGTGGGCGGGCACAAGGAAGATGTGGCCAACTATAGAAAAATACAAAAACCTCCCTTTCTTTGCACAATTGAGTATGTTAACTGCTTTTGCAACACACTACTTGTGAACCCTTTTGAAACTGCAAAGTTGGGGGGAGGATTTTGTTTTAAACTGTGAAAATATTCACCTCTATCCTACAAGGTCTCAGAGGACTCTTAACCCATTTTATAGATTGTATAAATGGGTGAAAGAGCGATTAGAGTACAGAGGTTCATTTACTTTTCTAAGGTTTCTGAAGAAAACATCGTTCAACCATGAATTACCCATGCTGAATGCATTGGAAGTAATGTGTTTACTACATGTTGTTATGTTTATGTTTGCATATCTATAAGTTAGTATCTATGTTAAAAGTATTAAATAGGAAGTCATAGCTAGAGCAGAATGGACGGAGTTTCTCCCCAGTTGTACAGCTTTTGAAGCCTGACTCTGTTCCCAGGATGCCCACCATGATGGCAGGGGACGTCTATGACCATTTTGCTCTTTCCAGCTCTTTTCTTCACTACGTCACATGCTGGATGATTAATAAATGAACAAATTCCAATGAAGTTAATTAAGATACACCTGCCAACAGAGTCATAATGACCAAGACAAATAAAAGAAACTTTATTAATTTGCAATGTCCTCATAAAACATTACAGCATATTAGATGAGAAACAAATCAAATCCAGTATGTGTGAGGCAGGAACTATGTGTGGGGGGATTTGGGGTTGATATCAATAAATAACATCTCCATCTTGGAATAATAGCTAGGGTTTGCAGATGGATCTGTCCATATCAACTTCATGGATGTTTAGCATCATTAAGAAGGATGCAGCTTAAAACAGTCATTCTGCTTCTGCCCCTCAAGCCAGTTCTTAGGGTGATGTATGCTGAGTTAACATGATCGGATGAAGTCATAGTGGCCCACTGACTGGGGATGCCTGTTACAAGGAGTCAAATCCCTTCAAACGCCTTTCATTAAAAGGCCACTTTATTCATCTGGGGATGATTTTTGTTGCTGCTGTTATCCCTTCCAGGAGCAGGAGAAATAAAAAGTATACAAGTTGGCTTATCCATTTTGCCCTGGTGTGATTGCCCCTCACCTGTGGTGAGCTAGAACACTGCCCTCCGTGGGCCATACCAGTGTACACTAGCACACAGAAGCCTGGCCGGACAGGGTCCATCCAAGGGAAAGTGTGCAGATTAGTGAGGGATTTTTAAAAGCATCAGAGAGGTGTTATTAATCCTTTGAAAGTGTGAGCCTTTCTGATATGGCAGCCAGACTTCTGGGGGAAATTGCACAGGGTTTTGTATACTTGATAAAGAAAGTGTAAAGTAAAAGGCAATGAACTTAATGACCAAGAAATTATTATGAGAGGAAATGAATGCCATCCTCCAGAGATTTGTGACTCTTTGCACAGAGTTTGAAAGAAGTAGAGATGCCTTTCTATCAAGCTGCCTTTCGGTTTCAGTCTCATCACATCCATTTGCATTCTGTCCTGTGAAGATGAAGGATTTGGCTTTGAAAGAGCAGAGACTCTTTAGTGTTGGAACAGAAGCCCAGGTGGCAGTCGTGGGTTGAGTGTCTGAGAGATGTGTGCATCCCTGAGGTCTTCTTTGGTTCTCTCCTCACCCATCATTTTATATTTGGGGCGATCATTTTGATTTTGTCCAAAGATCGTCTCAGTATCGGACTCTTTGGGCAGAGAAAGTTTCAGCTGACATTCTGTTTTACTCCATGGCTGCAGCTCCACATCACACCACACAAATAAACCCCTGTGCCGAGGGCCCCCTGTCCCAACTTCACCCACTGCCATCTCACTTACGGGGAGGGGATAAGGATATACACAGGAGGATGTGCAGGTATTGAGATGAGATTTCCATCAGCAAGGCATCCCCTTGTCCATTTCATTTTCTCTGGAGCCTGTGAGTGGTAACCTCCACCTTCTCAAGAACTAAGAAACAGATGAACTGTGCTTTGAGTTGTATCTGTGCTGGAGATGGAGGCCACAGTTCCGCCGAGATTTTCCAGCCACTGCTCATCAGCTCTGGCCGGTCAGCCCTTGAGTGCAAACAACTTTCCTTATGCCTAGAAACTTGGACCTTTAGAGCTAGAAGAATCCAAAAAATTATTTAGTGGAAGCCCTCTACTGTATCAACCAGGAAGATTGTGAGCTAATCAAAGCTACACACCGATTTAGCCAGAAACCAGGATTTTCTCATTATTACATCAAGGTTTGGGATTATTTTTTCTGGGAGGTTGGGTCAACCCACCCTTACTCAAGTTTTAACTATCCTTTTCCAGCAGAGTAATTGAAAATTTTATTTATTTATTTATTTATTGATGTACAGTTGATTTACAATGTCATGTTAGTTTCAGGTATACAGCAAAGTGATTTGGTTATATATATACATATATATACATATTCCTTTTCATATTCTTTCCATTATGGTCTATTACAAGATATTGAATATAGTTCCCTGTGCCATACAGTAGGACTTTGTTATTTATCTCTTTTATATATAGTCTTTTGTATCTGCTAGCCCCAAACTCTTAATTTATCCCTAATTTTTTAATTAATTATTTTTAAATGGTAAAGTTACATTAGGTAACATTTTTCTATTCTGGAAAACGACCTTACATTCTTCCCTGAGAAGAGACAAAGAGAAGTCGGGGAAAGGAGCCAGTGAGAGGCTGGGTCAGTCATACATTCTGAACATCTTTCCAGGGCACCTGAAAGGTCCAAGTGCCTTTCTCAATCCATTCTCCAGAGGCCTCTTCTGAAGGGAGATTAACAAACCATCAGTGATTCTTCCTCCACTTTTAATTTTATGACCAAAGAGACCCCAAAGTCTGATGGGAGAATATTGGGTCTGTTTATTATACAAATTAGTTAATTTCTCCTTCATGGACTTTTATAGATTCTAGGAGTGAACCCACATTGGAAAGGAACCAAGTTTCTTACTAAGAGGTCTGAAGAGTGTCTTTGTCGTAACAAAATTAAGCCAACATATAATTGTCATTTGCTTTATTCTTATGGAAATTGAACGTTAGTATGTGTATAATTGATCTGAAATCCAGACACATCAAAGACACGAATCTATGTATCTATGTGCTTTTAATATAATTATAAGGAACTACATATGTTCTTACTCAAAACTTGTTTTTGCTTTAAAAATGTTTTTTGAATGGAAGGAGATGTCTTTTATTCTATGCCCCTGCCCCCAGCTTTGAAAAATCTCTCTCCTTTTTCCCTCAAATGACCGGAGATACAATCATCAGCCTCTCCAGGGCCCTTGAACTGAACACTTATTCTTTTAAAAATCATCAACACAGGATCGGTTGCCAAGTGGAGAAGCTGACTCTTCTCTCCATGCTCTAGGAAGTATTTTCTTTGTAGTGCTGTTGGCATGGAGGTTAAGGGCCTGGAACTTGATATTGAAATGATAGAGAATTGCTATTGGATACAGTTTATTTCAGAATTTAAAGCAAACACATCCAGAAATTGCAGTCAGAATATTCAAATAGAAGCATGTGAGAAATTGTAAATATGACTACATGGGTATCTCTTACATGAGATCGATAGAAAACTAAGTATATATTTTTTATTATCACAAAGTACACATAGATTGGCTATTACATCAATAATTTAACTCAGGGAGGAAAGAAAACTCAGAAATTAGGACAAAATTAATTGTAAATGCTCTGTAAAAAACATGTATTTATCAGACTTATATGGATAGCTAAATATTTGGTTCCCATTTCTTATGATAATGGTAAAGTAAATAAGAATCCTTATTTAATGAAAGGTAACCATAAAGTAGGTGTATTTTAAAAAAGGGGCTAGAACGATTTTGAATTCAGCATGAAGTTTCTGGGATTCTTTCATGCAGGTGGTACATGTATGGTTTATGCATAATATAGAGAAGGTATATGTTTTTGATACTGTGTATTTGGGAAAAATCCATGTGCTACAAAATACAACAAAATGTTCCTGCATGTATATAATTCTGTGAAAGGTGAACAGATAGTTGGTTTTTCAAACTTGCCTTTATTATATGTTGTTAAGGTTTTCTAAGAGGGCTGAATTAATATTTTCTCTAAAGCCAATTTCACTTGAGAAGGGAAGGCTCGTAAAGTTAAGGTGTGTTATTGGAATTACAGATGTTAGTGTTTTAGGTTATGTGTATGTGGATATTACAAAGGGCTTATTACTTTGACACCTGGGTAGTTGTGTGTGTGTGTGTGTGTGAGTGCATGCACACGTGGATGTGTGGGTGAAGAAAAATGATGTCTCCTCTGGGACCATACGCCCAAACAATTTTAATAATAGCATATATAAGAAAATGTTTCACACTTAAGACTTATTATAAAATCTGTCTTTGATCCCCGACTGGGTCATGCTGTATGTAGACATTTGATATTTTGCAGAATAGTTTTCAAATTTTAAATCAATTTCTAAAAAAGAAAGTCCATATATCCAACTGTCTCTTGACTGTTAAGTTTGTACGTGACAAACTTAAAATGTCTAAAATAGAGCATTTGGTTCTCCCTCAAATCTACCCCTCCCCTAATCTTCCTTGTCTCAGCAAATGACACCAAAATTCATGGAGTTGTTTCTATGCATTTCTTAATTAAAATTTTGTGTATGTGTCTGAAGAGGAGTGGTCTGTTGTATAATCACTGGAAGTTTGCCATGTGTGTTCCCAATTTACACTATAAAGTTCCTCTTAAGGGGGATCTTTGTATGAAGACAGAATGACTACTAGAAAGTTTTTCATGAGTGGTGCTAGATTATAAAGACCTGGCATAATCACATGTACATTCATATTTATGGAGTGCCTACTAAGTGCTCAGCACTCTTTTAAGCACTGAGAATACGTCTCTGAATTGACGTACCCCAACTCTGCAGAGACAAAACCAAATGGATGAATCATATAATCTGATGAGGGTCAACTCCACTACTGCAGTTTCCTACTGGGGATACACAAAACAATTGCCAAATTCCTTTCTATCACTAAGAATGTCTTATTTTTCGTAGAACCAATTTAAAAAATTAAAAATAAAATGAGTCCAAAATAACTCAAGCGATCTTTAAGTCAATGTGAGCTAGCGTAGCTTATACAACATACGTGAATATACGTGCATGAGGAATTCAGAGGAAATAAAAGAATTGAGTCATTAGTTAAACAAACTCATATTGAGAGCTGGTTAACCAGTTGCATACATTTGGTATGCTCACCTACCAGAATAGTCATGACTGTTCCTTGCTTCTTTCACTCAACACATGTTTACTGACTGTTTACACTCTGGTGGGCACCAAGCTGGGGGCTGGGCATAAAGGTTGCATCAGACACATCTTTTGTCCTCCTGGATTTCATGCAGGATCCATGGGGTCTCATGAGAGGACCATTTTCTAAGTCATCTATATTTTCTGGAAGCTGATATTTCTTGTTGCTTATAGGATGACCACTTCATACGTGTGGTCGCAATTATACGTCACCATCTGCAAAATACAGGGTAGTCACCCTGGAATCAGGTCCCATTTCAGCAAAGTTTTAAAAATGCTTGGCCTCTGAATTAGCTGCCTCTTTTGTAAGATCTCTGGGCCTGATCTTGTGTCCTGACCTGTGAGTTGAGGTAGCTTTTCTATTCTTCTCTGCTACCCACTGGGAGCTTTAGAATTTGGATTTCCTGTTGTTCTCAATTCTCACTGCTTGAGCCTTCAAGCCCTGGATGGGGGGCGGGATGAGCTTTCAACTGGAGGGACCAGAAAACGGAGTCTTGAGCTGAGCAGTGACCCCAGCTATGTAGCTCTTACTTTAATAGATTTCAGTTTTTCTTCTGCACAACAAAGAATTTAAGGAATTTTAGGGATCCCTAACAACAGCAAGTATGAACCTCTGAGTCTCAGATGGTCTATAGAGCCAGGGTCGGGGGATGAGAGGTGGGGAGGTGAGGAGACAGCTTGTCTGTTCCCATGCTTCCCTTGTAGGTGTGAATACGTGTCACGTGCCTACGATGGGGAGAGTGTTGATATTTGCCCTAAAACCCTCCCCCTCCTCATGCTTGCTGGGCAAGGAAACATCCTGCCAAGTTCATCACAGGGAGTTGGAGAGATCTTAGAACTCTTCCATTCATCCCATTATTTGGTAGATGAGGAACTTGGGGTCTGAAGGGGGTCAAGGCAGGAGAACCTAACTCTCTTGACCACCAATCAATCAATTATCCTGCCTTTCTAAATGTGAACTAATAGGCTACGTTTTTCAAAACGTTAACTTGATAATGAGAATTTAAAAAATGGTATTGCGCTCTGCCTCCTTTCTTAGATTACAAAGTGAACTTTGCCTATTTTTTAAAACTCAGGGGTGTATCATTATGAACTTGATGGAATTGTTAATTGCAGAGTCTCTGGAGACAGAGCTGGATTCAAGTCCGGCTGTATCACTGATTAGCTTTGTGCTGTTGGGCACAGCGTTTAACCTCTCTGATCCTGTGTCCTTTCCCACAAAATGGAGTCATACTCGTTGGTTGTCTACTGGGAATTTTTCAAAGAACATCCTGCTCTGTGTAAAATGATCCCCCACTTTGACCCCAACGGTCTCAGTGAACTGAGAAAAAATTCTGAGCTGCCTGGTGTGATGGTGTTTCTGGAAGGCTGGAGAAGGGCGTGGCTTGCCTGTGTTGGTCTGTGAGGGGCAATAGCCAGTCCACGGAATTTAATGTCTTATGCAAAAGTGATGATAAAGCTGAGAGACACTCTTAGGACACACAATGATGGATGATTTTATTTCCTCTATTTTTTCATTAATAAAATAATTGCTTCTCATAGGCGATCAGCCAACACATACAAGAACAGTTCCTCAACTAACAAACAGGAAATCTGTTCTTAGCTGATAATGTACTCCTGCTGACCTTTCACTCAACCTGTAAAACATTGTACCTGCAGCTTGGGATCTGGGGCATCATCATAAATGCCTTTATCCCCAATATTTGAATCAGCCTTATGATTCAAATGATTGAAAAGACCTTGCTTTCTAAACCTTTTAACAACTCAATTTCAGAGTTATTAAACTGACAAAATTTCTCTTTTGGTAAAAATCCTCCCTGGGAATGTATGTTTATACATGTTAGTGGGCATATGTGAGCATTTGTGTGTGTGTATGTGTGTGTGTGTGTATAAATTGCAGGAATCTTCTGAAAGAAGCTATTAGGAAAAAAATAACCAATGTAACTTACAGAAAACGCCACTGACTATAACAAAATGTCATTCATTAGAACCCCAAAAGATAGTTTAAATATTACTAGGTTGACTTTTTTGGCATGAAAATCAAATTATGATGAATTTCACATAGCTTAATTTTGAAATGATTCTAAGAAGTGATTTTAAGTGAATATGTTAAGCATGACATTGGGTGGATGCACCAGGAATTCTGAGAAGTCTGGGCTAGAGACAGGAAGTTGGTTGCCCTTGGGATCTAAGTGGTATTTTAAGCCAAGTGAATGGATTAGATCGCTCAGAAAGAATGTTCTATACAATCAGTAGACAACCCCATCCATAAGATGACTTAATATGTCAGACTGAACAAATCTTTCAATATCAGGTGGGATTAGCTTTAAAATATCTATCTTTAAGGAATTATTCCTTCTGCTACCTTCAAAGTTTATAATTTTTATCATGACTAAATGAGATCCTTAGAGAACTTTGAATAGTTTGCTAAATCCTTAGCAATATTCTAAAGGTGGCTTATATGTAGTGACTTTTTAAAAGACTGTATTTGATGTTCACGATTGGCAGATAACCAAAACTCACTTCTCACTTAAAACAAATGCATTACCAATAGAAATAGTATATATGGTGTTTGAATTGTCAGGTCAGTCCTATAACTGAATTATAATCTTCTAAATATGTTTATATATCATTAAGCATTTGTTCCTTTATTTATACATGTGGAGAAAATAAAGATCAAAGAGGCTAAATAATTTGCCTACAAATGCAATGATATCTGTGAAAGTGCTTTATACATAAAGCCCTAAAGGAAGGTATTTTCCTTAGCATCACTTTGTGCATGGATTAGAGCATCTCCCTAAAACCACTTATGAAACATCCTACCGATTATTCACCGGAAAATGTCCTTTTGTGGTAGACAGCATATCATCTGCTAACTGTTCAATATAAACAGTACTTGTCTGGAGCTCTTTGTAATGAGAGAAAGAAAGAATCACTTGTCTAAAGAGCACTTGGACCCTGCCGCGCAGTAAATGAGAACGAAGGTGAGACCTTGCTGTTCTGAGAACACAGGCAAGAGTTTGAAGTGGGGTGTGTGAAGATGCTAGAGCAGGATGCATGGTCCATTCAGTGCATACCAGCTCCTTTCCTGCCTTCACACTATTCTTTCGTGGACACTCCCCGTGGTAGCGATGCTCATTACACACCATGGCGCTCACTGCTGCCCTTGAGCTGGGAGTGGCTGGTAGTCATTCATGCCGGAAGACTATCTTGATCTGGTGTCTGAAGAACCAGGTTCTAGCCTGCAATGAGTGTGTCGATGAGAATCATTCTTCCTACTCTTGAGTCTCCGTTGCAACATTTGTCAAACTAGAAATGCCTTCAGGTTGGAATTCAAGTTATCCACGTGGCCCAGAATGTCAAAAAAATGGGCCTGCATTCTTCTGCACTATGGAAAGGGGTCTGAGCTTTGTAGTGATAGAAATGTAGGCTGGGGCCTGAAAGGCTTGTCAGTTTATTCTGGGAGCGAAAATAGAGTAAAAATAAAAATAGACATTTCTCAAGGGGTGAGGTCAAGGAGAGGCTGGCTTCTAAGGACTGGGTAGATGTCTCCAGAGCCAAGGAAACGTGGAGAAGGATGTTTGCCCTGAAAACTTCTTAGCACATGGCGTGCTTGATTTTCTGCATTCAGCTTGTGGCAAAGCCTTAGGACTAAGAAATGATTGGAGGGAAATTTGGGTGTTATTTCTGTAGGTCTCAGGAAGGCCTCAAAGAACACCCACCAGGCAGTGGCAGGAAGTAGAGAATGCCTGAGATTTGGCCAAATCACTGATAGATTCTCGTGTCTACGGAGGGGGTGCTGAAAAATGCACTGGAGGCCAACTAGCTCCACTGGCTAAAAGAGTCCGGAGGCACTGAAATCTAACAAAAAGCACAGCTCAGTATCTAATCCCGAATCCCCTTCCTGGACTGGGAGAGATCTTGGTAAGGCCATCCTCTACTACTTTTCAGTTTCCTAATCTAAAATAGGAGTAATACCCATTCCTTCTTACCTGTGAACATGTTGTGTAGATTAACGTGATGGAGTTTGAAAGGTGTTGTTTAAATATAATATGTTATTAAAGTATTATCATTCTAGTTGCTGGTGATTATCTAAAAAGCTTTAAATCACCTGGTTATTTCCGGGATTCAATTTTCATTGTCGGTTGGTATTTCTCCTTTCAAAGACATAACATTTCTTTGTCACATAGCACAGACTTTATAGTTTTGAGTTTTGGAGTCGGGAACACAAATTTGTATTTCACTTGAATGCATTCAGAATTGTGGTATTGGGGCCTTCTAGACGTAGGTTGTTTAATAATTTTAAAGGAGTTATGTGAGGCCATCTTTAGGATGAGTTTTCACCTTGTCTGAAAATTTTTATTTGTGGGGGATGAAATGAAAGATGTGGTTCCGGTCATCATTATTCAGCTACAGATGCAATGAAATATGAAAATCCAGAGCTTACTGGCATAGCAATTCCGTGCGCCTGGCATACATCTGTATAGATTCTATCCATTATTCGATTTACAGCTCAACTTTTAAAACTATATGCCATTCCCCAGAAGGCTGTCTTTTCTTTGCTCTTTCCTTTATGGATATTGGTTATTTCTCATTCAATAACCCTGACCCAGATTTTTTTTTTTTCTTTACCATAAAAGTATATCTATTCTAGGTAGAAACCTTTATAGTCTGGGCCAAGTAGAATTCTTTTTCATTTGAAGTGAATGTTGCTTTTTCTAAACCGCTTTTGCCTTTTGACCCCTTTATAATCAATACCGGAATGTTTTCACTTTAACTTATTGGGTGGTTGAAAGAAAGGTGATTGAATGTCTGTTTACTTCCTGAGCTAAGATATTTCTAGCGTGTTATACAAGTCAGTGGAACGTGGGCTACGGGATCCAGTCTGGGGACACAAAACAATAGCATAACCCTTCCCGCAAGCTTCAGAAAGCATTTTTAAGATTCACTTTTCAGAATAGTCTTATGATTTTTTCCCCTTAATTTCACTGCATTTACATGCTTGACAAAGAGTCAAAAGACCCATCCAACACTTTTATGACTCGTATTTCCCCTTCATTAACCACAGCTGCTTCCCCTAATGTCACTGTACACTCCTTCAAAATGCAGGTTATTTCTTCCCTCCTGGAATCTTTAATGAACTTTGAAACTCTAGTCACTTTCTTTTCATTGGTGGTGACCTGGTGACAATGAACAGATGGATATAAATTTGTGAAGTTTGGGAGAGTTTTGCTTTAAAAGTGTTACTTTTATGATTCTCCTACCATGTTCATGTACTTGTTGACAATTCATCATGAACGAATTTACTTAAGAAACAATAAACCTAAAAACTGATGACTTTTCATTCTTGTAGACTTTGACCTTTCCATTTTCTTAAATTAAAGTGTAAATAGGTGATTCACACTGTTGGGTTAGTTTCAATTGTACAGCATAGTGATTCAGTATTTTCGCAGATCATACTCCATTATAGGTCATTACAAGATAATGGTTATAATTCCCTGTGCTATACAGTATATCTTGGTTGCTCATCTATTTTATATATAGTATTTTGTATCTGTTAATCTCATACCCCTAATGGGGAGAGGGAAGAGGTGAGGGACAAAGCAGGGGTATAGCTTTTCCATTTTTCACATGTGATGTGTCTTTTCTTTAGTATTAAGAACTGAATCACTGTGCTGTACACGTAAAACTAGCACAGCATTGTTAATCAGCTATACTTCAATATAAAATAAAAATTAAACAAGAACAAAAATAAAACAAAACATAGACTTTAAATATTTCTCTTTTTTCTTCAGAAAACAAAAAAGAACTTTACATATAAATCACTCAGAGAAAACTTTCCAATATGTTTTCAATTAAAAGTGACTCTAGTCTCCTGGTTTAATTAAAATAAAAGAGAAAAGGGATAATTTTTTTAGTAGATATCAAGGCTGCAGTTATTTATACAATGCTCGAGACACACAATGCCCCAAAGAAAGCAAATGGTGACATATTGTGTAGCTCCAACTTCCGGCACTGCTGAGCATTGTACAGTCACTCCCTTTGCTTATCTGTTGGGCAGGCCCTTCCTGACAGAGGTGCACACACTCTGTCTTAAGAATTGGGGGCATGTCCATTTGGGAGTGTGTTTCCCCACTCTGTGCCTCACGTGAACAATGGGGAATTTTGTTATCTCTCCGTCTGTTGTCTACGATGGCATTCAAGTTCTTACCATGCCAACGTTTTCAGTTCCTCCTGTGAGCAGAAAAGAAGAAAGCTGAGTATTACAGCTATTGTCCAATGGTATAAAGTGGCTTATAGAGATTAATTTGAAATGACACTGCGGAGCTCAACAATGCACGATGGCCATTTTCATTTACTTGACAATTTTGCATGCTTCTGGCATGAAAGGGCTTCCTTGGGGAATGACCCTGTTTTATTGATTGTTACTGTAAATGAAATAAGTGTCAAAACAAATGATGAGCAGATCCTCACTAACGTGTAAATTACTGTGCAAGATACTTTTTCAGTAAACAATTACTGGCGACTAATCAAGAAATGCAAACCCATATATGATGCAACCCTCAATCAGTAAACACTTCCCCATTATTGCTTTCAAACTCTTTTCTCCTTTCCACAAGGAAATGCCATGCCAATGAATTAACACTCACTATTTGGTTTAATTGGCATGCTCACTTACCAACTGTTGCTCAGAAATTAGGATTCATGGAACATTTCTAGGAATCTGTCAAGCTCTCCATTTTTAGCAGGCAAGGGTTTGTTGAGGCAGAGGGGAAAGCTCAGTTTACTATGTGAGTGGAAATGTTGAAAAGCTGGGGTAGGGTCGTTCCAGCTGCTGTGGGCTGCCATTTATTAGAGAATTGTGAGGATATGTGTGATTCCAAAACTGTCCTCTTTTTAAAATCTACTGTTGTTTAAAAAAGAGGTGGTTTATACCCCTCAGTGTGAACACTTTGTTATCTTCCTGTGTGACAACCTATCGCATAACTCAAGCAACCCCATTTCTCCTCTGCGTCCTTGAATCTCACCTCTCTCCTTTCTCTTCTGTACTCTGAATTCAAAATACGGCTTCCAAAATAACCTAACCCGTTATTTTTTTTTAATCATAATATCACTTCAGTCAGGAAAGTTTCATTTTTCCCTTTTATCTGAAATTGTAAGGGCTAAATAAAAAGTAAAAGAAAAAAAAAGGTCAGGCACCCGATTGCCAAATATTCAGATGCCTGGTGTTAGATACACAATCTGAACGAGTGACCCAATTTTTTAATTTCATCCGGACATCAAGATTTGAGGAGGGAGGGAGGGAGGGACAGAGACAGAGAGAGAGAGAACTTGAACGCCTTTGCTTGTTATTCTTGGAGGTTCTCATCACGTTCAAGCAAATTACCTCATTCTTTCCTTGGCCTCCTGTCTATTCTTTTCCATCTCTTTGATCTACTTCATTATTTTTCTGAAATCGCAGAATGATCGATCAGTTAACGAATTCCAATCACTTGTTAAAGCTCTCTAGAATGCACAGTGTACTGTAGACGCCTGTGAAATGAGGCAATTCTGACCGGGGGGAGTTTACAGTTTTGTGATGTGATGATCAAAACCTCCAATGACTCAATAACATGATCATATTGCATATTTATGGATGCAAAACAGTGTAATTCAAGTTGAATACATAAACAGGACATGGAAGATGTTTGGTTTAAGCTATTTTTTAGAGTTGCAAATTACATTTACTGTAGATAGAAGGTAGACGAGCAGTTTCTTAAAGTGAAACTGCGTTTTCAGCCCTTGGAAATTGGAAGGAATTATGGTTATTCAGAGGAAGTAAAGGACGAGAGGACTGACATACTTTTCTTTTCCTTGCTAGAGTTTGAAAGTATTAGAAATCTCTGACCTTTTCCATTATAGGTTATTACAAGATATTGAACGTAGTTCCCTGTGCCATACAGTAGGTCCTTATTGTTTATCTATTTTATATATAGTCGTGTGTGTCTGTTAATCCTAAATCCCCAATTGATCCCTTGCCCCCTTTCCCCTTCGGTAAAGCTAAGTTTGTTTTCTATATCGTGAGTCTATTTCTGTTTCATAAATAAATTCATTTGCATTATATTTTTAGATTCCACATATAAGTGATATATGGTGTTCGTCTTTCTCTGTCAGACTTCACTCTGTGTGATAATCCCTAGGTCCATCCATGTTGCTGCAAATGGCATTATTTCATTCTTTTTTTATGGCTGAGTAATATTCCATTGTGCATATATACCTCATCTTCTTTATCCATTAACCTATAATGGAAAAGAATCTGAAAAAGAACATATATATATAATACATATGTATGCATAGCTGAATCATTTTGCTGTATACCTGAAACATTGTAAATCAACTATACTTCAATAAAAAACAAGCAAACAAAAAAAACTATGACCTTATTTATTGTGTTAATTGCCTAATCCAGTACTATAGGGTCATTTACTGGTTTGCTTAGTGTCTGTGTTGTGGAATTGGATGGGATTTTCAATGTTGATCTCTTGCTACTATTACCTCCCATTAGGGGTCCAGAAAGGAGAATATTTTTATTACTGGTAACATTGACTATCTGCTCTGGGAATCTTAACACACCAGAATGTGGTGAAATCTACATACAATGCTGGTGAACAGATTCTCAGGACAGCAGGCTGCTAGGCTTCATTTTTAATATTTCATGATGCCGCATCTCTCCACGCCCGTCTCCTTCAGCTCCTCTTTTCCATGCATTTATTTCACTAATGGGGGCAGAACTTAGCCACTCAGATTCATCACTGAATACCACCTCTTTCTCTCCCCTCCACAGCCTATTTTCACAATCAATTCCAGCAGGAAAAAAAAGCATTGAAAAGTTGCCAATAGGGTATTTATTTGAAATGAGGAAAATTGGGGTAAAATTGTATTCTCTAAGTTAAATACAGAGCGCTCATCTTACTTTGCCTAATGTGTATGATGTCGTAAGTCTGAAGAATGTATCCCATCTGTCTGTGGTGCTTTTCTTGCAATTTGGAGACATTGTATGGCTCAGTCTTCCCTCAAAGGACATAGCAAGTCATTTTTAGCTGTCAGTAGCAATCGATATTGTAATACCTTTAGATATAGGAACCCCAGCTCTTTCCTAACCTTTCTTATCTAGGTGGTAGGAGCGGTTAGACACTGAGATGTTGCTGGGCAGGAAGTGAAATCTTCCCCGGTGACCTCAGCATTTAGATGGATGTCACTTTGCCTCTTTTTACCTCGAAGCAGGCATATGTCCTGGAGGACATCTAAGGGACCTCTCAGCTCTGCAGGTGGGTCTACCTGGGAGAAGAAAAAGTGGAATCCAATCAGAATTTATACTTATATCCATTCTGTCCTCTCCATGTGGGAACTTTCAGACATTTATTTCTTGGGCGAAGCATAAAGAGGGGGAAGATGTGAATCTATTCTAGTCTCATGTAAGAGGGTCTTTGCAAGTGCAGCCCTTGGACCTACAACCTTATCAGAGACACTATAAGCGTCTGGTAGCACATTATTTTAATTTCCGACAGATCACAGTCTATTACAGAGTGGCTCACCTTGAAGACACTAAAGCATCCTTGTAATTCTTTCCTTTCCAACGGTCTCATCCAAAAAGCGGGGCCAATTTCTTGAAGAACTGCTTAAGCTGGTGGTTTTCCTGAGAAAACAGAAAGAATTAATGCTTTTTGTTTTTGGGCCGTGCCACGCAGCTTGTGGGATCCTAGTGCCCCGACCAGGGATTGAACCCAGGCCCATGGCAGTGAAAGCACTGAGTCCTAACCCCTGGACTGCCAGGGAATTCCCTGCACTTTGAAATATATACATGTATATATCATATGTTTGTAATGAGTGAGCCTACCTAATCATTCTCATTTAAGGAAAAGAAGAGTAAAAAAAGTATCATAAAGAAGTGGGATATATGTTTTTATTTTCCAAAGAATTAAATGTATAAATTTCTTCCTCTAAGATGGGAGAAATAAATTCCTGAAATTAAATATATATTATCTGATGCTGTGAAATAGGAAGTCACCTTATTCCTTGAGGAAAATTAGTGTTAAGACACAATGCATGGCTTAGATTTGATCACAGGTAACCAACCCCAGGACAACATGTTCAGTTTTGTCCCATCTTTGTTCTGTTGTTCATTCAAACAGGCCGAGTTGTTGGTTGGTGGATTATGGTACAAATAGCAGTACACAGAGAAGTTAAGTGAAAAAAAAAAAAACACCGAGGGTCAACGAATCTCAGAGACAGCAGACAGTTGCGTCTACAGTCGACTTGCCTTTGTCTTTCTTCTGACATTTCTCTCACCACATTGTGTGAAGGGGTAAAGCATCATTGAGTGGACAGGACTGAAAAGCTTCATGAAATGAATGGGTCTGAAGGAGGATTTAAAAGGGCTCTTCAATAGCAAAGGGTGATGGCTCCAACAGCAGAAAATTCCCCATCTTCCTTGAGTTAAAAGACTACAGAGAAAGGAAGATAATCTTCTTTGTTTTAAAATATGGTGGCACTTACCTTTTAGTTAAAGGAAAATCATGCATGCAATTTTTAAAAATCTCAGCCTTTTACATTTTATGGCCAAGTAAATACATTTATAATTTGAGGAATGTTGTCTTTTCCTATTCAGAGGGGTTAGTTTGTGAGAACTTGAAGTCTGAATTAGGTGAAAATGGAAAATTTACTTCTTGTTTCTTTCTTTCTTCTATCTTAGTTTTTCCTAAAGTGCAAGTGATTTCAGGGCTGGGAATTGTTGGTTAAAAAAGACGTAAATAGACTCTCCAGAAGTGATCCCCTCATAATTTGATGTCAACTGGCAGCTCATGGCATTCTAGTACATTCGTGCAGGTTCATACCACAAGGAATTATCCCTAGGGGTCCTACATTTTTAATTATTTTGGTAATAATTGCTTCTATCCAATGTTTACTTAATTGTCTCGCTATATATGCAGATGAAAAAAATTTTTATTGACGTATACTTGATTTACAATCTTGTGTTAGTTTCTGGTGTACAGGAAAATGATTCCATTAGATACATTCTATTTTTTTTTTTTTTTTCGTTACGCGGGCCTCTCGCTGTTGTGGCCTCTCCCATTGCGGAGCACAGGCTCCAGACGCGCAGGCTCAGCGGCCATGGCTCACGGGCCTAGCCGCTCCGCGGCATGTGGGATTTTCCCGGACCGGGGCACAAACCCGTGTCCCCTGCATCGGCAGGCGGACTGTCAATCACTGTGCCACCAGGGAGGGCCCCGTTAGATACATTCTTTTTCAGATTCTCTTCCATTATAGTTTGTTACAGGATACTAGATATATTTTGCTGTGCTAAAAAGGAGGACCTAGCTGTTTATCTATTTTATATACGTAGTTGTTTGTATCTGCTAATCCCAAACTCCTAATTTATCTCTCCCCATATGTAGATTTTATACATATATAAAATTTGTGTTGCATATATAATATATGTACTCCAACACACGACTTTCCATACACTTAATACTTTTGACCTTCATCATTACTTTCCATTGGATTTTACCAGTACTAGATAATACAACTGATTGATATTTATTTCCTTTCACTGCTGGAGGAAATCCTTACAACTTTCAGACTTCCCAGGAAAGCCCCTGTTTAGTGCTGATGGTTAATGAACCCTGCCGTGCACCTGGTTTTATGGTTGGGAAGGAATCATTTCTCTCAAGGGTCCCGTTTCTGTAAACCTCCTTTAAACTAGTAAGAAGATAGAATATAGGCAAAACTCAGGTTACTCCAAATATTTGGTCTAGAATTTGCTTTTGAAATCCAGTGGATATTAGAAGTAAGGATTTGAAATCCCCTGGGTACAAGAGGTTACTATTAAAATTGTGAATGTTTTAAAAGGATTTAATTCAGATAAAAATCCTTGATTTTCAATTTATATCACAGATGGACTTAACCCTGAAAGGCTAACTAAATTACATGACAATTTCCTTAACCATTTGAAAAAAAAAATATGCTTTTTTTTCTTAAACCAAGTTTAATAATGATAACATCTTTTATTTGGAGTAGGGATTTAGGAAAGTGTTATTTTGGACTTACCATAGAGCTTTATTCTCTCAATTTGATTAAAAAGGCCTCCTTTTAGTGGTTTACCAAGCTCAGTTAGAGAGGTCCTAGAGAGAATATGGCTCTGGGCCCTGTGTGTCCCAGAAATCAATTGTTCTCTTTACAAGTAGTTTTGTGGTCTTTGGTTCAAATTAATGCCCCCTAGGTAGAGGTTTACATTTGGTTTAATTTTGGTTAAGTATAACTCTCGAATTTGAAATACAAAAAGTTTCCTGAGAAAAGCTTGTAAAATCTTTTGGGCAGTGCTGTTCAAGTGAATCAGAAACATATGGGCTCAAATTTCTCTGAAAACACACAGTTATATGTGTTTGGGAGGACAATTGGGGATTTCACTGCACCCCAAACTTGAGATATGTGGCTTTTTAGGAAAGAGTCTCAGGAGTGTGAGAATCCTCTCTGCAGGGCTGTGTCCACTCTTCCCTCACAGAAACCCTCATCAGAAAGCTCTGGTTAATATTTCTATGTTTTGGGAAGAAAACATGGTGTGAATTTATTTTTCATGCCACTAGTGGTCTAGATGACGGCCACAAAAATTTTACTTTAACCAACGTTGTGCTCTATCTTTCCAATGGTGAAATATTCCCTACAAGCTCGAGCCATTTGGTTTTCAGGGGACCTCACCGTTGACAAAATGAAAGATGTGATTTGCTCAGTGAATCTCAGTTTCCTATTGTGTCAAGTAAGAAATGATCTGGGCCTGACCACAGGGGCTGGTCTGGGTTCAAAGCTGGGTGAGAATAATGCTTCAGACTCCAAAATGTTGTTTCCATTCATTTTACTATCAAATGAACAAACAAGCAGTGCAGAGACAAAAAAGATCACAGACAAAAGTGAGTGTATGCAACTGTGGGATGTTATCTTTCCCCCTTATTTTTTTAAGGAGGTCGTCACGAAGTTTGTGGTTGCCTTGTGCTTTTGAGGAATGAAAACTCCCAGAGCAACCAGAGCTTGCAGCTTTTTATGGGGTTACTTTATCTGAGCGGGCTGGGCGAGAAGGATACACACCAGTAATCAATGGTTGACCTTATTCCTGTATATGCAAATTCTTGCCACCCGAAAGTTACCCAGTTCCTATTTGATTTCTTCCTGGGTTGGAGCTACTCACCACCTTTGTGGAGGAGATCCTTCCTCAGTCTTCCAAAGGCTGGATTAGTATGTTAGAAAATAAAAACAAGGTCCATTTCCAATTTAAATCTCTGATATTTTGAACTTGAAATTGTCTCATGTCCACTGAGAGCCTCTTAGTCAAAAATCATGACATTCACTTCGATGGAATCAGAAAATCATGTTCCAGGAGCAAATGACATTTAAATTTCTAAACAAGCTGGAGAGATGTGATACATTGATTTCTGAGTGTGTGTGTGTGTGTGTGTGTGTGTGTGTGT
>NW_020174048.1:4701916-4749659 GCF_003031525.2 Neophocaena asiaeorientalis asiaeorientalis
TTTTTTTTTTTTGCGTTACGCGGGCCTCTCGCTGTTGTGGCCTCTCCCATTGCGGAGCACAGGCTCCAGACGCGCAGGCTCAGCGGCCATGGCTCACGGGCCTAGCCGCTCCGCGGCATGTGGGATTTTCCCGGACCGGGGCACAAACCCGTGTCCCCTGCATCGGCAGGCGGACTGTCAATCACTGTGCCACCAGGGAGGGCCCCGTTAGATACATTCTTTTTCAGATTCTCTTCCATTATAGTTTGTTACAGGATACTAGATATATTTTGCTGTGCTAAAAAGGAGGACCTAGCTGTTTATCTATTTTATATACGTAGTTGTTTGTATCTGCTAATCCCAAACTCCTAATTTATCTCTCCCCATATGTAGATTTTATACATATATAAAATTTGTGTTGCATATATAATATATGTACTCCAACACACGACTTTCCATACACTTAATACTTTTGACCTTCATCATTACTTTCCATTGGATTTTACCAGTACTAGATAATACAACTGATTGATATTTATTTCCTTTCACTGCTGGAGGAAATCCTTACAACTTTCAGACTTCCCAGGAAAGCCCCTGTTTAGTGCTGATGGTTAATGAACCCTGCCGTGCACCTGGTTTTATGGTTGGGAAGGAATCATTTCTCTCAAGGGTCCCGTTTCTGTAAACCTCCTTTAAACTAGTAAGAAGATAGAATATAGGCAAAACTCAGGTTACTCCAAATATTTGGTCTAGAATTTGCTTTTGAAATCCAGTGGATATTAGAAGTAAGGATTTGAAATCCCCTGGGTACAAGAGGTTACTATTAAAATTGTGAATGTTTTAAAAGGATTTAATTCAGATAAAAATCCTTGATTTTCAATTTATATCACAGATGGACTTAACCCTGAAAGGCTAACTAAATTACATGACAATTTCCTTAACCATTTGAAAAAAAAAATATGCTTTTTTTTCTTAAACCAAGTTTAATAATGATAACATCTTTTATTTGGAGTAGGGATTTAGGAAAGTGTTATTTTGGACTTACCATAGAGCTTTATTCTCTCAATTTGATTAAAAAGGCCTCCTTTTAGTGGTTTACCAAGCTCAGTTAGAGAGGTCCTAGAGAGAATATGGCTCTGGGCCCTGTGTGTCCCAGAAATCAATTGTTCTCTTTACAAGTAGTTTTGTGGTCTTTGGTTCAAATTAATGCCCCCTAGGTAGAGGTTTACATTTGGTTTAATTTTGGTTAAGTATAACTCTCGAATTTGAAATACAAAAAGTTTCCTGAGAAAAGCTTGTAAAATCTTTTGGGCAGTGCTGTTCAAGTGAATCAGAAACATATGGGCTCAAATTTCTCTGAAAACACACAGTTATATGTGTTTGGGAGGACAATTGGGGATTTCACTGCACCCCAAACTTGAGATATGTGGCTTTTTAGGAAAGAGTCTCAGGAGTGTGAGAATCCTCTCTGCAGGGCTGTGTCCACTCTTCCCTCACAGAAACCCTCATCAGAAAGCTCTGGTTAATATTTCTATGTTTTGGGAAGAAAACATGGTGTGAATTTATTTTTCATGCCACTAGTGGTCTAGATGACGGCCACAAAAATTTTACTTTAACCAACGTTGTGCTCTATCTTTCCAATGGTGAAATATTCCCTACAAGCTCGAGCCATTTGGTTTTCAGGGGACCTCACCGTTGACAAAATGAAAGATGTGATTTGCTCAGTGAATCTCAGTTTCCTATTGTGTCAAGTAAGAAATGATCTGGGCCTGACCACAGGGGCTGGTCTGGGTTCAAAGCTGGGTGAGAATAATGCTTCAGACTCCAAAATGTTGTTTCCATTCATTTTACTATCAAATGAACAAACAAGCAGTGCAGAGACAAAAAAGATCACAGACAAAAGTGAGTGTATGCAACTGTGGGATGTTATCTTTCCCCCTTATTTTTTTAAGGAGGTCGTCACGAAGTTTGTGGTTGCCTTGTGCTTTTGAGGAATGAAAACTCCCAGAGCAACCAGAGCTTGCAGCTTTTTATGGGGTTACTTTATCTGAGCGGGCTGGGCGAGAAGGATACACACCAGTAATCAATGGTTGACCTTATTCCTGTATATGCAAATTCTTGCCACCCGAAAGTTACCCAGTTCCTATTTGATTTCTTCCTGGGTTGGAGCTACTCACCACCTTTGTGGAGGAGATCCTTCCTCAGTCTTCCAAAGGCTGGATTAGTATGTTAGAAAATAAAAACAAGGTCCATTTCCAATTTAAATCTCTGATATTTTGAACCTGAAATTGTCTCATGTCCACTGAGAGCCTCTTAGTCAAAAATCATGACATTCACTTCGATGGAATCAGAAAATCATGTTCCAGGAGCAAATGACATTTAAATTTCTAAACAAGCTGGAGAGATGTGATACATTGATTTCTGAGTGTGTGTGTGTGTGTGTGTGTGTGTGTGTGTGTGTGTGTTTTAACGTCTTTATTGGAGTATAATTGCTTCACAATGGTGTGTTAGTTTCTGCTTTATAACAAAGTGAATCAGCTATACATATACATATATCCCCATATCTACTCCCTCTTGCATCTTCGTCCCACCCTCCTTATCCCACTCCTTTAGGTGGTCACAAAGCACCGAGCTGATCTCCTTGTGCTATGCGGCTTCTTCCCACTAGCTATCTGTTTTACATTTGGAAGTATATATAAGTTCATGCCACTCTCTCACTTCGTCCCAGCTTCCCCTTCTCTTTCCCCATGTCCTCAAGTCCATTATCTGTCTGTGTTTTTATTCCTGCCCTGCCCCTAGGCTCTTTAGAACCCTTTTTTATTATTATTCCATATATATGTGTTAGCATATGGTATTTATTTTTCTCTTTCTGACTTACTTCACTCTGTATGACAGACTCTAGGTCCATCCACCTCACTACAAATAACTTAATTTCATTTCATTTTATGGCTGAGTAATAGTCCATGGTATATATGTGCCACATCTTCTTTATCCATTTGTCTGTTGATGGACACTTAGGTTGTTTTCATGTCCTGGCTATTGTAAATACTACTTCAGTGAACATTGTGGTACATGACTCTTTTTGAATTATGGTTTTCTCAGGGTATATGTCCGGTAGTGAGATTGCTGGGTCGTATGGTAGTTATATTTTCAGTTTTTTAAGGAACCTCCAGACTGTTCACCATAGTGGCTGTATCAATTTACATTCCCAACAACTGTGCATGAGGGTTCCCTTTTCTCCACACCCTCTCCAGCATTTATTGTTTGTAGATTTTTTGATGATGGCCATTCTGACTGGTGTGAGGTGATACCTCATTGTAGTTTTGATTTACATTTCTATAATGATTAGTGATGTTGAGCAACCTTTCAAGTGTTTGTAGCCAATCTGTTTATTTTCTTTGGAGAAATGTCTATTTAGGTCTTTGGCCCATTTTTGGATTGGATTGTTTGTTTTTTTGATATTGAGCTGCATGAGCTGCTTGTAAATTTTGAAGATTAATCCTTTGTCAGTTGCTTCATTGGCAAATATTTTCTCCCATTCTGAGGGTTGTCCTTTCATCTTGTTTATGGTTTCCTTTGCTGTGCAAAAGCTTTGAAGTTTCATTAGGTCCCATTTGTTTATTTTTGTTTTTATTTCCAAAAGTTCCCTCTATGCCTACTTTCTGGAGGGTTGTTATCATAAATGGGTGTTGAATTTTGTCAGATGCTTTTTCTGCACCTATTGAGATGATCATGTGGTTTTTCCCCTTCAGTTTGTTAACATGGTGTATCACATTGATTGATCTGCGTACATTGAAGAATCCTTGCATTCCTGGGATAAACCCCACTTGATCATGGTGGATGATCCTTTTAATGTGCTGTTGGTTTCTGCTTGCTAGTATTTTGTTGAGGATTTTTGCATCTATGTTCATCAGTGATAGTGGCCTGTAGTTTATGTCAGTTGTCACTTCTCCTTTTTCATTTCTAATTCTATTGATTTGAATCTTCTCCCTTTTTTTCTTGATGAGTCTGGCTAATGGTTTATCAATTTTGTTTATCCTCTCAAAGAACCAGCTTTTAGTTTTATTGATCTTTACTAATGTTTTCTTCATTTCTTTTTCACTTATATCTGATCTGATCTTTATGATTTCTTTCCTTCTGCTAACTTTGGCATTTTTTTGTTCTTCTTTCTCTGATTGCTTTAGGTGTAAGGTTAACTTGTTTATTTGAGATGTTTGTTTTTTCTTGAGGTAGGGTTTTATTGCTATAAACTTCCCTCTTAGAAGTGCTTTTGCTGAATCCCATAGGTTTTGCGTTGTCGTGTTTTCATTGTCATTTGTTTCTAGGTATTCTCTGATTTCCTCTTTGATTTCTTCAGTGATCTCTTGGTTATTAAGTAGTGTATTGTTTAGCCTCCATGTGTTTGTATTTTTTACAGATTTTTTCCTGTGATTGATATCTAGTCTCCTAACGTTGTGGACAGAAAAGATACTTAATACGATTTCAATTTTCTTAAATTTACCAAGGCTTGAATTGTGACCCAAGATATGATCTATCCTGGATAATGTTCCATGAGCACTTGAGAAGAAAGTGTATTCTGTTGTTTTAGGATGGCATGTTCTATAAATATCAATTAAGTCCATCTTCTTTAATGTATCACTGAAAGCTTGTGTTTCCTTACTTAGTTTCATTTTGGATGATTTGTCCACTGGTAAGGGTGGGGTGTTAAAGTCCCCTACTATGAGTGTGTTACTGTCTATTTCCCCTTTTATGGCTGTTAGCATTTGCCTTATGTATTGAGGTGCTCCTATGTTGAATGTATAAATATTTACAATTGTTATATCTTCTTCTTGGATTGATCCCTTGATCATTTTGTAGTGTCCTTCTTTGTCTCTTATAATAGTCTTTATTTTAAAGTCTACTTTGTCTGATATGAGAATTGCTACTCCAGCTTTCTTTTGATTTCCATTTGCATGGAATATCTTTTTCCATCCCCTCACTTCCAGTCTGTATGTGTCCCTAGGTCTGAAGTAGGTCTCTTGTAGACAGCATATATACGGGTCTTGTTTTTGTATCCCTCCAGCCAGTCTATGTCTTTTGGTGGGAGCATTTCATCCATTTACATTTAAGGTAGTTATTGATATGTATGTTCCTATTACTATTTTCTTAATTATTTTGAGTTTGTTATTGTAGATTTTTCCTTCTCTTGTGTTTCCTGCCTAGAGAAGTTTCTTTAGCCTTTGTTGTAAAGCTGGTTTGGTGGTACTGAATTCTCTTAGCTTTTGCCTGTCTGTAAAGGTTTTAATTTTTCCACTGAATCTGAATGAGATCCTTGTTGGGTAGAGTGATCTTGGTTGTAGGTTTTTCCCTTTCATCACTTTAAATGTGTCCTGCCAGTCCCTTCTGGCTTGCAGAGTTTCTGCTGAAAGACCAGCTGTTAACCTTATGGGGATTCCCTTGTATGTTATTTGTTGTTTTTCCCTTACTGCTTTTAATATTTTTTTCTTTGTATTTTTTTTTGAAAGTTTGATTAATATGTGTCTTAGTGTGTTTCTCATTGGATTTATCCTGTATGGGACTCTCTGTGTTTCCTGGACTTGACTGATTATTTCCTTTCCCATATTAGGGAAGTTTTCAACTATAATCTCTTCAAATATTTTCTCAGTTCCTTTCTTTTTCTCTTCTTCTTCTGGGATCCCTATAATTCGAATGTTGGTGTGTTTAATGTTGTCCTAGAGGTCTCTAAGGCTGTCCTCAATTCTTTTCCTTCTTTTTCTTTATTCTTGTCCCACATGTCGTGGAGCAACTGTGCCCATGTGCCACAACTGCTTAGCCTGCGCTCTAAAGCCCACGAGCCACAACTACTGAGCCTGTGTGCCACAACTACTGAGCCCACTTGCCCAAAGCCCATGCTCTGAAACAAGAGAAGTCACCAAAACGAGAAGCCCACACACCGCAAGGAAGAGTAGCCCCTGCTCGCTGCAACTAGAGAAAGCCCACGTGCAGCAACAAAGACCCAATACAGCCAAAAATAAAATAAATAAATAGAATATATTAAAAAAAAGATGGGGGGCAATTTGATCTCCTCAACAGTTTCAGGGTCACCATTACACATATAGGAAACAACTGAACATCCATTAAAATTATTCAGTTACCTCATTAGTCTGATGACATGTATATTATCATACCAACTTTTAGAAGAAGGTAGAAAGATGGAGACTCAGTAATGGTACTTTAGCTCAGGCCTATCTGGCTCCAAAACCTTTTCTCACTCCTCTTTTCTAGACATGCTTCTTCCTTGTGCTAAGACATAAGTATGTGGAACAGAATACAACAACTCAACCTGAGTTTTTCTTTGTGGCTTGAGCCTAATGCCTTTTGCCCGTTCTTTGAGTAGGGTGACTCATTAGGAAAGATGAAAATATTTCTTTTCCTGTCCAGGGAGGAAAAACCAGAATTTATGTTTTTAAGGGTTGGGGCTCCATGGTGATGAGACATCAAATTCTTCTTGATGGTCAGCAAATACAATCTGAAAGAAAATATTTTGTTTAAGGGCTTCTCTCTTCAAGGGCCCAAGGAGGAAAACAGAAGGTTGGAAGGAGGGAGGGGGATTGGGGTGTTATTGGGAGATATGAACGATGGTGGTGCTGGCTTGGGAGCTTGTGTTGGTCTGTTTAAACTGCTGTAACAGAATACCATAGATGGGATGGCTTAAACAACAGAATTTTATTGTCACACAGTTCTGGAGACTGGAAGTCCAAGATCAAGGTGCTGGCAGCATTGGTTTCTGGTTGGACTTCTCTCCTTGGCTTGTAGATGGTTGCCTTCTCACTGTATCTTCACATGACCTTGTCTCTGTGTGTGACATTTCTGGCGTCTCTTTCTCTTCTTATAAGGTCACTAGTCCTTTTGGATAGGGACTCAACTTTATAACCTCATTTAACCTTAATTATATCCAAATATAGTCAACTTTGGGAGGTTAGGGCTTCAATGTACAGATTTTGGAGGGGACACAATTCAGTCCATAATAGAACTGCTTTAGGAAGTCTGGGACACCAAAGAGAGAATTTTCTCACATTGAACTCTAACCAGAGGACCCATATTCAGAGAATGAGTCTTGCTTGGCCCTACATTCATTCACTGGCAAAGATGATTCCTTTGCCTGTTTTTAGTTAAAATGTTTACAATAGGGGCTTCCCTGGTGGCGCAGTGGTTGAGCGTCCGCCTGCCGATGCAGGGGACGCAGGTTCGTGCCCCGGTCCGGGAGGATCCCGCGTGCCGCGGAGCGGCTGGACCCGTGAGCCATGGCTGCTGAGCCTGAGCGTCCGGAGCCTGTGCTCCGCGACGGGAGAGGCCACAACGGTGAGAGGCCCGTGTACCGCAAAAAAAAAAAAAAAAAAAAAAAATGTTTACAATAAGCATGTATCATTTTCATCTTACTCTTTTTTTAAAAAAAATAAATTTATTTAGTTTTGGCTGCGTTGGGTCTTCATTGCAGTGCACGGGCTTCTCACTGAAGTGGCCTCTCCTGTTGTGGGACACGGGCTCTAGGTGCACAGGCTTCAGTAGGTGTGGCACGCGGGCTCAGTAGTTGTGGCTCAGCGGGCTCTAGAGCACAGACTCAGCAGTTGTGACGCAGGGGTTTAGCTGCTCTGCGGCATGTGGGATCTTCCCGGACCACGGCTTGAACCCGTGTCCCCTGCACTGGCAGGCAGATTCCCAACCACTGTGCCACCAGGGAAGTCCCTCATCTTACTCTTTTTTTAATCAACTTTTTCACTAAGTACAGGTGTCAATCATATCAATTAGGAGAGCTTCTTCTGTATAAAACAGACTTACATTGCTAATCAGAAAGGATAGTTTTGTGTTAGAGGGTAGGAAGAAAATCCAAAATGATATTGCTAGTGTAGAATTAAATTAAATTGAATAAGTTTGCAAACGACAATTGCATAAGTTCAGGATAAGTAAAACTGGTCTCAAATCACTGCAAGTGAATATTTGCAGGGAAATGGGACTCCAGGTAAAGGACAGGTTATGAGCAAAGAGGTTCAAAATTCCATGTAGTTTGGGGAACGAAGAGGTCTAGTCAGTGGCACAGACTGTACTGGCTGTAAAAGATAATGTAGAAGTTATTCTGTAGGAAATGGGAAGTCATTAAAGATATCTCCAGTGAATTTATAGAAAGGCAGGTTTCAGTTCAAGTTAAGCGTACACGTATCACCGCTGAAATGTGTTTGAGAAATGCATATGGGCTTTCTTACGAGATATTGTCACTAAAGCAAGTCCAGGATCGGAGCTCTTAACTTATTTTTGTGTTATGGACCCCTTTTGGCAAACCCTTCTCAAAACAATGTTCTTAGATGTATAAAATAAAATACATAGGATTTCAAAGAAAACAAATAATATTTAAAAACAATTATGAAATAATGAAAAAACATACTTTAACATAGTAGTCTGTGTGTTTCATTATGCATACACGACTACTAAGATCTAGGTGTGGGTCTATTTGATGAGCATGATGAATAGAGATATCTGATATGAAAATACGGGTAATTTCAATTAGCGACAAAGTGCCAGGTATGCCTGGCGCTACTGTGGTTTTTGCTTACATTCATCATTGAAGGAAGTGAAAGGGAAGGTACAATTTTATTCATTTCCCTATCCAAGTTCATGGATTTTCTGAATTCCTTTCCTCAAATAGAAGATATTCAGGCTTACGTGATTCTATTGAGTGACAATAACTAATTAGAAGCATTCAGAACTTTCAATAATACATAAAGAGTAACTGGCATGTTTTTTTCACCCTGAGGTTTTCAGAGCTTTTCAGGAGCGAGGATTTACGAGAGACTTTCTTTTCCTAAACGATATATTTCTAAAGCTTAAAACGTTACACACAGATTCATCTGTGTGAAAGGGCACTATAGTAATACCCTCTCTGCCTCCCAGGCTTGTGTAGAAGCCAATCATCGATGCCTAGATGTTACAAGCCTTGCAGACAGCAATCTCTAAATAAATATGTGTGATCATTTTGCAATAGACACATATGTAAAATCACTATGTTGTATACCTTAAACTTACACAATGTTATATGTCAATTATATCTCAATAAAGCCTGAAAAAAGACATTATGGCAAAACAAGCAAGCAAACAAAAAGAGTAAATAGGAAATGTTTCTAAAATCTGAGGAAATTCAATAAACAGTTTTATCGTCATCATCTTGGGTTCAGGAATTGCCAAACATTTGTACATATAATATTTTTTATATTGAAATAGAGTTTACCACAATTTACCATATTGTGTTAGTTTCAGGTGTACAGCAAAGTGATTCAGTTATACATATATATATATTTTTTAGATCCTTTTCCATATAGGTTATTACAAGATATTTAATATAGTTTCCTGTGCTATATAGTAAATCCTTGTTATTTATCTATTTTATATATAGTGGTGTGTATCTGTTAATCCCATACTCCTAATTTATCCCTCCCCCATTTAATTTTATTAATTAATAAAAATCCAGGGTTACAGTCAGGGTATTCTATAATGAATTGTAATTGAAGACTGAAAATTTTACTTGAATATTAATTTCAGCAATGAACTTCCAAAATTTTAGTCAGGATATCCATAAAATGTACATCCAATTATTTGATGTGGTATTTAGGTTGGTTTGACTGATCTGAACTATCTGGTGTCAGCTATATTGTATGAGACTCAGTATATATAGATATATAGATAGATAGATAGATAGATATAGATATGCATCATTGTGATTTATTTGGGTCAGACATTGATAAAAAATAATGTAAAAATTTGAAATTCTGCTAATGTTGATGTTATTTGCTGATCCATTCAGATCCTTAAGTAATAACACAGTATTATTTCAATAGTAGTTCTCAGACTATATCAAATTTGGGTCGAAGAGTAAGGTCAAAATACCGAGATTCAAGATCTGTCAGATGTAAAACCATCAGGGATTTGGGGAAGATGAAAAGACGAGACTTTTGATGTGACCTGATGTAGCTGAGTAACTCACAAAGTCACAAGTCAGTGTCTGACTATAAAAGAGACATCTGATCAGATTGTCATACTTTAGGTTTAATGGAGTGTTACGGGGACTTTGGCACAAATCATTACCCACTGTTTACTTATTCAAGGCAGAAACCTACTGGAAAAATGACTGAGATTCTCCATACTTTAACAGCTTTGAGCTGATTGCATTACGAGCAAAATTTCTAAAACACGCCCTTCCGAAGACATAGGTATTAAACACTATTGATCTCTGCAACAGTACTTTAATCGTCCTGTTTTACAAGATTATTTCTATCCCTGGAATATGAAGTAAGATTGTGTATTTGTGGGAGAATTTAATGCCGACATTTGGATCTGTGGTTCGTCAGTAGCTGTGCTATTTGGAAGGACACTGTTAGCCCAGAAAGTCAGTTAGTTTTCACACTATTCTTTTCTCAACCATCCTGTTTTATTTCCAAATTCCCAGCACTTGTTCTTTATTTGGGTTCCTTAGACAGAGTTACATGGTAAACCAAACATGAACTTTCTTGTGTTCAAGGCTGATTCAAAGAAAGCTTTTCAAGTAGGACATAACAGAACTCTGAAACTCAATGAACAGTTCAGGTACTATTTTTTTTTTTTTAATCAGTTGCTAACATTATATGGGAATGTGCTTAATAAATTAAAGCTATGTTTAAAATTGTCTTTTCAGGCCCTGCAAAGTCATAATGAACAACTAAAATGGAAGAAATCATCAACAAATATTAATGTGAAATTGGAAGAGGAAATTTTAAAAAGTATTAAATGAACATTTTCCAAAGATTCTTTTAGCCAAAAAAGTTATATAAACTGCTTTACTGACAAATATCTTATGTATATTATATAATATTATCCTTTAATTAATGAATATAATAGACAACAACAGATTTTTATAAAGTTTTCCTGTTTTTGTTACTAAGTTTTTCACATTTGATGCATACTTTTATCTGCTTTAAGGTATTTTCAAAGAAGAGTTTTGCAAAATGAACCAACTTAACAATTAAAAGTTGCCCAGGATCTAAAATTTAATCACTTATATCATGATGTTTGCCCCAGAATAATCTTTTGATTCTAGTTTCCTCACCATTTGAAAGTCTGGCACACATTGTAAGATCAAATTTTTTCATCGTATAGTCTAGTGGCATCAAGATGGGGCCTAAGGTTAATCACGTCAGTCAAATACCCAACTTGAGAAAAATTCCACTGGAAAGCTCTTCAAATATCAGCAATGACATTTGCAGTAATTGCAAAGCTCAAGCACCAAGTTAAATGAAAGGCTACCCCCCTCCGCTATGTTCTCTTTTCTCTAGTTGAACATTATAATGTTGAAAGCATCAAAGTACTATAAGGTGAATTAATAATGTGGCATTTTATTGATTGCCTATATATTCATTGGAGAACTCTATTTTTCAGCCTAGAGATTTTATGGAAAGACCATTTCTAAACACATATTGTACAAAGTTCTGAAAGCTATTTTTTTTTTTCAAATGCTGCTTAAAGGGCAGTCAATTCTGAAGGGCCCTTAGGTCTTATTTGAGCCACATATTCTGCTTCTAAAATTATACTCATAACAAACTTTTTCAGGCAGTGCCACCTAATGAGCCTTCAAATGGTCATTAAAGCTGTAATCCAGGAGATTAAAAATAGGCTACTATCTCTTACTCAACGTACTTTAGTAGACTGGGAATGGATGCGAAGAAACTAACTGAAATTGACTTATGTTGGTGACAAATTAAGGCTTTTCATGTGAAACAACTTGATAGGTGTTTAATAGATATGACATTTTACAAAGTCATGACAAAATAACTATTTTTATACTTTTAATATGTTAACAGGCTCCTATTAGGAATATATACACTGTATAGAATTTAGTGCATTGACTAATGAGAATAGGATGTATATGAAGAAAGGAAGATGAAAACAGACAGTCCCAGACACCGAAATTAAGCAACGAGGAAGAGGTGGGAGAGGTACTGCTTTCAAGCTGTTGATATGGGGAATGAGCCGGGTAGATAGACACTTGTCACCTAAGCTGTATCTTGCATTCCTATACTAACCAGAGGCTGGGAAAACATCCTCTCAAATTAAGCTTTGTCGGCTGGTCCCACCCTGATTTTCGTTCTTGATGGGTTTTCAATGCCAAGTGTAGAAATGATAATGTGGGGACTATTTATTTCATAAATAATATTTGTTTTGTTTCCTGATTATGAAAGTAGTCTATGGTGAGAATACAACAGCTTAAAGACGGAGGAAGCCAAAAAGAAAATTCAACACAACTATGAATCTACACCCCAGTGTTTCGTCTTGCTGCAAGTCATACACATAATTATTTTACTTAAAATAATTCTTTCAGGAATGTGTTTTGATCTTAGTTATCTAAAAGTGTGTTGCATCTCCTGGACAGTAATGGGGCAGTGAGGGGACTTCAGTACAGGAAGTGACATCCTGTTTCTTCACTGCCCTCACCAAGGTGACGGGCTGTGGGATGAATCTTCTAGGAACTCCTGGGCTGACCCCAGCAGAGTGTTTTTTTGTTTTCTATCTAGAATGCTTGTGCATCAGTTAAGGTGCTTTCGGGTACAAGTGATATAATACCTGATTAAGAGAAGCATGGACAAAAAGGGATGGTTTCAGGACTCTGGATTCACTTCCTTTCAGTCCTTTCCCGATTGTCTCAAAGTCGCCGTGGCTACAGACGTCGTGAATTTCCACAACGCTTCTCCAAAGGCAGGAAGATGGTGTGGTGGGGAGGAAGACACATGCTTGGGATGGGACAGGAGTTCTCCTTTCATCAGGGAGGAACATCTTTCCAGGAAGATGCCCAGATGACATCAGAATCGGTCAGAACAGGGTCTGACCCCATTCAACAAATTGGGTTTCTGTAAACTGAGGAAAAAAAGGACAAAAGAGGCTTGTAGTCAACAGATAGTACCTGCTCACATTTTCAGCTCCACAAACGGCCATCAGAATCATGTCACAATTCTGGTCCCCATCACCTTACATAACTGTAAAGCTCACCTGTGTTACCAGGTTGATTTGTCTTTAACAAATTAGAAGGATCTTCTGAAACTTAAAACAATAAAAAAACTCACCTGATTTTTTTTCATGACTCCACATTTTATACTGTCCTACTTACTGTTTTTTAAAAAGTGAAAAAATGAATGAAAGACTGAAGGAAACCTCTAGTTCCAGAAACAATTTAAGATATTTTTACAAAATTATGTATATTTAACAAAATAAACGAAAAATTAAAATGACAGACAATGGAAATGTCAGGGTTGAAAAGTAAAGACCTAAAGGAGATAAAGTCGGAACACAAAAGACACGTCAACGACTTCGATATATTTGTTTAGAGTGTGCCATACATTTTGCTCTAAATTTCTTAGAAATCAACGCATAAAACATTGTCCTATTGATTATAAGGCACACAGTACCTATACTGAATCAGTTAATAGATGGATACTGAGATTGGCAAGATTTCTCCCATGAATTCCCACTGAAATCACACTGTATAGAATGAATCGCATCCTTGGTAACATTGTGAGAATGAACATTATTTTAAGCCTCTTTTTAGAGACATATCCTAATATTAGGTTTACAATAACCTCCAAAAAGGAACCCTTTGGAAAGAGAAACAATGATATAAACATGATCGGTGTCCATTGGGACCTTCCTGGGCAAACCATGATGGATTGCTGCCCCTGCGGTACCAGAGGAGCCATAACTTCAGAGGACACATCTCTAGGCAGTTCTTTCTCCTAATCCCCACAGTAGACATTTCAGCCCTTTCTTATTCTTTCTAAATTCCCTAGTCCTTCATCCACCTTGTCGTTTTTGGCATATAACCTCATCTCTAACTTCAAGTGTAAAATTAAAGTTACTTGGCAGATACTCTGTCCCCATGAGTCCCGCTTCCTCTCCAGGTGCCCTATCCAAGCTTTTTTTAATTTTCCTGAGCTTTTGGGTTATATTTTTTTAATTTCTAAAATTAAAAAAAAATTTAAATCTTTTGCCACACTGTGCAGCTTGTGGGATCTTAGATCCCCGACCAGGGATCGAAACTATGCCCCCTGCATTGGGAGCACAGAGTCTTAACCACCGGACCACCAGGGAAGTCCCCCTAGCTTTCTTGTGTCCTTCTCTCCTGTCACAACCTGAAAGGGCCTCAGGTCCCCCTTCACTGCTGCCACTTCTTTGAAGAAGCATCGCTGTGCAGGGAAGGACAGAGTTTTCCGTGCTCGTCATCTTCATTTCCGTTCCTCCCTTCTTCTGCGCTGTCTACTCTCTCATGGTTTTTGCCTCTAACTCTCCATAGAAAATACAGGAAAGCCCACCCATCCCAGCCCAGGGGCCACTTTTTAGCCCTGATATTCAAGGTCCCTTCTGTGTCACAGCATTCTCAGTGACTCCTTCCTTGACACCCAACCTTTCTTGATCTTCTGTGACACCACACCCTCTGCTTTCCCTCTTTCTTCTCTGATTGTATCTTCTGGTTTTTCCTCCCTTGGATTTCTTCTGCTGGTCCCTTAAATGTGGTGTCAACACAGTCAGGGACAGTACTGCCTGGTGGTTAGAATGAAGACTGAGTCCAGATCATGGGGGTTTGGGTTCCTTACTGTACCATTTACTCTATATGTTACCTTGGGCAGAATGAATACTTTACCTCTTTGTTTCTCAGTATTTTTTCAACAGTAAAAAAAATGAAAAGGATGCATTCAAAAAAAAAAAAATTTTTTAAATAAAAAGTAAAAATAAAATAAAATATACAAGACAAACAAACAAAAGAACATGAAGTCTCCTAAAAGTTTCTTTTAAATGAAATAAAATACATAAAGCACACAGAGCTCTATATAGCTATTACTTTAAGAAGAAAACAAACAGATTTTCCCTCTGAAGTCTGTTCTCTTTGTTGCTAATGAAACATTTATCTCAAATGGCTTCTTGGATCAACTGTACATCGATACACTGGTCTACTTTGCCCCAGTCCACACCTCCTTGAGCAATAGATGCAAGCTTGCTAATGGACATCTGCACTCACCTCAGACCAGTCATCCGGGATGAGCTCATCACCTCCCCTTAGTCTTTCCTGATTTTCTTTCTTGGCAAAGTGTGTCCAAATGCACCAGGTGGGATTTCGGGGACCATTTTTCATTCTTCCTCCACCCCACGTCTAATCAGTCGAGTCCCGTCAAATTCACTGACATGGTATCTCCTGCCTCTCTCCCTTCCCTCCCTTCCCTTGGCCCCTCCCTGAGTCCAGACACTCTCCCAGTCCTGGATTAGTGGATCAGAGCCTCATTCGTGTTCTGGGCTCCAATCTTATTCCTCTGCTCTTCGTTCTCCATGGAGCTACTGTGGGGATTTGACTTGACTGAAGAGCTGATCAGATTACTCCCCTTTGAAAAGTGATTCATAGATTCCTAACAGTATTCAGGATAAAGTCCAAAGCCTTCAGTATTACTTGCCCGATCCTTCATAATCTTATCCTTCTACTTCTATAGCTTCATTTTTTGACACTTCTTCCCTTGAAATGTACACTTCCGCCAAAGTGATGCACATATGGAACCAATAGGCTCTCATCCTACTGAATTAACTTCAAGGTGAATTTTTATCGAGAGAATGTTTTCTCTAGCTGATACAGTAAATCAAAGTATTGCTTGTCTAAATGTTTATGTAGCACAATTGAATTGTATACAGTTTATTTTGCGTTTTTTAGTTACTTGAAAAAATCTGATTGGGAAGATTATCTCGTGTGTTAATATTATACTTGATATTTGATTTGTTAATGAGGCACCACGGTATCAGTGCACTTAACACATTCTTTCACAAAATTAAAATTTCGAATTCATTTTTCTTCCACTGTAAGCTTCACCTTGTACCAGTTTCTTCTTTCAAGTCTGTTTTGCTTTTTTTTTTCTGGGTAGAATTTTGGAGACTAAAAATTTACCGTGTTTAGGTTTAGCCCTTATTAACGTTTTTATTTTGTTCATTGTAATTTCCAATATTATTTATCATGGATTGAATTAAAAACTTATTCCATGTATCTTCATTTAATTGAAAAAACTATAATGAACAGTTCTCCCAGGCATTCCAAGATTGTTCAGAACGGTCAGATGATCTATTGTGTTGATAATCTATTTGTTTTGTGTATGTCCTACCATTTTCGCTGACACTTACTCACAGTCCATATTTTGGCAGAATACAGAATAAGGAACATGGTTAAAATGGCAGGATCAAAATATCAAGACAATATGGTCAAAATGGTGGGTTGGAAAGGAAAGTTACAAATACCTTTTTCTGTATTTGCTGTATCATGGATGTGCCATGTTTGTGTCATCACAGGTTTTTCTCTTCCTAGAATGCCTCTGTGCTAGTCAGGACCCATTCAACTGAGAGTGAACAAAAACCAAGTCAAATAAACTTGAGAAAAATGTGCATCTAGTTGCTATCATTAGAGATTTTCTCTATCAGCATCCATGAAGAAAATCTCAAGAAACGTTTCTGATTGGTCCACTTTGGGTCATGTGTTCACCCTGGACCAATCACTGTGACCAGGAGGATGGGGCATTATGATGGGCCATTCTTGGGTTATGTGCTCACCTCTATGGGGGAAGGGCCAGGAGGTGGGAGTATTGGCTGGAGAGGCTGATGGATTAGCACTCCAGGCAAAGAAGGCTGCTGTCTCCGGAAAGAGAAGAATGGATATTGGAGAAATGGCAACAAATTGCTTCATCTTCTGCGTGCCTCTCCTATTTGCTCCCCAAACACTTTATACATTTTCTCATGGTTTTATAACAAGACACTGTAATTCTTTTTAAGCGTGATTGTCTTTCCCACTACCTGGGACTATCTTTAAGATGGGGAAAACTCTTTCTGCACTTTTGTGCACCCGTTTACCTAATGCTCAACAAAAAGCAAGTGATCAGTAATATCTGTGGAGAGAGTAAACAAAGGAGGGGTAGTTTGGGAATTCACTGTTTTAAATTACTTTATATCTGATCCATGAAACTCGGTTCTTGGAGTTTCAAATCTTCACTTTGGAGATATTTTTTTCATCTCAAATTCAAATTCTGGCTAATTTGCATTGAATTTTAAAGATGAGGTTAACTGCTGATCATGAACTGACTTCGTAGAAAGAAAAATGAAAAAGTAAAGTCCTCACATTTGGTAATTTTTGAGCCTTGGAGAGAAAGTAACCAAGAAAGATGAAGCAATGAAGAGAAGAGAAGAGAAGAGAAGAGAAATTATTTTTCAAGTCGCTTGAAATATTATGTACCATGGGAGCAAAATCTTTTTGAAAGATCATCTAGTGAAATGATAAACTTGGGGAATGAATGGGGATAAGTGATCACCAGGGTTGATAAAATGCAATGACTATCAGCCATTTTAGACAGAGGTAACATTTTTGTAGCCATTTAAAGTCACTGCCACACATAAGGTGAAGCCGCCTATGAAAATCATGGACAAAGGCATAGACCTGGCACCGCATAAGATTTACAACCTTGCCAGGCAATGAACTCAAAGGTCACTCCTGAAATTAAGTTACCTTTGTATGACTTTCTGTTCTGGATGTGAAAATACACAGGATGGTGAAATCCATTAAACTACAGTTGACAGCAAGAGGGGTTCATTAATTTAGGAGTGGGAGTAGGTTTGCCTTTCTGCAAAAACCTCGTGGGAACGTGATGGGCATGGTTTGGTTCTTGGTGCCAAATGGAGCATTAAAAGAGAAGACAGCTTTGGGAATAAAACCAGGCACTAGAACCTCTGCCTAAAAATAGTCATTGCCTGAACAGGCCATGCGGTGGCCAGGGAGAAATCACATTTGTCACAGAGCATGAGAGCTTTGTGATAATTACATGGCAACAGGAACTGGTAAACCACTCCCAGTACATGTTGGATAAATATGGTGTCACGGCAGTGGTGCCATCACTGCAGATAGCAAATGAGCAGCTGGTAGAAGCTGGCGTGGCTTTGCAGTGAGGCTGCAGTCTGCACGGGGCAGAGGTCAGGGTCTCTCATACCAAGGAGGAATTCATCATTCCTTGAAGCCAGAGGCTTGATAGTAACAGAAAGACTGCATTTTCTCCCCCAAATGGAATTAGATGCTGTACCTCCATGGTTTAACATTTTAAGAGATGTGTTTAATGAATAGGTTGCTATATAGGGGAATCAGGAGGCTGCCAGTGGTCACCGATGAGAAGCCTGACCCGGGATGGGAGGACCCTGACCTCCACTCTGTTCTCCCCAGCATGCCATGCTGACATGGGAGAAAGCAAACAGCAGTGCTGGTTTAGACGTGTAAGGGTGGCAGCTTGAGAAGCATGACAACACAGAAAAAAAAAGAACAAGAGCCATAACAACCATCAGAAACCCTTCCTGTGAATGATCTTTTTCAAAAAGTGGGTGAGGTTTTTCAGCTGGAGAACCAGGTTGGAGCCTGGGGTTCATCTGGGGACACCTTCTGGTGAAGAGCAAAATCTCGATGGGCACTTCCTTTTTGTTGTCCAAAGAAGAGCTCAAGCCAGGGAGAATTCCAAGCTTATTTCCTTATTACTGAGATGGCTCTGCTCTTCAGGAATTAATCCTGGGGGTGCATCATGGTCCCGTACAGCCTTTTGGAGGCAAGGAGGCAGGGACAGAGAGATCTTGAACCTGGAGATGTAGGAGAGGATCTTACTTTGGTTATTAAGTATTTGGTAAATTAACTAAGGCTGTATCTGGGCTAACCTTAAATGCAAATGTATTCCTTTAGCCTAGCACAGTTAGTTGTATTGGAGAAAGTGGAAGAAATAAGCCTCTGATATTTTCTGCATCTGCTGTGCCACTGCTGGCAGGGTCCCTCCGTCTGGAAGTCTTCTGAGGTCAGTCCCATAGTCACAGGCGTGGCCAGCATCCCCCCACGGGCTCTGGATCCCTTTCCCTCCTGCTCTGGCAGAGATCTTACTTGAGCCATTTTCAGCAACTTCACCACGCCTGGTTCTTCTGCATTCTTCTGCTCAACATTCAGACAAGCTGAACTGTCTTTCGCTGGCAAAATTCTCTCCTTGAATCTATCTTCCTTTTAAACTACTGCCTATATGTGCAGACACATACTCCCCCCCCCAGCTGGTGTGTGTGTGTGTGTGTGTGTGTGTGTGTGTGTGTGTGTGTGTGTGTGTGTGTTGGTGGTAGTAGGTGAGGCATCTTGAAATCTCAGAGATAACCCTCCACTGCCTGCTGCCTGTAAGGCTGTGGACTGTGTAGAAGCTCATACCCGCTTTATCTTCCAGCGTGATGTTCCATTTCCATTGCTGGTAATACTTGGTATTATTTATCAGTCATTTTCTGGATTTATTTTAGATTTATCAGTCATCTTAATTATTGCCAATCCGATGGAAGGAAACAGTTGTCTCACTTTGATTTCTCCGAGAGCTGGTAAGCATGTTTTATGGGCTTGTTTATTATTTATATTTCTTTCTGTGTGTTGCCTCTTCATATTCCTTTCTCATTTTTTGTATTGAGCTCTTTGTCTTTTTTTATCAACTTGCAGCAGCTCTCTACATATTATGGATATTAATTCTTTATATATATATATATATTAATTCTTTATATATATATATATATATATATATATACACATATATTTCCATCTATCTATTGTTGGGTCACAAACTACCCTAAAACCTAGAGGCTTAAATCAACAAGGTATTATTATCTCATACAGTTCTGTGAGTTGACTGGGTCCACCTGTGAGGTTTTCTTGCTTTGTGTCTTTCATGTAGTTACAGTCAAGGAGCAGCTGGGACCTGAATTATCTAAAGGCTTGACGGGGTTGACCATCCAAGAGGCTACCACACAGGGTGGCAGGTGGTGTGATCTGTCCCTGGCAGCTCTGCTGGGGGTTCACTTGGGACTGATGGCCAAGGTTCCTCCATGTGGCCTGTCCCTGTGGTTTGGGCTCTCACAGCCTGGTGGCTTACTCCAAAGTACAAGTATTGTAAGAGACAGGATGCGGAATGTCCAGTCTTAAATCCTAGGCATGGAAAGTAGCACAACATCATTTCTGCTGTAATCTGTTGTTCAAAGCAGTAGGGAGCCCACCCAGATTCAATGGGGGAGACAGGACGAATATTAAAAAAAAAACGTGATCCTCTTTAGTTCACCAGAGTCCACTCTCTTACCACAAATTATTAACACATTTACATATTTCTCACATGCAAAATGTACATAGCCCCTGCCTTTGCCACCACTTCCTAACACCCCCTTTCCACCTGAAGTCTCACTTATACTGAGATAGCTTCAAGTTCAAGTTCCATTTTAAGGGTCAGGGTTTTATGATCTAAATCAGGCCCAGGTGTGATTGAGTCTCCTTGGGTGTGAACCTATTCTATTTGAAGACCCGTGAACCAAGGAGAGAAGTTATCTACACATACACACCAGACATACAATGTTGGACAGGCATAGAAAACCCACAAATGACGATCCCATTCAAAAGTGAGGAAAATGGGAGGCACTTGGCAGTCATTGGTCCACAGCAATTATGAAATCCAGCTGGGCACATATTGTCAATTCTTTGAATTATCTGCTCCCTGGGAATGATTCTCCATGGTTCTTGGCTTTGGGCCCTGGTTTCTTGTTTCAAGTCATCTTTCTTTTTCCATAAAATATAGACTGTTCACATCTGAATGTTTCCTCTGCTTTCTTTCTGCCCATTGTAGCTTGAGGAGGGGGTAACCAAAGTGCCCCCTGATTCCTTCAGTCCAAGCTGATATAATTCTTTTAAAAACGTCATAGATTCCTTGTGTATCACATTATAGTACAATTCAGGAGACAAAAGTCAGACTCACATTTTTCTAATACAGTCTCTTTATATGAGCCAAGAGTCAGGATGCTGTGGGAAAATACCCTTAAGATCGCAGAAGACTTTTTGCTTAGTTGGAAGGGTCTTTGAAGCATCTCAGTGCTTACGGTACCCAGTGTCTAAGAGAGAAGATCTCAGAGTAAAGGCCTTAAGATTATTCGAGGTCCTGCCAGGCACACACATAAAATATTCTGAGGGTGCATCTAAAGCTTGCATAACCACACTATTAGAGTCTACACTGAGGCCATGCTTTACTGACGGTACTCTGGATATAATCTTCATCCTGAAGCCATTTCTTGTTTTTTGAGTCTTTTGCTACCTGGATCAACTTGGAATAATAATTAGTTTAACTTTCTTTTTCTGTTTATTTCTTAAATTTTTATTTTTTATTGAAGTATATTGGTTTACAATGTTGTGTTAGTTTCTGGTGTACAGCAAAGTGATTCAGTTATATATATATTCTTTTTTGAATTGTTTTCTCTCATAGGTTATTATAAGGTATTGGGTATAGTTCCCTGTGCTATACAGTAGGACTTTATTGTTTATCTATTTTATATACAGTGATGTGTATCTGTTAATCCCAGTCTCCTAATTTATCCCTTTCCCACTGCCACTGCATCCCCATCATTCTTTTCACTCTCTTCTTTTAGAACACCTCTTTGTTGTATGGTTAAAGTACGGGATCTATCACTTTTGTTTTTGTCTTTTAACCTTTTCTCAAAAAATAATTTCACATTTTCTATGCGTTTTGGAAGAATCCCGTTGTTTCATGTACTTCTGTTTATTTGATTTATCTGTTTTTCTCTGCTTCTCAGATCATTTAAATTTTTTTAAATAGTGTTTTTAATTTCTCGGGATACTTACTGACTTTTTTTCTTGTAGTATCCTGCTTAAAATAACTGCATGTGATGTATCTTTCCAAATCTGAGAATAATAATAATAATTCTGAGAATAATAATTCAAATAAAACTTATTTGAAGTTTTTTTTTCTCCCATTGATAGAGCTTCAGGAATTATTTGCAATATATGTGATAGGCAAATAGGTCTTTGACTCATTAATCCCACCTGTAGGATTTATTTTAAGGAAATACTCTGAAAAGCTCCAGAAGATATACGCACAGGGTTATGTAATAACAACCTGCTGGTAGAAAGAAAGAAAGAGAGAGAGAAAGAGAGAGAGAAAGGAAGAAAGAAAGAAAGAAAGAAGCAAAGAAAGAAAGTCCAATAATAGAAATTTGGTTAAATATATTTTGGTCTCTCCATTAAAAAAATGAAAAAACCCAACATATATTAACCTGGAGAGGCGTGTATAATTTTGTAACAGAATCCCAGTGATAATCCCCTTTAAAAAAAAAATATATATGAATAATAATGTAGATTTCTATAAAACACATGGTAGTTATTTCTGATAGTTGAGATTAAGAAAAAACTTTTCCTTCCTATTTTAACCACTTTTATTTTTCACTATTTGATATATTTGTCAATTAACATGTTATTTTATAATCAGCAATCTACTTCCATTTACAATTCATACATGCCTGCTGTAAAAATATTCAGAAAATATCTGAAGGTATAAAAAAGGAAGTGAAAAATGACCCATAATTCTACATACTGACATAGCCTATCTTAACAGCTTGACACTTGCCTTATTTATTTTCTGATGTACACACACACACACACACACACACACACATTTACATGAAGGACACACACCAAGCATGCCTTTCTTACTCTTTTTTTTTAACGTGGGTTTTACCTAGCAGTATTTTTGTATATCTTCCCGTGTCAGTAAAGTCGTGTTTGTATCTCTACAAATAAACACATCATCGTCGTCATCCTGCTATTTTATTGTTTATCACGACAGTTTCCACCTCTCTGTCTGAGGGCTTCTCACCTTCTCTTCCTGTTGCACTGTGTTTGCCTCTGTGAGCTTCTTCACCCCCACGTGAGCCAATGTGCTTCATCCATCCCCACCTCCTCCCCACGTCCTGAGGGGGGTGCCTGACACATAATGGATTCTCCACGTTTCCCGCTGACTGAATGTGTATATGAGCAAATGAATGAGTGATTCCATCCACCAGAGCCCGTTTCACCAAGCACACAGAGGCCGGTCATCCTGTGTCTTTGGGAAGATCAGACCTTTCTCTGCGGTTAGTTGTCCATCTGGAAGCTGAGAGTAATAAATGCCACATCACAGGAAGTTTAAAAGGATGAAAGAGGTAATATTTATAAAATACTTAACTTCTTTAGAAGGAAAATCCCCACCAAGTCCAATGTGTATACTATTATCATTGACTCTCCCCATCAATCACACAGAGGATTCGCTGGCTTGTGCTTTCTCTCAGCAGCTGCGTTTCTAACTGTTTTTTCCATTAGAGTATTCCAGGAAGTTGAGATGAACACTATTCTGTGTGAACCTCACACCTTCCTTAAAATCTCAGCGCGTTCTACACAAATTAAAAAGGTGATGGTTTTTAATGCTCCCGACATCTCACTGAGATAGGGGAGGGAAGCTATTATTACCCTAATTTTGCAGTGAGGGAAACCGACACAGAGAGACACTCACTCACTTCTCACTAGATGGAAGATGATAATAGAGGCAGAACTTGAAATCTTTTGGTTTCTATCCTTAAGCTGATGAGCTCACAATAAAATCACACTTTAGGATGCATTAAACTTTTCTGAGTCTGTGCGGGGGAAAGAAAACATTTTCCCCCCTTAAACCATATTACATTCTCAAAATAAAGTATTGACCATGGAGCTGTTAAGACAGTAATTTGCATCAATAAAATTGCCGGATTATACGGACTTTTCTTATCGAAAGCATGTGGAGGGAGTTGCAGGGGACCGGTAGTCCCCTTACCTTGGGGCTTTTAGCTTGAAGTGAAGTCTCAAAACACGTTCGGAGCTGTAATTCCTATACAGGGTTGAAATCACGCCTGTTTGAAATGCTAAGCCCTCTTCTGTTGCATCGCACATAGCTTCGCCTTATTTTTCTCAGTGATGAAAACAAATTGCCCATGTTAAAAACAGACTAATAAAGTATGGCTGCTTTCTCTATTAGTTATCCAAATATTTCTTGAGCCCCGATGACGTGCCAAGCCCCCTGGCTGTTGGAGAGACCGAGGTGATCAAGAGAAGCAGAGTCCTCTCCCTCACAGAGAGTCTACATCGCAGTAGGATCGACCATAAGCAAACAGCAAATGGAATAATTAAAAGTCATCTGGAATTCCTATCGTGATGTGTACCACGAAGTAAACAAAGCAAAGGGGAATTTGGAGAGTGATGCAGGAGGGGAATCAGAGGGAGCCTCTCTGAAGACGGGCCCTTTCAGCAGAGACTTGAATCTTAAAGAGAGGAGCTGCCAGCAAAGCTCTTGGGAGCATATTCCAAGCAGAGGGAACAAAATATATAAGGGCTATGTCTCCCCGGCCCAAAAGGTTTCTCTATTTCTCATGCACCTCTCAGGATGAGCCCATGTGGAATTGCTAACCTTTTCTTCCTCTTGGGGCTCTTTGGCACATCTGCTTTGTACTTTATTCCAGCCCCTCTTAAGTGACAATGTGGCAACAGACTGTGGGCTGCCCCTCACCAGGACCTCCTCCAGTTCCTTGTGTTCACGGCACTGAGCAGAGCGCCGGACACACAAGCCTCCACAAAACTTCCATAAAATACCTAGATCACAGACTTCTGTTTTGGCCCAGGCCTTGTACGTCCTGGCTGAGTCTGAAACCATTATGGCCGCGATAAAGACTTGATAAGAGATCAGCCGTCTAGCTGTTGGAATGAGGCACCCTCATGCTTCCAAAATTCTCCTTATCTTGTTTTATCTGCCCTGTTTCTGTTTGGCACCAAGTCGAGGACGGGACACAGGCAACACCTTACGAAAACAATGATTTCTTCCTGAAACGTCACAGATTTCTGGAACACGCTCTTGGCACTGGGTGGGGGACATTTCAACCCCGGGAGGTAGATAAATTATGTTTTATGCTCTCAGGGCACATGCCTCCCTTTCTGGGTCTCAGACACCTCCAAGAATACAGGAACAAGACCGCAGTTGTCTCTTTTTGTGCCAAACAGCAGTGGCTGGTCGGCAGAGGCAGCCAGGTCCCCGGTAAGGCTGTTGCTAATTCCTGCCTCTCTCTTTACCATTCTGGCTTTGTTTGGAGAGTAAAGAAAGTTTTTAGATATTTTGAACCCCGCGGTCCTTTGTGGCATTCCTGGGTCTTCTCTCCTTTCACAGAAACATAAAACAACCTGCGACTGTTTGTTCGTATTGCCCTTTCTCTTTTGTACACACGCAGGAGAATGGGGTATAATTCAACAAATTGGTCCTCTCCCAGCTTCTGTCACATTCCTTCTGATGTGAAAGGCTCGGGATCAAGAGACACTCGTTTGGAAGATGGAGTCACCCCAGATGGCTTATCTCAAAGACGTAGTGAGGGAGAAAAAGTGCTGGCCTCACGTGCAAGTTCGACAAGGTGCAGTTAGGAGCTCACCACTCGCCTCCTACGTTTCCTAATAAGGTACTCCTGGTAAATGATAATTAAGTCATGGCTTCCAGGCTCTACGGTGTGACTCCCACAAATGGGCCAACTCGACTCCTCAAAATCATATTCAAACAACGCTTTGATCCCACCTGCGGTCCACACCTGTTTTGCGCCAACCCAGCAGCCGGCTGGAGGGCATGGGCTCTGCTCCCTGCACCGCCCCACCTTGTGCCCGGGATCACATACACCTATTGCCCCAGCCCCTGTCCCCTGGCTTTGATCTCTAGGCATCGTGGAAGCCATCGGCTGTGACAGAATTTTGGTTCAGCCTCATTGCCTTGGAATGTGGGTCTCAAGGGTTCTGCCCCTGGAAATTGGATAACGAGGTAGTACACGTTCCAGGAGTATAGGCTGGCATGTTGGGACATCTCAAAGATGCTTTTCCCTAACTTCATTCTTCTGGGGACTGGCCAGTAGTGATGAGTAGTCCATAACGCTAGAGGTTGAACAATCTCCCACGCCCAGATTCAGTACCGTCTGGATACAATTGCACTTTGCAAAGACAGTCGCTGTGCCATTCTTCCCCTCAGGGTTCTGAAGCAGTAGGCTTTCCTCTCTCTCTACAAGCAGGTGGGAAATCTGTATAAAAATTGGGATTTCAGGCATTGTAAAGAGCTGGGAATATTTTTACAAGAGGAAAAACAACAGAGTTGACCCTTATTTAAATGGGACGTCTCGCAGCAGATAAGGTGAAACTTTTTTTCTTTTCTTTTTTAAACGGGCCACCGAAAATGTTGAGTCGTTTGCCAAAACCCACATCTGACTCAAATAAGCAAATCTGTTGTATATAGCCTATGCATGTAAAACAAAATCCAAATGCAAGCATGCATGCTTTCATGTTGTTCAACTACAGCAATCCGTATCTTATTTGTGTGTATCTTTGATGTCTATTATGTTATGTCGTCTGAAGTGATTACACTGCTTTCATTTAATAAAAGTTTTTCAAGTTGTTTTAAGTCTCTGAATGGAAAGACCAAAAAAAAAAAAAAGCTGAATTCTTATTTGCTGCATCTCAGCTTTTATGTTGAAAGCAGCTTATGTTGAAGTTCTTAGTCTAAACAATTTACAGTTTTCCGGATTAAGATCATGTAGGAGTAGGATGAAAATCTTCAAGACAACGTTACATAAACACTCCTGCAACTTAGGGGGAAATTAGACATTTGCAGACTCTAACTGCTGGGTACGATGGGAATTTTCTCAAGTGGGAAAAGGTGCGATTCCCTGGGAGAGTTACTGGAAGCGGGAAGATTAAATCTACTCCCCAAACCTGGTTGCCCACAAAGGCAAATATGCCCTCGTACTACAGCCAGGAGGGAGCACAAAGCTTTCGAGTTGTTGGAGGGGAAGACAAACTTATTTGCTGCCCATCTGCTGATAGGAAGGGTAGGAAGGGCTTGGGCAGCTGACAGAGCAGTTCCCTGTGAATTTGACTATTATTTCAGGTTTCTATCTTTTCCTCTTCAGTAGGAAGATATTAAAAGTAGGTCTCTGGCAAAAAAAAAAAGGACAGAATAACACAGAGTCTCTGAAATTGCAACTTGTACAAATTCCTGGCCCCAAACCTTCATGTCTGGTGCTTGTCATCAACGAGCAGTTTGCAGAGTTTGCTCTTTTAAAGGATTAGAGAACGCTGGACGATTTCAGAAATATCATAGCCTAGAAACTTACAAACTCTTAAGAGGTGAATGAATACTTGTTCTTTGATGGAAGAAATTCCATGGGAAGAACTTTGAGTACTAGGATTACTGACATATATAAAAGCATTCCTTTGCTTTTTTTTTTTTTTTTTTTGGGGGGGGGGGGGATGCGGGCCTCTCACTGCTGTGGCCTCTCCCATTGCGGAGCACAGGCTCCGGACGCGCAGGCTCAGCGGCCATGGCTCACGGGCCCAGCCGCTCGGCGGCATGTGGGATCTTCCCGGACCGGGGCACGAACCCGTGTCCCCCGCATCGGCAGGCGGACTCTCAACCACTGCACCACCAGGGAAGCCCTCCTTTGCTTTGCATGCGCAGAAGCCACTTAAGTTTTTTTTAGAACTATTATAGTTTTCATATTTATTTCTGGTAGGATTTACAGGTTATAATATCCCTGTACCTCAGCTCAAAACAGAAATTATTTGATTTCCCCACATCTTCTTCACGTCCTATCTGTCTGCCATGTGTTTGTTTTCACATGAAGATCATTTAACAGCCAAGAACAAAAAGGTGGAGCTCACTAATTTGCGGTGTGGAAGACCCAAAAGAAACACAGTGAACTTTCTTCCCCACCGAAACATTGTATAGGTCAGAGCTTTATTTAGGGGATGGGTGGGTGGTAACACAAAAACACTTGTGGAATTCAGACTCTTGAATTTACGAAGGGTTAAAATCGAGGTAGTAGACCTTAATGCAGTGCATAGAAGAAATACTATTTGTTATTTTGCTTTTTATTATGCCCTTATTTATTAAAATAGTCAAAGTATTCAGTCTTTATATTCACCACAGGCCTCACCCATCCTTCAGCCTTGTTCCTCCATTCTTTTTCCCATCCACTATCAGCATGCTTTTGTTACAAACCAAATCTGATTATGTTATAGTGGGTTTTTTGGCTGCGCCACATGGCTTGTGCTATCTTAGTTCTCCCAGCAGGGATGGATCCCTTGACCCCACAGTGGAGGCGCTGAATCCTAAACACTGGACCGTCAGGGAGGTCCCTGCTATACTTTTTGAAGGAGAAAATTCTCAGTGACTCCCCTGTAGCCTTCAGGAATGTCCAAAATACTCAGATCTGCAGAGCCCGTTGGGCACCTCCCACCTTTCTCTCCTGGGGGTTCTGCCCTTCTCCATCTACTCACCCATCATGTGGAATCACTGAGGGAAAACTACACCCTCTCTGTATCCGAGACTGCTTCCTCCTTCTGGAACAATCTTCTCCAAACCTTTGTTAACTCCTAAGTATCCTCAGGACTCAGCCAAGGTATCGCCATCACCCTGACCCTCTGCTCCCTCCCGGAAAAGCCTTCCCTGACCCTCCCTGCCGGGCCTGGGAGCCCTCTGCATTTGCCTGATGCGCTGGGCCTAATGTAGCAGCACATAGCTCAGGGCTGTGATTGCTGGATTATTCATCTGGGTCCTGGGCTAGATTAGGAGACCCCTGTGAGCAGGCAGTAGGGCTTTCATTCTTCAAGTGCAGCATTTACCGTGACCAGGCACACAGCTGGTTCTTCGGAAATATTTGCGGAATAAGTACATGATGTTTGTATAGAGACCTGTGTACAGAGACACACATTTTATCTTTTCAAGAATTAGGAAATTTGATATATGTATATAATTTTATCACACATTAGCTTTTTTAATTTTATTTTTTGTTGAAATATAGTTGATTTACAATATTGTGTTAGTTTCAGGTGTACAGCAAAGTGATTCAGTTGTACAATAAGTTCATTTGTATCTTTTTTTGCTTTTTTTTTTTAGATTCCACATATAAACGATATCATATGATATTTATCTTTCTCTGTCTGGCTTACTTCACTTAGTATGATCATCTCTATGTCCATCCATATTACTACAAATGACATTATTTCATTCTTTTTTATGGCTGACTAATATTCACACATTAACTTCTATTTTCTCTTTTATGCCAAGAAACAGGGGTGTTTAAGAAGAGTAAAGCCAGTTTTGAAGCTACTTGCATGTTTCATTGGGATCCTGCTATGACCTGTTGCTCGTCTCCGCAGAGGAAACACCAGGGACAGTTTTGACCTGAATGGCCTGCCTGGGAGGGATGGGAACGTTCTCGAAGATCCCACACTTTGATTGACATGACCAGGCCTTCCAACACTGGCACTGGAATAGAAGGTAGGATCCCACACTCAGTGACTGGTTGGGAGCCCGGGCTCTGGACCCTGAAGATTTAGGGTCCAAACTTGCTTCTGTCCTTTTCCAACCTGAGCAGGTGACCTCATGACTGCCTCCCTCCTCATTTGTCAAATGGGACTAATGACAGTACCTGGCTCACGAAACTGGTGTTACCCGAGTGTTTTCGTCCACTGGAAACACTTGGGTGCCTGACGCACAGTAAACACTCAGCAAACGTCAGCAGTCATCATCCTCGCTGTTGTCACTTTCCCAAATAGCAAGCCGCTCCTCTCTATCCCCTTTTGGCAGGGGATACCCACAAGGCTCCTCTTGATTCCTGTGTGTTGTCTCCATGGTCCAGCACTGCCACCATGGACAGCCTGCAGTCACTCTGACGGCCCCCCTTCTTGTCAACCTTCACCGTCACTTTTCAAAGTGATTTGGGTCATGTCCACTTTCTGGGTGGTGCTGAGTGAACAGTAGATGGAAAGAGCCTGAGATTAGGCGAGGTGTCTCTTCTGGGGCTTCATATTTAAACACAAATTCCTGGAAGAAATACAGAGCTCATCAGCTCTAAGGAAGAGAGAAAGCCAGGTTGTGTTACTGAGCTTTTTTATCCACAAACACGTAACCAGCCCAGAGAACTTGTAAAATCTGCAGAATGAGATTGATGTGAGTTTCTTATATCATTTCCTCAAGGGTGTATTAATGGACTAAGTAGTTCTCATGAGGCGAGTTCCCATAGGGGATTCCAGATGAGAGTCTCTTGATGAACCACATTTTTTTACACAGAAAGATAACTCTCTAACACACTCCCCGTGGGGGATCTCTGCACGTCCTAGAATTATTAGCTGTTACAGCCACACAGAGGCAAAGAATAAAATAGGACCAAGATTTATTTGAAGAGGCTTGTTTGTGACAAATTTCCATAATAACAAAAGTTTAGAAAAACTGGTGTCATGGTTTTGATGGTGAAAGAGAACTTTGGTTTAAAACTTAGAAGAGAAAAATATCTAGTTCCAGTAAAATAATGCTCTAGAGATTATGTCTCTTAGAGATTTAGAAAGAAATGGCCCACGACTAAAACATCATTCATGAAGATATACCTTATTTGTCTCATAAGACCATGAGCTCTGCTGTATGACAGTGTAACCACAGAGATTGTGCTTTTTTCTTTTTGCATCTCCCCTTGAAGCCAATAAGGAAGCCAGCAAATTGATTGAACTTAACTTTGCTCAAAAAGTTTCTTTTGGAAATTATTGAATAAAATGAGGATATCACAAACTTTCAAAATCCATGCCAGTTTAACCCTAAGTCAATGCTGGGATGTTCCAATGCTGCTGAGTGGGAAGACATGAAGTTATGAAGGGATGTGGTCTGGGATAAATGGCCCATTCTAGTTGTAGGTTGTCCATTGAGACAAAGGAGCCAATGCAGGCGCCATCCACATTGGAGTCCATCGCCAAAGATATCCCGCAAGTGTGAGGGGCAGGGCAGTAGGAATTTTGGTCAAGCATAGTATAATGCTGGGTTCCAAAGGCTGTTGGGTTTGGAACCAGTCCCCAGCCAGCAGCAGATGGTACAGAGAGCCAGGGACCCCACCCAAGTGAGCTGAGGGGTACAGGGCAAGACAGCATTTGCTACTGAGTGATTGGGAACATGTAATCCTCTTAGCAAACCAATACAGGCTGGACAAAGTGCTTAGTGACAGAGAAGGGAGTAAGATTTGGAAAGAAGCCTTAAGCTCACTGAACTCACCTTTCCAAGTGTCAAGGTATTCTTTCAGCAAATGCTATTGAGTGGCTTCCATATGCCAGGCACTGTGCTAGGCATGGGGAATATGGCAATGACCACTGTAAACACAGAGTTCATAGTTTCACGGGGGAGAAAGACTGGACATATTCCCATTCACGTGTAGTTACACACTGTGACAGGTGCTCTGAAGGAGAGTTATAGGGGAGTCTAGGAGAGCCTAATAGGACAGCCTAGACCAGGAAAACTTCTTAGGAGGTAATGATGTTTGAGTTGAAGGACACCAAGCAGAAAGGCTGGAGTGAGGTGGGATGAGAGTCCAAATCATGTAGGCATGTGTGGGCCCCCTTAGGTTTTTATCCCAAGATCAGTGGAAGCCACAAAGGTGTTCTAAAGAGGGGACTAGTATGAACAGACATTAAACTCTTCCAATATCTGTGGTTAGTCTTGGTGTCTGATGGAGAGCTAGGAGGTCATCATAGGTTGTTTTCCGATGGGGCATCGTCCCCAGTTCTGTTGACTTGGATGCGTCCTTTATTTTTTTTTACATGACTTTTGGCTTGTATGTCTATTTTAACACTTTTTGGAAAAAGAAAGTCTGTCCTGTGTTAATTTTTTTTTTCATGCATTCTACCTCCTCTTTTTCTTTTTCTTTTTTTTTTAACAACTTTATTGGGGTATAATTGTCCTGTGTTAATATTTTTGCTTTTAAATGTTATTTAGTGTCTCTGGTTACCGGGCCAGTGCGATGCCTTCAGCATCTTTGTGAACCTTCGTGGGGTCCCTGCCATTGCTCTTTAGGAGCCAGAGTACCACAAGAATTTCTCTCAGCTGACCGGGTCTCAGCAGAGCTACTCGCTTGCTCTAAAGTACTGACAATTTTGCCAAGACTTTGTGTATGGCCTCTGAGTTGGGACTGGAATACTTTTGTAGAGAAAATGAGGTGAGAAGGTTTATTCATCACCTCTGACTCCGCAGACATTTGGCTAGGACAGGGTCTAATTTGGACTGTAAGGTTGTGCTTTCATAAAATAAGTTTACAAAAGAAAAAAAAAAAGCGTATGAATTTTCAGGGATTTATTTTCATTGAATTCACAGAAGAAAGACCCTGGCAATGAAAGGGATTCTTGGATCAAAAAAGAAATTTAATTACTTCTTCAAACTCTAATGACAGCACTTTTCTGTAATTTTAAAAATAACGTGGGTGAACTTTTCTTTTTGCTTCACTACCAAAGTCGGGCAGGGAGCAGAGATGGTCCAGAGGAAAAACAAGCATCGCTTTGTTTCACTTTCGACCTGTCAGTCATTCCAGGTTAAACATACCTAAGGTTATGACATTTCTTCATGGGCATCATTGCATCATTGCATGTTGCTATTGTATCAACTCCAAACTATGTATTTTCAATTCCTTACCTTTTAATATATCATTTGACAGTGACATTTCTGCACGATAATATGTCTTTCTCCTCTGTCTCATAATACTGGCTCTCCAGCTCAGACCAAAAGGATGAGCGAATTTCAAAGAAACTTACAGGTGTGTATAGAAAAAGAACACACAGAATTAGTGCAGGGGAGATTTTATAACAAATATCATTAGAACTTTATCATAATACAGTTTGCTATTACAATAGTGTGATATTATAAGAGTCTATCTTACAAGGTAATTGGCGTACATTATTGAAGATCTAGCATTCTTAGTGCAGAATACTTACAAGAAGAAATGCATTTTATAGTTTCTTTTGTGGGAGAAGAATTCATCATATTATAGCTTGCCTCACTGGCAACTTATTTCCTACCTTGTGTATGTGAAGTTTCAGAAAAATAAAGAAGTGAAATTTAAATTTCAAACTTTATTTTCGGACTATTAAGTATGTTATGTTGTCAATGTGTCAGGTTTTTTTGGAGTATGCTTTTTGTTAGCCTATCATTTTTAAAGAAACCTTTAGCAAATAGCATTTAGAACTAATACATAAATCTGTCAGTGCTTTCAAAAGTGTTATAGTGTTTCAAAGAGAAAAAGCATTGTTCTTTACCTTGCCCAATATAGCAATGAAAGTAGGGCAGGCTGATTTAATATAAGATTCCAAAGCTCCACTGTCATGTCACCAAGGCTTAAGAGCCCTTAATTTCCATTTTCAGAAAAAAAGTTATAGAATTAAATATCTTTGAACCAGCAAGACTGTTCATTACAGGAAGTTATTATTTTGACCAGGCTGTTGGTTTCTGAAGTCTGTGGCAACAATAATAAAGAACAATCTGCAAAAACAAATTAGAAATGTGTTAAGGACAAAATAAACAGACATGTTATTTTTTAAACTTGGGGGCCTCTGAATTTCACAGACTCCTGGAATCTGGGGCGCTCCACCCAACTGCTACACATTTTATTGCTCTGTTATAGGTTTGGCATGAGACGAATAATTTTCCAACTGTTGGAACAATGTGGATTCACATTTTTCCAGTAGGGAAAAAAAACTCTATCTTACATATTAAATTCCAAATAGAGAAACAGTGTCTGTATCACTCTTCCCATTTTATGATGGAATTTGAGAACGAAGGGAAAAATTATATATAAGAAAATGGTATATCTAAGTGTAGGTGAAACTTTCATCTGGTGAAAGGATTTTTAAATCGGTGGAGAAAAGTCAATTCACAGAGCTAAGCTCCCATGTCGTGAAACCCTACTCATAACAGTCACTTGAGGCCAGTCACCTGGGATTCGTTGAAATAACTCCTGTCTAGTTCTTACTGTTACATATTGTACACGCACTGCTGGCTGCCAAAGAGAGCTTGGTATAAGTTTGGCCAAGAAATCGTTCTTTGAATATATACATATCATGCGTTGTTTAGTCTAATAGTTCCTTCTAGGTGATCAGAAATTAATATTGATTCAACTGCCATGGCAACAGACACACCTGTTTCTGTGGGGTGGGGAGAGGCTTCTAAGTTTTTGTTTTTTAAAAAGGATGAAATTGAAAAATTTTATATCGATACCAAAGGATGATAGAAATAACCTGCAATGGAAGGTGATCCTTCCATATTTCCCTCCCTACTTTGTGAAATGGGCAGAAAAAAAAAAATATCCAGAGCTGTTCACAAGACCTGTAGGAACAAAAGTCCTCAGCTGGGACTAAGTCATGGCTTAGGTACCACAGGTAAGGTTGGTCACGTTCTGCCCTCCTCAGTTGAAGTGTGATGATGGAGTGAAGGGAAGGAAGTGGGTGAAGGAAGTGGGGGTCAGAGGGATTGGGTGGTTTGTTTATCGGGTGGGAGGGTGACAGCACTGCGTCAAGATGCAGAAAGCGTGCAGGCGTTTGCGTTTGTGAGAATCACTGCCGAAGCATTTTGGATGGTTATTCCTTTTGCTCAGCTGCGAGTAGTCGTGCTTTTTAAAATTACGGCAATGTTCACACCCAGATGACATGCTTGCTGGCATGTCAGCCTAGAAAACTGTTTTCCCTGGCTTGTCCTCTCCACTTCCTGATGTCTGCATGTCTGCTGTCCCAGGCGGTTCTTTTGTTCTCCCCTTTCCCCTCTCCCTGGTCCCCACCCGGTGCTGACTCTCCCTGCCCTCTGTCTCTGTCCCCTTCCCTTGGTCCCTAGCCTCCTTGTTCTCTTGCAGGGGAAGTTTCCGGAGGGGTCTTGGCAGCCAGCTCAGACCGGGATTGCATTGCCAGCTCCCCGATGCAGGTGACATGTTGCAGGGTGAAGCTGCAACTCAAGGTAGGGGAGGCAAGGTGAGATTTGTGACTCCTGTCCCTGGAAAGGCAAGCAAAGCTGATGCCACAGTGTTGAAAACTTGAGATCTCAAGAGACCATCTGGTGTTGCCCTCGGCTTTCAGTGGGGTGAGGTACCATTACCCCCAAGAGGCAGCTGAGGTCTTGAGAGGTTAAGTGATCTGCTCCAAATCTCACAGCTAATGAATGGTGAATCTGTGTGTGTGTGTGTGTGTGTGTGCATGTCTTAGAGAAACTAGAACACTGGTAGCTTCTTTCTAGAGTTGACATTCCCCGCCTCATTTGGAGAAACTTTTAAAATACAGAAAAGTACAAAGAATAATATAACAACTCTACTCTCATCACTCACACTTAAAACTGTTAAACATTTTGCAGTACAGCTGCCTGTGTCTTTTTTCTATCTACATCCTTTAAAAATCACACAGCAGGAAAAGTATGCGTTCGTGCTGTTGGGGAAAAAGAGGCAAAAATAGAAAAAAGAATGAATGCATTAATTGTCTTTGAAAAGGCAGAAAAGAGACAGTGCATCCTGCTGTAACACCAACACCCCTTTTGCCCAACACCCCTCACTGCCTCATTCCCTTCCTTTCCTTTTCAGAAACTGAACAACAAGCAGCTTCATTCTGATGAGAATCCTTTCAATGTTACCTACATATCCATTGTCATAAACAGAATACGGTACTGTTTTACACTTGCTTCCCTGTCGTATTTGATGGGTCATCCTGAACCTTGCTTTCTTTACTAACATCATTTTGCTGAGATGAAGCACACATACAGTTAGTTCATTAATTTTAACCATCATGCAGTGATATACTGCATGCACATAACACCTTTTATCCAGATGGTTGCTTCCAAATGTTTTGGCTTCCAATTTATGATTTGGGCTATCCCATTTCTATTCCAAAGCATACCAGAGTAAACACGTGGGGACATGTCTCCCTGCGCACATGTGAGGGCTTCCCTGGAGATGAAATTGCACGTGTTCATCGATCATGCACATTTCCCCTTGTCCTCCATATTGCCAAACTGCCGTCCAAAGGGGCTGCAACAGAGAGACTCCTGCCAACTTGAACGGAGATTCTGTTTCCCTAAATTCTTCCCCCAAATCAAGGGTCTCAGTCTTTTTAATTTTTATATAGCAATTGAAATATAGTTCATCATTTTTGTTATTGTGTGAGTAAGAGGTAAGAGACTAGGTAAGTGTTCAGAAAACTTTGGCGTCTGCTAACCCCAAACTCCCCATCCCTCCTGGGATTAGCAGATGTACGCTCTTCTATACGGGATGGATAAACATTGAGGTCCTACCATAGAGCACAGGGAGCTATAGTCAATATCCTGTAATAAACCATAATGGAAAAGAATATGAAAACGAATATATAGACATATATGTGTAACTGAATCACTTTGCTGTACAGCAGAAACTAACACAACCTTGTAAATCAACCATACTTCAATAAAATAAAGTGAAAAAAAGAAAAAAAGACAATTCAACGTATGTGGAAATGTAACTGTGATGAGAACCTATAAGACTCAACTCTACCAGAACTGTGAGTTAATGCAGAGGGCCTGGAAAGCCATTAAGATGGCCACTTTTGCCATTTTTGAACATTTTGGGGGCCTATCGATGACTTAGCTGCTGTATGCTAAAGACAGTGATATAGATAGATTAACTTTGTATGAAAAGAGCATTTGACACGTAAAAGTCTATGTATCCATATTTGGATGGTTTCTCACAAGTCAACTGCTTGATTATATAGACAGAAAAACTAAAACCCAGAACGTTTAACGACTCATCCAAGATCTCATAGGAAGACTTCTTTTAGAAAAAGAAGTTTTAGAAAGATTGAATAATTGCCTGAGAAATACTGAAATAAGAGTAAATGATGCCTACGGGACTCCAGCCCATGAGGTCTCCTCATGGTTCTATGCACGACATATGCCTCTCAGCAGCTCCCATTTCTGTGGTGTTTTACCCCTGCACCAAGAGCACAGCCCGGATTATAGAAGATTCTCAATAGCTATCAGCTGAATTAATGAATAAGTTAATCTCTGTGGTGTGTACATGTATTTGAACCAGTGCCCAGAAGATAAAAGTATTCTGTCTCCCAGGGAAGTACAAATCCATCCTCTTCCTCCGGTCCATCCCCTGGTTGCCTCTCTGGTCCCTACATGAGAATCTTAATGGCAGACTGACCCAAGTAGAGGGGGAGGTTGAACAAAAGGCATAGTACTGGATACACGGGTTTGCTGGAAAAATTTTATGCAATAAAACAAGGCACATGTGGGAGTTCCCTGGTGGTCTAGTGGTTAGGATTCTGGGCTTTCACTGCTGTGGCCGGGGTTCAATCCCTGGTTGGGGAATTGAGATCCTGCGAGCTGTGCATTGCAGCCAAAAAAAAAAAAAAACCCCAACAGGGAACATGAGATATAAACATCACTAGGGTTATGGGCGGGTAGGATCTTCATTTAAATTTTGTGACAAATATCATCAGTAACATGTACAATATATTATGGGACAAATTATATTAGCTTTAATATAAATTGCTATAAAGGTGTAGGAACAATGTCTTTTTAATAACTTACCAACGGGAGGAAATCGAGAACATGAAGCAAAAATTAGTCTAAAAGTTGGCTGCAGAAAATTAAAAAGGGTCATTTTGATATGGATAAATGATTAACTTTATTGATTAAAGGAAATGGTTTTTAAATGAAGCATCAAGGCTTAAGGGCACTCTTCGTGGGTTTTGGAATGTGTGCCTGCTTACTTTTGGAGAGGGAATCTGGCATTAAAGGTAGCTATTTCATGAGCTTTAGGAGAACAGGTTTATGTTGAAACTAAGAAATATGCAAGTGACGATCAAATTAACAAGAAATAACTAGAGGAAGAGACCCCAAGGACAGGAGGCGTGGTGTGTGGTTTGAGAACCAGACGGCATTCTGTGAGTGCCTCTCATCCTACTCCAAAGAAAGACAATCGCCTTTCCTAAATCCAGTCATTTCTGCAGCTGTGATTCACTCGGATGGTGTCAGAGCGCAAATATCTGCACCACTGTTCTCAATCAAAAGCCAAGCTTTGGGAGAGGAAATGAAGGAGAACTTTCCCATATTTGGAGGGAACACATTGAACAAGATGGCATGATACCTCTGTCTCAGAGGGGCTGTGAGGCTTTCGCGAATCATGGTTATTACTCATTTGAAGGCCAATGCCTCCACCCCACAGGGTCCCCTTGTGCCAGATGGAGGATTCTTTTATTACAGAGCATTTATGTGTCACATTAAAAGTGTTTACCAAGCATTTTATAGTCATTATTTACTGTTCCTCGTGGCGACCTTACACTACACTCCAGCCCTGCCCTGTAAACCTCAGGAAGCAGCTGCTGGGCACACCCAGTGCCAGCCTTCCATAGCCTCCTATTGAAACTTTTTGCTGGGGTTCTGATTTAATCTTAAAGTTAAAGTTTAGTAGTTGTCATGGTTGGAAAAGAGGATAGCTAATTTAGCTGCCTTTGGAGTTTGAGGATTACAATGATAGCAGATTTGTAAAAAAAAAAAAAAAAAAATCCCTTAAAATTAAAGGTCATGTCTTTGGCGCTGGAAATTTCTCTTTGTTCTAAAATGAATAAGAGGATATTAAAAGTAAAGAAAAACACACAGGTACAGAAGGAGTCATTGACATTTATTTTTCAAGCTATGTGTTGAATCCAATATAGAAAAGAGTCAGGAACGGGATATTTTACACTAAAGGGATTAAAGTTACAAACAGAAATACCCAAGGCAGTTTATGTCTTTTAAGCCTAATTGTTTTTAGCATTTGCTGCGTATACTGAATTTATAGCATGAAATGTATTAAAAATACCATCCATTCGTTGCTTGATGTGGAAGGAATTCAATAAAGCAAACATCTTAGTTGTGCTTGAAAATTATGTTGCGAGCCAGACCAGGAAGGAAATTTATTAGGTTAATTGAAAATTTTGCTGATTTTAATTTCATACATTAAAGGGGGAAATGGTGCTTGTGATTTCAGTACACCTGAGGAAGAGTCTGTGGAGGAGAATTCTTGGAGAGTTGGTACATACCTGAGTCATTTTAAGCCAGACTAGATTCAACATTCAGGAACATTCCTTGGGGAATTTCCTGCAATTGACAATGACTAAGACACCTGAGGAGAATCCTCTTCTACTTCTGGGGCTATTTCCCATCCTTCCTGCCCTAATTTGTCAGTCCTGTGATTGAAAAAGAACCTGATGTGTTCTCGTTTTGTTAGTGCCTATTTTATGAGACCTCAGGTCCAGAGTAAAATAGTATTTGTGAAAAAAAAAAAAAAAAAAGTAGCGAAAGCAAAGAAGACCGTGAGGTTGCTATCCAAAAATAAATTTTCAAGAAAACATGCTAACTGTCAGTGGGTTTGAAGAATTTTATTGAGAATATTCCATTGCATTTGAATAAGGAAGCAGACTGAAATCTGCTGTTACTCTTCATTTCCCGAATCCAAAGTGAAAAGAGTCACACAGGAAATTAAAATCCCATGTAAGTGACTTAATAAGCATAGAAGAAGAATTCAATTCTTTTTGACCCATGAGTCATTTTCATTTCATAAACTGGTAACTATTGGTAATATAAAAACAGAAACTTGTGTTCATTTTTGTTTTCCTACTGATAATAATACGGAACGTTGAAATTCATCATGTAAAGGTACTAGTCAAGTAGTTTAGGCGTGGTAAACCTGGTTAAATGTTGTCTAAACAATTGTTTGCAGGGTGAACACAATTGCTGTCATACGGGATGTTCCTCTCAACTACGGTGTATATATTTTTAAAGTTTTAGAAACCACAACTGGCTTATGTGCACTCTAATGAGGGTGATATTATTCTCCCAAGAGACAGCAGCATTCCTATAGAGTCTAAGTAGAAATGACACATTTATGGCATAAATTTATAGGCTCCCAGACACAGTGCTTCCCCGTCACCACAGTCGGATCTAGGAACAGAGCCTGAGAAGTTAGCGTCTAGTGTTTTATTCTAACAGCACTCTATCCCCTATGGAAAAAAAAAAAAAGTCATCTTACCTTGTCAGGAAGAAAGTACCTTCAGCTCTGGTAAATTGCAGGGCTGTAATTCAAAAAGAAAAAGAAAGGAAAAAAGAGGGGAGGAAAAAGTAAGGCAACCTGCATTCAAAATGTTTAGGATTTCAGTATGGACATATTGCTTTTATATCTTTGAGTCCTCTCAAAGATTTCCGCTGAAACACTGCAGTTTTTCCTAAGCGCACAGAGAGAGCGCTCCCACTCGCGTTTCACTCTCCCTCTTTCCCGTCTTCCTACAGCACAATGAGCTTTTCCTCTCTGGTCCTGCGCTGTGCATTCATGGAAGGGGCTGTGTTTTCTCATGAAGAGCAGGAAGTTGATCTTGGAAGGGGTGCCTGTTCCCTGCTGCCCTGGGATTATGCACCCTCTTGATAATGGGTTGAAACACTCACATTTTGGCCGCGGGTCGTGTCGGTGTTGTCACATCGCTATTGGACTTGACCTGTTTGAGCACGGAAAATATTTTCCCCAGATAGCTCCAAAAATAGTTTTACAAAATTGTTTTTTTGCTGGTGGTATCGCTGTTTGCATTCCCGCAGGATCTACAGTGAGACTCTAAGTGCAGAAGGGGAGGTGCGGCTGTACCGGGAACTTTGATCTCGTCCTGCTCTTCAGCTTTTGGAGCTCATCAGAATCAAGTCAATTTCAGGAAGGTCTTAGCTTAGGGATGCACAGCTGTCAATGCTGCTCCCGGGGCCCTGAAACCCTCACCAAGCAGGGAGGTGACACATTAGCTGCAGTTTCCTCTCAGAATCAGTCAGCTTTTATGTTTGTCCCTGTGTTCCTTGTTCCTGTTTTGTATCTAGACTATAAATTAGAATTGGAGTTGCCGCATAGAGTTTTCTGCACTATTTTCCTATTGAAATGTGTGTGTGTGATGTTCACTTTGTTCATGGTTATTTCTGAAAGCTGGTCTTTTTTTTTTTTTTTTTTCAGATTTTTTTGTCAGAATAGGGTGAGCCAAGACATATTCTCAGTGAAATGCAATATCATTTGTTGTAATATGAAAGCAATTAGGACATACACTTCTAATGCATTACTCGGACAATTGTATTATTTTTTTACCCGAGTCAGCCAGTGATCAATTAGTTCAGCAATGATGGCAATAAATCATGTTAGTGTCAGGGGCCTCGGGACTCAGCCCCTGGGCCTTTTCTTTTCTCCATCCTCATCCATCTTCTTGGTGTCCTCGCCCCGTCTCCTGTCCTGCTGGCCGTCTATTTACCAAAGATACCCGAATTCATATCCCTAGTTCAGAACTGTCTTCAGAATTACAGACCTATAGATTCAATTGCCCGTGATAACTTCATTTAAAAGTCTAAGAGAAATTTCATTCACAGCAAATCTTACTTCTGATCAGCCTCCCAAATGTGCTCCTTTGCTGAAGCCCACGTCATGATCAACCAACCACCACACCAACCTTCCAGAGGATCCTGCCAAACATTTGGAGTCCCCTTTGTCTCTTTTGTTTTCCTGGACTCCATGCTCAGAGAGTGAGGAAAGACTGTTGTCTTGATTGCAGTGCCTCCCAGATCCCGTGGCTTCTCTGCCCCTCTGGTCCCACCCCCATCATGACGATGGGGTCCCCAGCAGCCTCTCTGCTTCCATCTTTGCACCCAACCCTCTAGGCTCAACCCCATGGCCAAAGGCATCCCTTTAAAACACAGGTTGAGTGATGTCATACCTCTGTTCACACCCTTGCATTGCTCCTCCCTGAGTCAGGAATAAAAGCCACATGGTCGTGGGGTCCTACGAGACACTCCAGGATCAGACCCCACAGCTGCCCAGGTTACATCTCAGAGTTCACCTCCTGCAAAGTCCCCCTCAAGACTTTGTCACCAGGTCCTTCCTGTGGCTCTTGGAATGGGACCTTCTCCTGCCCGATGCTTTTTGCATTGGTTGTTCTGTCTTTCTGAAAATATCCCCACGGTTAATCCCCTCCCCTCCATCACCTTTGCTCAAAATCTCCTTCACAAAGATGTCTACCCTGAAATCCCTCTTTAAAATGCATCCTCAACCCCACAGCCTCCAAGACCTGCCCTACATCTTGTTTTTCCCTCACAGTCATCTAATAACTAATTTACCCATCAATTCCTCTTCTTGCCTCTCCACCCCCCGTGCAAGATTCACCAGTGCAAAAACTTTGCCTTTTTAATTCTGATGTATCCCAGGCACCTAGAAAAGAGCATGACACATAGAGATGCTGAATAAATATTTCTCGAATGAACGACATCATCAAATCATGTGGAGTTAAAGAAATGCTATAAAAATAATGTCTATTCCCTGAAAATCTAAAGGAGGGAAAAGGAAAACCCAAATGAAACAAATCAGAAGAGCAAAACCCACAGAACTTCTCATTAGACAAAGAAGGCTAAAACCCATGAAAGAACAGAGGAAACATCTAGAACAAACATATTCAGGGAGGACCTGGATGTCTTTAACTCACTGCTGTCAGTTTGCAGGTGATGGAGCCCGACTTGGGCCGGGCAGTAGCTAGTTCCCTGAGGATCCCTCGTAAAGCCTCATGCAAAGGTTAATGGAGTGGGATGGTTGAGAAACTCTCTCTCTGGTTCTCCTACCTTTGAGCCTTCGCACAGGCTGTTCCTTCTATTTAGTCACCCTTCCCTCTCTTTTCACCTGGCCAACTCTGACTTCTCCTGCAGGTCTTGGTGTGCATGTCGCTTCTCAGAGATGCTTCCCAAACCTCTCCCCTCTCCCAGGACTGGCTTCCTCTGCTCAGCGCTACTTTCTCATCAGACTAGCTTTTGAAGTCTTTCTTCCTGACCAATGTATAAATTCCTCAGGGTAAGGAGTATCTTTGTTCTGTTCTAGCTAGAATCCTAATGCCCGGCAGCCTTGGAATGTTTATGGGATGGATGACTGCCAGCCACACCCTAATCCATCACTACCCATTACCATCCACTGAGAACCTGGGATTCCACACTGACAGGCTCGGGTTTCCCAGAGTGTCTCCCAGTTCCGCTCTACCTAATACCTTTTATTCACAGAGGAATGACTCAGCAGAAATGTTTTGTAGAAGAGAAAGAAGGAATCTAAAAATTAGAGCCCGCTCACTTTGTGTGATGACGCATTTGGCACATGTAGAGGGCTTGGAGGGATACAAAATTGCTGAAGATCTTTCCTGCTTCTAAAGAGCTCAGAGGCTGGCTTCGGGCAGAGAGAGCAAAAGTCATTTAGGACATTGAGACAAGCGGTGTTAGAGAGATGTTCTAACGTGACCACGGCAGCACTGTGCTTAGGCGTGGAAGGTTCCAGAACTGTCTTAAAGAGCAAGTTTGGAACAGAAGTAAGGAAAGGCAATGCAGGTAGAGCAGGGCTTGGGGAACTATGGCCCGTGAGACAAATCTGGCCCGTTACCTGTTTTTATGTGGCCTGGGAGCTAAAAATGGTTTTTCTATATTTCAGTGGTGCAGCAAAAAAAGAAAAATGATATTTCATGACCTATGGAAATTATATGAAATTCAAATTCAGTAGCCACAAACAAAGTTTTATTGGAACACAGCCATGCCCATTCATTTGTGTTCAATGGCAGGGTAGTTAAAGACAGAAACCATATAGTTCAAAAGCCAAAAATATTCACTATTTGCCCCTTTACAGAAAAAACAAAACAAAACAAAAACTTGCTGATCCCTGCTTTCAAAGAAACAACATCAGCAAAGCTCTATCTGCAAGCTATTCAGCTTGATTTGAGTGTAAGTTGTGTGTGTGTGTGTGTGTGTGTGTGGCATGGGTGTGTGGAAGGGGCTAGGAAATGTCAGGAAATGAAGTTGCATAGATGTTGTACACCAGGCTGAAGGACTGGGTCTCTTCTGCAGGTGCTGGAAAGCTCACGGAGAGCTTTAAACAGAAGAGTAACCAGCTCAGACTTGTATGCTTTGGAGCTACTCTCTCAGTAACTTGTGTCTGTGTGGGGTGGCCTGGTGGGTAGAGATCTGAGACTTCACTTGGTAATTAATGCTGTCATTGTCATGAAATATATCTCATTGTTTATGTCTTCACCAAGACTATTCTCAACCTATAGCACTTACTTTTTTTCCCCTCTACCCTTTCAAGGAAGGAAATCCAAATAAAAGGGGATATATGTATACGTGTAGTTGATTCACTCTGCTGTACAGTAGAAAATAACGCAACATTGTAAAGCAGCTGTGCTCCAATAAAAATTAATTTAAAAAAAAGAAATCCTTTAGAAACCATTATCTTAGTCGTGAAAACTAATTGACTTGTGTTGGGAGGACCTGTATGGACATATATAGAGTCTTTTAGAGTTTTCATGGAAAAAATGCTGCACTTAAGTTACAGCGCAGTTGTGATTCACAATCTTTTTGTTTGTTTGTTTCTAGAGCGATTTGCCAAGAATATCCCTGGCCCATTATTCTGGAAAAATGTCTCTCCATCTTCCCTCAAGGATTCTTTAAACTTCAAAGACTACGTATAGCTGGCAGGGGGAATAAGCCCCAGATGGAAACGCTACCACCACCCACGTGTGCCCACCTCTGGAAACGGTCATGTTTTAAAATTGCAGCATTAGTATCCTCTGGTCACCTTTTGGGGCCCTCTTTGAGGTATACAGTTTAGCTATTAATTCTATACTTCAAAGAGTGTGTAATTCATGAATACAGCTGCAGAGCATTTAAAATATTATTCCCACCACTGTGGTCTCCTCCAGTTTAGTCTTTAAAATAACAAAAATCAAATGTAAAACTGTGGTTATGAATAATTAGGGCAGTAGAATTTCTAGAACAGAAGATCATCTATGTCACATTTCTTCTAGAGACAGCTTTCCTCTTGCTTTTAAATGATATTTGTAAGGTTTGACTTTGCTGTCATTCAGGGAAGTGTTCATGTTTACGAGGAAAAGATGATATATAACTATCAGTATCTGTGATGGATAGGAAATGTGGAAGAAGATATACTTTCACCTTAACATATGAGTTTCACTGGGTGTGAGGAAATGAAAGGTCAAGCTTTTAAATATTCTTTGTGCTGTTTTTGCTAATAATTTTCTCTTCATTTATCTTTTATTTGTTCCAAAAATGACAGCTATTAATGACAGAGCAACAATTTAAAAAACATTAAAAATCATCTTTAAAAAACGTCATGTATATTATTAGTTACATGAAAACATTCTGTCAGTTACGTAAGTGATGACATTCGGTTTTGTTTGCTAGCATCAAATAATGAACTCTAATTACTATTCACATTAGTTCATTGATGTTTTCCACAGCGTGTCTCTGACGCGTTCAGAGACCTTATATACCATGTCAGCATTATCTGTAAAATATCATGCTTCTAATATGTGGCCTTGTGTTATCAATTGTATAGTTGTTTTAAAATTTTATTGGAGTATAGTTGGTTGCCAATGTTGTGTTAGTTTCAAGTGTACAGCAAAGTGATTCAGTTATACATACACATACATTCATTCTTTTTTAGATTCTTTTCTCTTATAGGTTATCACAGAATATCAAGTAGAGTTCCCTGTGTTATGCAGTAGATCCTTGTTGGTTATCTATCTTATATACAGTAGTGTGTGTATGTTCATCCCAAACTCGTGATTTATCCCACCTCTACATTTTCAATTGTATATGTTTATACTTAATGTTAGTTACTTTTTACTTGGGTACAAATATATAGGAGGAATAATGGTAAAACTACATGGCATTCTAATACTGTTTAAAGTTTATATTTATAAAAATTATTACCTAGGAGTAAAACTGAAATGATGAACTCCAAAAGGTTGGTATTGGTAAATTTAACAGTGAAGACTTTTGGTTGAAAATTATAGTAAACCTAATTCAGATTGGCTAAAACAAAAAAGGGATCTATCCATTGGCTCATTTAACTCAGCATCACAATATTGGTTGGATGCAGGGGCTCAGAAGATGTCCTCAGGTTTCTGCCTTTTATCCACATCCATCCCTTGATTTCACGTCTGTGGTCACAAGATGGTGACCAGCAGATTCTGCATCTGGTCATATACTTCCTGTTTCTTATTGATGGGGAAGAACAAGAGTGTCCTTCTCAGTACTTCCATTCGGAACTCTCACTGCCCCAGCTAAGGGGAAGGCAGTGCTGAAGGCTTAAGCTTGGCCATGAGCTCCACAGGGAGCTTGAAGCATGTGGACTGAGGGTTGTGGAAGGGGTGGGTTCCTAGAGAAAAATCCAGTGCAGTTACTGGAAGACTTTGCGGGCTGTTCACTAGAGCACGGACTTAGGAGATTTTTGGCTATTTCTGATTCAGGGCTCACCTGGTAGCAAAGAACGAGGCTGATGGAATCAAGAAGTTTTCCTTAGAGAAACGTAACACTGGTGTTTGTCTCCTCCGTTGCCTGGCTTTCTCTTACTGAGCAGCACACAGAGGGAAGCTTTGCGGCAGTGGTGTGAAGGCCCGAGAAATGGAGACAGCGAGAGGCTGTGCTGCCGATCTGGAGGCAAGTGGAGAGCTGGGTCCCACACTCACACCTGTGGGTCCACAAGATGTGGGTCCACCATTTCAAGATGGTGCCATCTTGAAATTCTTCATGAGTTTTGAACAAGAGGTTCTGCATTTCCATTTTGCCCTGGACCCTGTAAATTATGTAGCCCAGCAGTCCCCAACCTTTTTGGCAACAGGGACCGGTGTCACGGAAGACAATTTTTCCACGGATGGGGGATGGGGTGGGGAGGGAGGGGGGAGGGGATCGTTCAGGTGGTAATGGGAGTGATGGGGAATGATGGGGAACAAAGGTGAAGCTTCACTCGCTGGGTCTCAGCTCACCTCCTGCTGTGTGGCCTGGTTCCTAACAGGTCCCCCGGGGGTTGGGGACCCCCGATGTGGCCAGTGCTGGTGAAGGGTTCCAGCTATATTGGGAGCTGGAAGAGGAAAGGTAAGCCACAGGGAAGGGGCCGGTTGAGGGTCATTGTCATAGCAACCCCATCTGGGAGCAGTGCCTACCAATAGTAAGAGCCTGGAGGGGCATCACCAATGCAGGGGGGCAGCTTAAGTAATAGCCAAAGATGAAATTTTGAACTCAGTAAGGGAACTCTAAGGAGAGATTTTCATTTGGGGGTGGTTTCTCCGAAAACTCACAAATGCATTTAAGACACAAAGCGCTTTGAAGATGCCCAAAATCCGGAGAATGCTGGTGACTGTTCGGAACCTTGTCTGTATACTTACCTCTCGTTCCTCCCCCCAGCCAAGGAAGAGCCAGAGGCAGCCTAGTGGCGACAAGGGTGGGACGAGAAAAGGAGAAGGCGCTGGAATGCAGAGGCCAACCCTTGTTCCACTGCAGAACCCCAACCTCCGCCCCGAAAGGCAGGGGGAGAAGAAGGGGAGAGAAAATTTACCTCCAAACGAAGTTCGGGATTTTGACAGTTATATTGGTTTAGACTTTTACACGACTGAAATTGGACTATTTTTTATTAGCGAAAATGGCTGGAGCACTTTCCTTATCTGAGAATGACCAGGAAGGTCAGGTGACCTGTTTGAGTACTGTCCACAGAGAACACTTTTGAATGGGCAGTAGTGAGGAAGCGATATCGTTTTCTCCTTGTGTCCAATCGCATCCTGCCCTTTGGGCTCAACAAAGAAGGCTGTAGAAGGTGTGTTCTCGTAAACCACAGTAGCAGTTTTACAGAAGGTATCTTTCTCAGTCTTTTGTTTTTGAAACAATAGACCATGAAGTTAGAAAGCATTTAGGGCTTCCCTGGTGGCGCAGTGGTTGAGAGTCTGCCTGCCAATGCAGGGGACACGGGTTCGGGCCCTGGTCTGGGAAGATCTCACATGCCGCGGAGCGGCTGGGCCCGTGAGCCATGGACGCTGAGCCGTGCGTCTGGAGCCTGTGCTCTGCAACGGGAGAGGTCACAACAGTGAGAGGCCCGCGTACCGCATAAAAAAAAAAAAAGCATGAGAGGACTGCGTACCGCATAAAAAAAAAAAAAA
>NW_020174048.1:4749692-4787018 GCF_003031525.2 Neophocaena asiaeorientalis asiaeorientalis
AAAAGAATGAGAGGCCCGCGTACCGCATAAAAAAAAAAAAAGCATTTAAATATAAAATTTTATTAACATCATAAAAGAAATAGTTAATATGAGACACAAACTTTATAAAGATAGAGCCTTCCAAAAAGGCCCTTTATGGTGGTCAGTGGGATTTGGTAGCAAAGGGAAACCACCACGCCTGGGGCTTCACCTCGAGCAATCTGTGCACTTGGTGATGATTGAATCTCAGTTGTGGTAGCTTATCCTATGAAGGTCATCCCTATGTTGTTAAAGAGAGGAAATTAAATGTACTAACCGAAAAGTCACTCAAAGTACATTAAGGTCATGACAGAAACGAATAAGGAAATTCCCAGTTTAAGTTTCCCTCCCTTCCATAGACTCAGAGGGACATCTGAGGGAAGCCGTTCAGAAGACACCCGGTGTGAGCTGGTGTTGGAAGTCAGTCTTTAACTCTTTATTTCCTTGTTTTCATTAGCTTGGGTTACACACCGAGCCTTTTCTGAATGCCCTTTTTGGTAAGTGCACTTCCTTTGTTTTTCTTACAAGTTCCCTGGTAAGTAAGAGAACTTCTGTAATCAGTAATCACCCATTTTATTTCTATTTTATGTAATTTCACAAATGAAAGACAAACTTAGCCATTATCTCATAATTACCTATCTTGTCCTGTCCAACAATACTTCCTTTGTGTAATAAAACATTCTCCTAAGAATTTGGTAAAACCGGTCGAGCAGGTTCCCCACTAGAGCAGAAACCAACTCAAAAGGTAGCTCACAGATGGAATCTCAAGTATTTATTATCACATATGCGTGGGTAAACACTAAATATGCGACCAGAAAACTTTTTTTTTTTGAACATTCAAAGGGAGCATGAAATTGATGTCTGAGAATAAAACATAAAAACCCCGGGTGTTTAGTGATAGTCAAGACAGAGAAACTCAGAGCTGGAAATCTCAGGACAGACCCTGGGAGACTCACGTAACTGCAAACTTAGTATCACCTGCATTTTCATGGCAACCTTGGGGTGTACCTGTGGCCACCACGGCTTGAGGCTTTGGCTCTATTTCACTAAAGTAAAAAGTCAAACGACTCCTTCAAAAATGAGTGTGTGAATATTATTCAATTCGTTTATTGAGTAAACACTGAAATTACATGGTTTACTTTTTTAATGACTCAAGTGAGTATGCAGTTTCATTCCATTTTGCTTTCACTGATGTCAGTGAAATTGAGAAAGAAATGTACCCTCTGTTATAATAATAGTCCACCTTTAAAATCATAGTTTTTACTATTAAAATGAAAAAAAAGAACAGTTAGGTAAAAGTTTAAGGTAAAATCCTTCAGCTTCTTTTAACATAGAAGTAATATTTGATCACCATCATGAAACGCTGATATAACTTATCCCCAAAGCCTCCTCCAAGTAAACAGTCCCTCCAGGATATCAGTTTTCTGCAGCAACACGCTTAGGAAAAAAAACATAGTTCATATGCCAAGAATAAAATTCTAGCGCCCAAATATTTGCATAAGTAAACATTTTCAAATTCATATTCTACATACACGCCAAACCTCTTGGTGTTTATAAATGTTTTTGTGACTAGCCTTCAGGTTTTTGTTGGACAGATGTGTAAAACCAATAATTACAAGTGGGGTGTTAAGAGAGAAAAATAAGGAGAATGTTGTTCATTATTAGCACTTACGATTATGCTTAGCTCTTGAGATGAAATGATTAAAACACCAAAAATCCCGGACAAGAGTAATCTGAATCTGACCTGTTTTCAGATCTTTATCTCGAATTTGTCAGGCCCATTTCATGTGGCAGCAGGGGTGTCACTGGCTAAGACACAAGATGAAAGGATGCAGCATCCTGGTGGGATATGATGGATTTTTTTTTCTTTCCAATTGAGGCAACCTCGAATAGTCTTGTCTATGTGACATTAACTCTAAGACCTCATAGCAAATGCATGTGTGGTGGATTAAAACGGCAGTATTTAGACATATCTAATTATATCCAAGTCGCTCAAAAAAACCCCAAGTCCTAAATATTGGGGGAATATAAAAACTTTCTAACAAGGTGTGATGTGGCCGCTGCAAATCAGAAGATTGTGTCTAAATTTCATATTACTTCAGCACGTATGAATTTCACTGCACAAATAATTTCTAGAAGACTTTCCTGAATAATTTTCTTGAAAAGAAGTCATGAGTATCAGTCATTTCAAAGGTTGAATCAATTGTTTTTCACGGTCCCAAAGAGAGCAGCTATTAGCATACATTCCCAGCTCTTTTGTCAAATGTTACTTTTTGGTTTTTGTACTCAAAGCTCCTTAATTTAGTGACCCCAGATACAGACCGGCTTTAGTGCTTCTATCCGACCCATGGGGGTTCTTCAGAGAAATTGTACTAGCAGGAGAGAGGAACCAAACTACTCATGAGTTTGGAGAACTCACGTTCTCATGAGGTCTTCCACTGCATCTTCTCAAAAATGTTCTCTTTCACAGGAAAAAAAGATGTTATTCTGTCTCTGTCATTCTTCGGTATATTGTGTGAGATGTGGCTTTTAGTCATTATCTGTTTTTACATTTTTTTAATTGAAATGTAGTTGGTCCACATGTTTCAGGTGCACGTCAGAGTGATTCAGTTATACATATATATAAATATATCCTTTTTCAGATTCTTTTCCTTTATACGTTATTACAAGGCATTGAATATAGTTCCCTGTGCTACACAGTAGGTCCTTGCCGTTTACCTATTTTATATATAGTAGTGTGTTTCTGTTAATCCCAACCTCCTAATTTATCCCCCCGCCCCTGTTTCCCCTATGGTAACCATAGTTTGTTTTCTATGTCTGTGAGTCTATTTCTGTTTTGTAAATAAGCTCATTTGTATCATATTTTAAGATTCCACATATAAGTGATATCATACGATATTTGTCTTTCTCTTTCTGATTTACTTCACTTAGCATTATATTTCATTCTTTTCACAGGATTTGTTCAGTCTCTCATCAGGTATTAATTAAGTACTTCCTTTGTGCCAGATGTTTTGCTAGTGCTTAGAACCCAAAGAAAGATAATACATTCACCCGGCAAGATCTTATCGTACACTTATGTGTGCTAGTACGTGTCATATTTATGCACTCTTAATCATAATTTTAGGAACAAGAACCTTCATAAAATAGCTTAATATCTTTATAAAGAAGCCTTTATGATTTTCTTTTGCACCTAATTGGTGGATGTTGCCAGGTCAGTCATCAGCGTTGACGATGGAGATTCCAGGGGTGCTAATGGTACGGTGGTAGTTCCGAAAAGTGGGCTTCAGTGTGAAAAATAAAGACATAACTGTTACCGATTGGTGAGTCATGACATATTCGACAGAGAAAAAGAATTGCAGAAAAAGAGAGGTGCGCAGAAACCCTGAACAATCAAAGTAATGTCTAACTGTATTTTAAGGAACTGAAATTGTTACTGGTCACAGCAGAGATAGCAAATTTGCACCCTCACTTTGTAAGATGTCTCCTAAAAATCAGTCAGCACCTACTGATACCTGTCAACCCTTTCCAGTAGTTTTTGTTTTAGGAGTAAGTTCCATTACAAGCTTAGTTGGTGTCTATTGATTTAGAGTCTTTGAAAATGAAAGGTTAAACTGGAGTGTTGGGGGACCAGTGCTGAGAGGCACATGCAATGCTTGGTCCTGTGTCCTAAAGAAAGCCCTGCATTTCAGGAGATGCATCTTGATCCCCTTTGGGAGGGGAGACGATACTTGGCATACGTCCACATAAGGTTGGCTTAATATTCAAACGACTTTAACTGGAACCCATTAGAATCTGTAATGTCCAGGACCACAGTTTTAAGGGAGGTGGCAATTGTCTCAGAAATCAAATAACAGCCCCCCAAATTTAGCTTTTCAGGAATAATAACAGTCATATCCCTCATTTTTATTGAGATCTTACAATGGTTGGGTGTTAGAAGTGGAGCCTTTACAAACATTATTTGAACCTTTAAACAGTTATGCATGGTTGGTATAATTCTTATTTTACAAATTAAGAATCTAAATTTCAGAGAGATCAATAGTTTGTCCAAGACTCAACAGCTCCAAAGTGTCAGAATTGTTAAAATCCAGGTGTGTCTCTAAAACCCAGGTTTTCACCATCATTCCATGTTACTAGTGGCAAGACATAGTCATAAACTACATACGTCATAAACTTTATGCCATAAACTACATGACTAGGCATTTTTTAGACATAGAATTCTCCATTTCTGATATTTTCTTATGTTCTGAACAAACCTCAGTAGCGACAATAAACTATGGGCTCAGCTGTCTTGGTAGCAGAAGGACCTGGGGTATCTGGATTCATAAGGTGGTCATTCTTCATGGTTGCACTTACAGATTCTGTTAGTTGACTCATATCTAGGAAATTTGTAGCAAACCAAGGTAGACCAGTTTGTTTATTGTGGAATTGTTGAGACAGAAGGGCAGTGGCAAGACAGAGGTGAAACTTTGGAGCAAAGGCTTTTAGCTGTTTATTTGCTGCTCGGATACATTTGTCAAATGCTTCGTCCTGAGTGTGTGATTTCTTGACGATAACTCATGAACTGTTGTAAAGTGCTTTCAGAGCCAGAGATCAAAAGAGCCACATCAGAACTGATAATGCTGTGGCTACATTTGAAGTTATAAGCACTTTTATTTTTAATATGATTGTCCTTCCCTGATATTGTAGGGACTTAATTTTATCGTAGTTGCCTTTCGATGACGTTTTACTGTGGATTGATATATTAGATACTAAGATTTTTTTACTGTCACGTAAAAATTCCCATTTACTCAAGAGAGAGACTGTATATAAATCAGAGGTGAATAAAATAATGGCTTTAGTGGATGTAATTTATTAATATCATGACTTTAATTAACTTGTTCATAATAATGAATATGTGTATTACCCATGCTCCTGCCTGACAGATATATTAGTCTGTGTTTGCTCACCTTGAACATCTCAAGGTATTAGACAGAGATCCACATTCAGTGAACCCCAGTCTTTCTATATTCATGAAAAGATAAAGTTATACACAAAATAATTTTTAATTAACCTTACTCATGAGGTACAAGAGAGTCAAATTATGGCCTATTACAAGGTTTGTAGTCTGACATTTTCCTCCCAGCTCTATTGAGCTGTATTTTAAATACAATAAAATTCACCCATTTTAGGAACATGTATACAGTTTGATAAATTTTGGTAATTGATACAATCCTGTAAGCACTACCACTACAAATATACAGAACATTTCCGTTATCCTAAAGAGTCTCCCATGTTTCTAGCTCCAGGGAATCACCAATATGCACTGATACACCTTCTGTTGCCATTGTTTTAATTTTTCTTTAATTTCATATAAATGGAATTTTAGGATATGCAGCCCGTATTAGGGTTCTCCAGAGAAACAGGAGCAATAGAATTCCTTTTCCTATCTATCTATCTACCTATCTATCTATCTATCTACCTATCTATCTATCAACCTATCTACCTATCTATCTATCTATCTATCTATCTACCTATCTACCTATCTATCTATCAACCTATCTATCTACCTATCTATCTATCTATCTATCAACCTATCTATCATCTATCTATCTATCTATCTATCAATCTATCTATCTATCTGCCTTTCTATCCATCTATCTATCTATCTATCTGAGAGATTTATTTTGAGGAATTGACTCATTTGATTATGGGGATGGGCAAGCCTGAAATTTGCAAGGCAGGACAGCAGGCTGGAAGTTTCGGCAAAAGTTGAAGATTTAATGTTGCATTCTTCAGTCCAAAGGTAATCTGGAGGCAGAACTCTTTCCTTTTGCAGGAGACCTCAGTCTTTTCCCTTAAGGTATTCAAATGATTGGATGAGACCCACACATATTATGGAGGGTAATATGCTTTATTTAAAGATTACTGATTTAAGTGTTAATCACATCTAAAAAATACATTCATGGTAATATCTGGACTGGTGTTTGACGAAACAACTAGGCACCGTAGCCTATCCAAGGTGACACGCAAAATTAATTATCACATAGCCCTTTGTGTTTAATTACATTCACTCAAGCATGATCTTTATGAGATTTATCCATGTTATTGTATGTATTAGTAACACATTCTTTATATTGTTCAGGTGTATTCCATAGAACGACCATACCACAATTATTTACCCGTTTACCAGTTGATGAACATTTGGATTCTTTCCAGTTTTTGTCTAATATAAGAAATACTGGGCTTCCCTGGTGGCGCAGTGGTTGAGAGTCCGCCTGCCGATGCAGGGGACATGTGTTCGTGCCCCGGTCCGGGAGGATCCCACATGCCGCGGAGCGGCTGGGCCCGTGAGCCATGGCCGCTGAGCCTGCGCGTCCGGAGGCCACAACAGTGAGAGGCCCGCGTACAGAAAAAAAAAAAAAAAAAGAAAAGAAATACTGCCAGGAACTATGACAATTAGATGATGTTTAATATGACTTTTTGAGTCACATTAAAATGTGATCAATTTTACTCCATACGTTGCTGCATCCAAGTGGCTAATGTTTATATTGCCTTTAGTGTTTACAGAGTATGTTTGCATTTTTTGCCTCATTTAATTTCTACCATATAATTATTTCAATAATAAACATGCAAAATAATGCTTTTTGTTTCCATGTAAGTTATCTCATTTAATATTTACAACAATTTCATGATTTAAGTATTTTTTAGCTCCTTTTTGCCGATGAAAAAATGGAAAGTTAGCGATATGTACAGACTTGCCTAAAATGACCATAGTAGGAAGTTACAGAGCTGGAATTCAGACCAGGATGTTTTGAGTCCAAACCCAATTAACCTTGCTCACTGGTGATAGCCAAGGGTGTGCCCAGAAAAATGATAAAATTTCAATAAAGCATTGGAAAGAAGTATGGTCAAAGTTCAATCAGCCTGAAGAATTAATTTTCCTGATTTAGAAAGAACACAAAGTCTTGCCCAAATTTTAGGATTGGAAAAAGTCAATCTCCTCTCATGTAGGTGTGGAAATCTCCATTTTGCAAATAAGGAAAAGTGAGATCCACTGAGATTAAATATTTTGCTCTGAAAGACATAGCTCATAAGGGGCTGAGGTACAATTAGAATTCACGTGTCTGTCTGACTTCAAAGTGATTCCTCTAATCCAGGGGTCGGCCAGTATTTTCTGTAAAGGGCCAAGGTGTAAACATTTCAGGCTTTGTAGGCTGTGGGACAAAATTGAGAATATTATATAGGTGTTTGTGTACTATACTATCTCTGTCAAAAGTACTCAGTTCTATGCCTGTAGTTTGAAAGCAGTCACATATATAAACAGATGGTGTGGCAGTGTTCTATAAAACTTCGTTTACAAGAACAGTGCATTTGGCCCATGATCTGTAGTTAGCCAACATCTGCTCTAAGCTATGTTCTATTGTTCCTTTCATTTGGGGGAGGGAGGTCTATTTTCTAAGTTAGTTTTAAGTTATTGTATAAGTGGAACGTTTTAACTCAATGGTTTCCTTAGAAAGTCTGATTAAATGCCATTGAATACAATCCCATTTTAGTGCCTCCTGTTTATGGAAGTGCAGGAAGATGGGAAAATTGTCATCTTAGATAATGCTGGTAGACTTAAGAGCTCAGAACGCCTGTTAGCTAAATAGAGAACGATAGTTAAAACTTGAAAAGGAAAGCTAGGTCATGTGATAACCTCTAATTCTCTAAAAAAGGAAGTATTTCAGTCCCTGTCTGTGTAAATCTCTGTTTTATGGTTTGATTCTGTGAACAGTACATCATACCAATTGCATGAGTTTCCTGTTGCTGCTGTAACAAATTTCCACAAACTTAGTGGCTACAAAAATCCAACTTTACTTTTTTTTTTTAATTGGGGAAGAGTTGCTTTACAATGTTGTGTTAGTTTCTGCTGTACAGCGAAGTAATTCAGCTATATGTATACATATAGCCCCTCTTTTTTGGATTTCCTTCCCATTTAGGTCACCACAGAGCACTGTGTAGAGTTCCCTGTGTTATACAGTGGGTTCTCATTAATTATCTATTTTATGCATAGTGGTGTATATATGTCAACCCCAGTCTGCCAATTCGTCCCACCCCCACCTTTCCCCCCCTTGGTGTCCATACATTTGTTCTCTACATCTGTGTCTCTGTTTCTGTTTTGCAAATAGGTTCATCTGTACCATTTTTCTCGATTCCACATATATGTGCTAACACAACATTGTAAAGCAACTATACTACAATTAAAAAAAAAAGCATCCAGAAAGCCCACCCACCTAAAACAAAATAAAACGAAACAAAAAATTCTAAAAACAAGATACAACTTTACTGTCTTACAGTTCTAGGGTAAGAAGTCTCAGTGAGCTAAAATCAAGGTGCCTGCAGGGTTGTATTCCTTCTGAAGGCTCAAAGAGAGACATTGTTTTCTTGTTTTTTCTACCTTCACAGGCTGCCCACAGCCCTTGGCTCATGGCTCCCTCTCATCAGTCTGACCTCTGCTTCTGTTGTCACCCCTCCTCTGAATTTGATCTCCCGCCTGTCTCCTAGAAGGACTTTGTCTTGACGTTGGGCCCTCCTGGGTAATGCAGGATTACTTCCCCATCTCGCGATCCTTAACTTGATTACATTTGCAAAGTTCCTTTCGCCATGGAAGGTACCATATCCCCAGGTTCTATGGATGAGGACGTCTTTGGGGGAGCATCATTCTGTCTATCACAGCAATGATGTTGAGCAATGGTGAGGGGCAGGGAGAAGACCATTTTAATAAGACCATGTTCCTCCAGAGGCACGTAGCACCCTCCAGTTTGGGAAAGTCTACTTATAAGCAGTCCTGGAAATTTTCACAGGAAAAAATTGGAAGCATTTCCGAGGTCCCTCCACCATTCCCCGGCTGAGTGTATATGAAGTGACAGCCACGCTGACTTCATTTGAGTTTGAGAGTTTATCAGTATGCTGGCACTCTCCTTGTCTCTTTTAGCCAAGTAATTTGTACCATTAAAAATGTAGCTATTGTTAAGGAAATGATTTAAAGATGATTCACATGTTGATGGTATTTAGCACCTACTGAAGGGATTTGTTAAATTTCCTTCTTTGCAGTGTTGCATGGAGATATGTAAAGGCTCTCTTTTAAAAGGATTTATAGATGGTCCCTGACTTACGATGGTTCAACTTAGGATTTTTCAGCTTTGCTATGGTGCGAAAGCCATACGCATTCAGTAGAAACCGTACTTCAAATTTTGAATTTTGCTCTTCTCCTGGGCTAAAGATATGCAGTTTAATACTCTCTTGTGATTCTTGGCAGAAGAAGCAAGGCATACGATCACAAGGGCAAACAAAATGATGCAATTACAACCATTCTGGACCTAGACAGCCATGCTGTTTTTTACTTTCATTACAGAGTTCAATAAATTACACGAGATATTCAACAGTTTATTATAAAATAGGCTTTGTGTTAGATGATTTCGCCCAACTGTAGGCTAATGTAAGTGTTCTGAGCACGTCTATGGTAAGCTGGGTTCAGCTATGATGTTCGTTAGTTTAGATGTATTCATCTTGAATACAAAACAAAATACAAAACAAAAACCATTGACTTAATGGTATTTTCAACTAACAATGGGTTTGGCGGGATAGAACCCCATCGTAAGTGGGGGAAGATCTGTATATAAAGATGCCCTATGTGATTACGGCTGTAGAACCAAACCATGCAAGTGTTATTTTTCGCCCTTATAATTGTTCACACTGCATCGTCAGTTTACAGACACAAGATCTTTCAGAATTTCGTGGGGAACACCAGGTAAGGAGTTTCTCACCATGGAAAACAACGATCGGATGGTATTAGCCTGGTCTGCACCGGGGACGTGAAAGCAAACAGAAGGATATTCTTTGCACGGGGTCAGTTAGATGAAGGGAAGGCAAAGTGATGGGCCAAACTCTGATTCTAAAGGCGCCTCAGGAGAAATTCAGGCAACTTTGTGGTACATAACCGTCCCTACTAGTATTCTGTTGAGCTCTGAAAAGATGTGTAAGCATGTCATTACCACCCCGAGGGGATCAAAGACAGCGATGAACCTAGAGTTCTGTATTAGAATGTAGAAATGGCTTCTCTGCGTCACGTTGGCTGGACTGAGATTAGTATGGAGATGGGAGCTCAGGCTCACGGCTGAATCCAAGAGCCAGACTTGTTCCCCAAATAGGTTACCATAACATCCTATGGCTCTGTCTTTGGCTGCAGAAGGTGTGAATAATGGGATTCTATTTTCAAAAGCATCAGGCTTCCGTCATTTCCGTGTGTAGTTCATCTCTGGCAGTAATACCTATGCTGGTGAGTAAGTTCCCAACTCTCAGATCTCTCCACGGCAGGATGTTCCCCGACTGAAACACCAGGGAGCAGGGTTTAAGTTAGATTTAAGAGCTGGCTGGTGGTAAGGTTTATTAAATACTGAAACCAGTTCTTGAGGGAGATGGCGAAGTCTTCACTGGAGTCTTTAATAATGGTTTAGGTACTGTCTTGCCTGAAGGCACAGGATATATTTAATGGGGTGAATTCACATATTATGGATTTCAGGAGATCTTTGAGAGAAAGTCCTTAAGATACTCGGTGGGGGAAACAGGAAACGTATGGACCTAGTTAAAATATTGTAGCTCTGTGTGCCTTCGCTTTGAACAGCTGGTCATAATTTAGAGATGAGCTACTCCACAACTCTCTTGGTTTAGAGAAACTATGAGAAAAAAAGAAGTCCATTTTAGACTTTTCCAAGAGCTTTTGAGTTACCAAATAGTAAATCTACAGCTGAGAAACAAGGAAATTCAGAAATTCTTCAAGGTCTCGACTCTACAGTAAGTCTTGGTTATGGGGTCCATCCTTACTTAATGTTAAACTGGGGAATCCCAGGGTGATAGAAGTTTTCTCAATTGTGCAGAGATCTGAACTTCTGGCTTGTGGAAGAGCTGTGGCCTGCTCAAGAAGAACACGATCCCAAGCTTTTCCCTCTCTTTTGGAAGGGATGTGCATTACCATGTAGGAATGTCAGGCCAGCAACAAGAAACATGGTGATTGAACCTTAAGTATATTGGTTTATTAAGTATTATCCCAGAAGAAGGGAACAGACCCTGTCAAAGGAAAGGGTACCAGTTGGCGATTGTCCCTCTGTAACTGGAGGGGTGCTCAGAGCTGGGAGCGTCCTTCCTTCCATGCCTCAGTGCTTCCTGCCTCTCTGGGCCTTTCTTTGGTTGCATTAGTGGAAAAGCTGCTTGCCTTCAAGGACTTCACCTGCCAGGTCAGTGGAGACCCTTGGATTTGTATGTCCCTCGTTCCTGCTTAGAGTCCACGCTTGAAGCCACCTGCTAGTTCAAGACCTTGCTAATGACATGAGTCAAACCTAAGAAACCCATGCTGGTATTTGTGGATTGCACAAAGCTGAGAGTAGCTAATACAGTGGATGGCTGTGTCAGGAGGCTAAGCGGATGTATAAATAGGTAAAAATATAGACCAGAAACAGAAAGATGAAGTTTAATGGCATTTAGTGTAATATCCTGTGATTCAACTTTTAAAAATTAGTTAGCTACATAATATAAGGCTCTCATCACAGTTTATCCTGGGAGTTCTACACTGTAGGCATCAGACAAGGAGATGGTCTTTATCCAATAATAAGGACCTCCCCTCAAAAGAAGCTGATGAATTTCACAGTGGTTGGCAATTAACAGGTGATCAATGAACATTTGCACAAAGATTAAAAATCAAGTGTAAACTATAGGTTTCCTAAGACTTCTTCAATGCTCTTTTTTTCCCCTCCAATAATATCTCGTTGCATCTAGTCAGAGAGTTTCTCAGTCTTCTTGGTCTTCCCTGAATCTTTTTGTGCTTTTGTCTGTTATTCGTCTTATAGACACACAATTCTCATTTGACGTTAGCTCTCTTTCTCTTTACTTCCCTGTTTATTAAATATCATACTAGCCCACCTCAACCCTGCAGTCCTATTCTGCAACTTCACCCCTGGAAGAAACTTTTTCCCTGAGGAAAAATCTCAAGGTGTAATTCTATTATAATCTGATTATTCATGATTTTCTTCAGTATACACACAATTGTACGTTCAATTTAAACATAGCTGACACTAATAATTGCATTTAGCTCTGAATTTTACTTCAGTTTTCTACACTTGTTGATGTGTTACTTTGTAATGACTTCCTATCATGTGCTCGATTTTTGTGAGGAATGCAAGGCAGAATAGTTGTATTTTGAGGAATAGAAAATTAACAGTAGCATTATTGTTAATCATTTACTTTCCCCAAATTTTATTAATTCATACATTATTAATAAATTAAGTTCTGCAAAATGTTACATTGCTGGGGAGAGGAGAGAAAAGGATTCCAAATGGAATCGTATGTTTAACACAAGATTCTGAAACTTGATAGCATGACCTCATTTCTAGAAAAGTAGACTTCAGTGGTAGCCATCTTTGGTAAATAACAAAACTTGCCACAAATGTGCTAATTATAAAGGCGTGTGTTGGTTTGTACAAATAATATATTGTAATCATCGTAGGTTTGGTTTGTAGACTGTTACCGGTGTGCTTATAAATAAACAAAGTGCATTATACAAGAGCTTTGCCCTACAGGCTTATAATTTGTATCACTCAGTCAACAACATTTATTTATTTACTATAAAATTTATTTATTTTTGGCTGCGTTGGGTCTTCGCTGCTGCGTGCGGGCTTTCCCTAGTTGCGGCGAGCAGGGGTTTCTGTTAGTCGCTGTGCGCGGGCTTTTCACTGCGGTGGCTTCTCTTGTTGTGGAACATGGGCTCTAGGCGCGCAGGCTCAGTAGTTGTGGCTCACGGGCTCTAGAGTGCAGGCTCAGTACCTGTGGCGCACAGGCTTAGTCGCTCCGCGACATGTGGGATCTTCCTGGACCCGGGCTCGAACGTGTCCCCTGCATTAGCAGGCAGATTCTTAACCACTGTGCCATCAGGGAAGTCCTCAGTCAACAACATTTAGACATAAATAAATATTGAGAACATGAAGGAATTGCCTAGTTGCTTTCTAGGTTACTGCCGGGAATCTACAGATGATCTGGGAACTTGGGTTCCTTTTTAAGATAAATCATTTGAAATATGAGGAAGAAAATCATGACTGTATACACATATGCTTGTGTAAAAAGCAAATAAGGAAAATGGAGAAAAATGAGAAGTGGTTTAGTGACATGTAAAACCCAAACAATCTTTGGATTGATCATGGCAGGCCTCAGAGTCCGGTCTATTCCATGGCTTAAGTACTCCAGCCTGGATGAATGTGGATGGCTAGGTGTGTACCAAAGCCTCCAAGACTTACTAAGAGCAAGGATTTGTGCCAGTCACTCCGGGTATAGAGATAAAGGGGTGACGGTCCTCACGGAGAACATACTTTAGCGATGGTGTGTCAAGAACCCATCACAGATGCTATGAGATGCATGAGCAGAGACGGCTCTGGAACCGAGGGATGAACCACCCACCCCAACCTACGGAGATCAGCGGGGGTTAACAGGGAAGATGATGAGGGATGTGGAAGGTGAATCTGAGGAGCATAGGAGTGAAACAGGTGATATGAGAGGTGGTACCCCCTGCAGGGGTACGGCCCACAGAATAACCCAGACCGAAACAAAGGCATTAGTGTTCACGGGTCTGCAAGGTAGATACGAATAGTGTGATGGGCAGAATAAGGGCCACACAAAAAAACTGTGACTATGGCAGATGACACGGCAAAGGCAGCAGGGGAGGGGGGTTGGTGAAGGTTGAAGGTGGAATTAATATTGCTAATTAGCTGACCTTAAATAGGGAGTGGCTTGTGGGTCATCCACATGAGAGATGCAACCCACAACACTCGTACCCACCATCAACAAAGTTGTAAACTCAGAGCAGAAACCACACGCGTCATCTGTTTGCTTGTTTGTTTGCAGCGAAGGATGCCAAGCAAGGGGCTGGGAGACAAGTCTCAGATTCACTCCCTCTTTTTTTTTTTTTTATTTTTTATTTGTATACAAATTTTAAAGGTTACTTTCCACTTACAGTTATTAAAAATATCAGCTATACTCCCCGTGTTGTACAATACCTCCTTGAGCCTGTCTTACACCCAATAGCTTGTGCCTCCCACGCCCCCAACCCTATGTTGCCCCTCCCCCCCACCACAAGTTCTCTGTATCTGTGAGTCTGCTTCTTTTATGTTATATTAAGTCGTTTGTATATTTTAGATTCCACATATATAAGCAGTATCTTTCTCTGTCTGACTTATTTCCCTTAGCATAATGCCAAGTCCATCCGTGTTGCTGTGAATGGCAAAATTTCATTCTTTTTCATGGCTGAGTAGTATTCCATTGTATATATATATATACCACATACATCACCTCCAAATCTGTCTTCAGGTGCTAGCTTAATGCGTGACACATAGAGATCCAAAAGGAATTCTCCCTGAAGCAAAAAAGGAAGAGAGCATTTCCACAAAAAGCCAGAGGCTAGCAGTATCAAGTGCTCTCAGAAATTCAAATAAAGACAGTACCAGTAAGGCATACAGAGGATTAAAAGCAGAGGCTTGGTAAATTACGTGGTTTGGGTTAGAAATGTGTCAGTAGCATGAATAGATCGAGGAAGACAAACTGGAAGCAAATCATTCAGCAGCCTTCCCTGTGAAAGACAAGAGAATGATGGTGCTGTTGGAAGAGCGTACCATCAGGGGAAGATATTTTGATGTTTGCATGTGGAAGCAAAAGGCTTCTGAAGAGAATCTTAAAGATCTATGCAGGGACTTCCCTGGCGGTCCAGTGGTTAAGACTCTGCGCAGGGAGTGGGTTCCATCCCTGCTGGGGGAACCAAGATCCCACGTACCGCGTGGCACGGCCAGAAGAAAAAGATCACCAGGAGGTCCAAGAGGTCAGCTTTAGAAAAATAAAAAATCTATGCAGAGGGACAGGAAAAATCGTTGGAAACTGGGGTTAGGTTCCTGGGGAACCTTGGCTGCCAGTACCTGCCACGCAACGACGTGGCTCTGGTGGCTGGCGTGGCCTTTCCTCGGGATCCCACCCTGAGGCTTCATCGTGGACCAATCATATAAGCCTATGTCCCGATGGTTTCTCCTTTCTCTTCCTTTGTCTGGGACACAGGATGGGAATGTAGATAGCATTCACTTTCTCCTTTTTCTTTGTCTACACATATAACTAACATTTAAAAGATGGAATATTCTTTGTAGTGTGGCTTTTCACCAATCATCCTTTTCACGTGTCCTAAGATTTTTTTTTTTCCCCCTTGTAGTCTCTTCTGCTTTGTCTAAACTTCAAGATGACCCATTGAAAGCATTTCCTCTGGGCGTGTCTACTGGTCTAGTTTGGAGCCCTGTCTCATGACCCCAAGCACCTCGCGAGGCAGCAGCTTCCATGCTGGCGCATCTGTTCTGTTTCTGGATGTGTTTCCCCTTCATGACTTTCTGTAGAATTATCTGATCTCAGAATTGAGAGGAACCTTGGTTGTCTGGGCAAAGATCTTGACCTCCTGCCCAAATCCTCCCAGGCTTTTCCTGACAAGTGGTTGAACAGTCCTGGTGATGGGAATCACACGTTTTCAGATGACAGCTCATTGTATTTTCAGATGGCATGAATCCCTAGGAAGTTCTTCCTTCTAAGACCAACCTCTCTATAATTTTCACAAGGTGGTTTGACTTCTGGGGCAATGAAGAGAGTTTAATCCTCCTTAAATCTGACGACTCTAAGTATTTGGAGACAGCTAGCATGTACCTCTAAATCTCTGCTTTCCTAGGCTAAACGGTCTCAGTTCCTTCACGTCAGTTTTTTCCAACTGTTCTTCAAATGTCAAGTTTCCTGCCCTTCATTGTCTTGGCTGTATTTCTTTTAAAGCACCAGACATTGTTATAACTTTCTGAAAGTGTGGACACCAGAGTTGGAACAAAGCCCTCCAGCTGGTGGTTGACAGGCAACACATAGAACAGAATATCATCTCCATTTTCGATAATCAGGGGAAATTCCTAGCAATTTCACTCCCCAGGCACTCTTCTTCCTGGAGACTCCTCTCACCAACCACAGCTTGACCTTCTCTATCCTTACCTCAGTCTTCTTGTGGATTCCTTCATTCCTCAATCGACTCCTGCATTCAGTACAAATCTATTGGGTGTGGCCACTAAGTGTTCTCATGCACACTGGGCTCTAAAGGATGGAGGAAACCCATCTCTGCCATAAGGGAGAGCAGGGTCCATTTACAGTAAAATATGGGAACACAGTATGGAGGGGACAGATGGATCAGAAGGAAAACTTATCACTGGAGAAAGGAAGTCTAGGAAGGTAGGTAGAAATAGAGAGTGTTACCCTAATGAATGCATTCATTCATCCAACAGCACTGAAGTCAGTAGCAGTTGGTCCTCTGAGCGCTGAAGACGCAGCAGTGAACAAAAGAATGTGGCCTCCTTCATGGCACTCACCGTTCAATAACGGGAGTTGGGGGAAAAACACATAATATGTAAAAGCCTTCCCCTAGAAGAGGGGTCTGCAAACCACGGCATATTGGCCAGATCTGGCCTGCCCCCTGGTCATGTAGACAGTTCTGTTGGAACAGAGCCCAACTCACTTGTTCATATACTGTCTGTGATGCTTCCCTGCTACAAGAACAGAGTTGAATAATTGTGCAGAAACCATATGGCTGAAAATATTGGCTCTGGCCCTTGAAGGAAAAGTTTGCTCATCCCTGATCTAGAAAAATAAGACAGATGAGGGAGGAGTGAGGGGGAGAGGGCTCCTCTTTGGAGAAGCTGGTCAGAGGAAGCCATGCGGATGAGGTGACACTTGAACACAGACCTGAAGGATTTCTGGAGCCGGCCGTGTAGACACCTGCGGGAGGAATAGTCCAGGTGGAAAAGCAAAACCCCAAAAAACAGCTGAGTGGAGTGAGGTGAGGTAAGAGGAGGTGGGTCACACAGGTGTTGTCAGGCCCTTACCAGGAGGATAGGGTAAGACAGGGACAGGTGGTGAGCAGAGCAGCAATGCCATTCAGCCATGTTCCCAAAGGCTAGAGGAGGGCCGGGGAGAGGCCCCTGCGGCCGTGGGCCTGGGGCCTGGGACGGGGTGCTTGTGTGGGGAATGGGGAGACATGGCCACATCGTGGATATTATCTGAGTCAGCAGGATTTTTCTGGTGAACTGAGTGTGGGTGAAGGAGGGAGGAGTTGGTGATAATACCATTTTTTAAAACCGTCTTAGGAAATAACTTTAAACTGACAGAAAGCTGCAAGATTAGTCCAGGAGATGCTTCTTATGTTTTACCCTGTTTGCTTCACTTGTCCCCCTCGCCCTCTTGATACGTGTGTATAATGTTATATACACAAACTATGTATATAATTTTTATCCTGAATCACAGGGGGATAAGTTACATTTGTGTGGCTCTTTACTCCTCAATATACTGTGTATTTAGGAAAATAGGGATATTCTCATAAATCAAATAATCTAATTTTTCCTAGCAGGGGCAACTCGTACGATGTATTTGCCAGTCACTTGAGATGGAAGATGCATTGAGATGGAAGATGCATTGAGAAGCAGCAGTTACTCTTGGATGGCAGGAGGAAATGAGGGTTTAATTTTCGACATGTGAAATTCGAATCGTCTATTACGTGCAAGAGAATGTAAAGTAGGTAACTGGACAAGAGTTTTGGGGTTGTGGGAAGAAACCTAGACTTATGGTTGTATTTAAGGGGCTGAGACCTGAGATCACTCAGGGAATGAGTATATGCAAAGGTCTGAGGACTGAACTGGGTTTCCTGACCATTTAGATACTAGAGAAAGAAGGAAGAATAAGTAAAGGACACTGAGAAAGAGACTGCTCTGAAAAGGGATGTGAAAATAATCCAGTGGTTGAAGGAAGTTGTGGGAATACTGGGATTTTAGACTGAAATCAACCTGATGGATCCTTCTGCTGATGGAAAACAATCTAACAGAGAAGGGAGAGGATGATGCAGAAAATTCCTAGAGTAACACCCTTGAGTAGGTGAGAGAGGACAGGATCTAGTACCCATGTGGTTAAGCCTTGACCTTCTACAGCACTACGATGGCAGGGATGTGAGTACAGATGAACTTGGGTTGTAAACTTGGCTGAAAGTGACTAGATGTTTTCGGTTTGCTTTTATTTTCTTCAAGGACTCAATGAAAGTGAGGCTGGCTAAGATGAAGTGTCACATGCCTAAGGAGAGAGAAGGTGAGAAAGTCTTAGGGAAATCGATGGAACAAGGAAACGTGGGGATTGACTCTGGGCACTGAGGACCCCGTGAGCTTAGTGGCCAGTCATGAAAACGAGACCCGTCACCATGCTTGTGTGTCTTCTCCACTTGCCTTCAGCTGTCCTGGCCCAGAAAGTCTACCTGGATTGAACCAGGATTGGCGTTTTGCCAAGGAGTATGAAGGAGGGAAGGGAGTTAAGGGTTTCTTCAAGGCAGAGGCTGTAATGCAGGAGTAGGAACCTAAGCTGAGGAAGGAGAGAAATGAGGGTCAGTGAAAAGGTAATGAGATCGGGAGATGATGGGGTCTGGTGGGAGCGGTGGTATTAGAGATGGAAAGGTAAGATGTATTAAGAGACGGGGCTCCTTGCACCCAGAGGAGAATGTTCCGGTCACAAATACGGGTCAATGTCCTAAATGCTATAGTATGATGAATGGTATTATAGAGGCAAAAGATATTATGGGCTCTCATGGGACCACAACATTATCCAGGTGTGATGGGGAAGGGGCAATATCAGAGCAAGCTCCTCTGTGGGGTCCACATCTGAGCTGAATCTTGATAACCTTGTCATATGCATTTGACCGTGGGGTTTCGTGGATCTTGCTACTACCTCTGAAATAGAGTTGATGTGATATTCTTTGTGTTCGTCTTTCACATCATCAAACAGGTTATTTTATTAAATAGTTCACTGTCAGATTTTCTTCACATCCACAGTCCTAACTTTCAGATTGTTACATTTGATAGTACATGAAAATATATGTGTTGGTATTTTAGTGTTGTGTACTTATTTTCGAGGAATTATACAATCTAAGGGGTCTTTCTTTCAATCTTTAAGATTCCTACTATTTTGAGTAAACTACATCGATTAGAGCATTCTTAAAGGTGACATTAGGATCACAAAATGATCACGAATGCTATCACAATTATTTGATAGAGAAGTGGATTCTTTAAAGCAGAGGAGAGGATATGCCTTAAACTTACCACCATTAATGACAGTTGACAACCAGGCACACTGTCAGCCTCGGTGACCGCTTTGGTCTTCTCTAAGTAGTACATAACTAATTTCAAAATTAGAAGGCTTCATATTACTGTGTTCCACCAGACCACGTAGAACTTTATTTCATAAACCTTTCAGTTGAGCAGCTGGAAAAAGTGAGGCAGACTTGGTTTAGTTGGTTAATCCATTTCGGAGGACATAAAAGAATGTTATCATTGATTATAGAGCATAAAGACCGGGGTAAGATTCAATAAATACACACTTACAACCAATTACTTTTAGGTTTTAATTTAATTTGGTTCTTTGCTTGAAGCCAAACTTTGTCCTAAACTAACGGATAGAGTCTTCACTTGTTAAACTTTTAATTACTTAGTAGTTCTCTCAGAAGAGAGTCAAGCTTACGTTTTTCTGCCTCTCATCATAATCCTTGGATAAAGGCAAGCAGGATCCTTTTGAGAGATGAGGCTTTTGAAGGAAGATGCATATGTAATTGGTTGTGTGGTTTGGAAGAAGAGGAAAGAGATTTGAAATTGGTGGGCCTCATTTAAGGTTTAAAATGCAAGTTTTAATCAAGCACAGATCTTAAAGCATAAGGGTCACTGCCAATGCTTGGTTGTAATATAACTCAGAATGTATTTCAAGTGTGTTCCATTATCGCTGGAGTTCCTCACTTTAGCCAGATTTAATGTAACTTAATGCAGGGAAATATATCAATTGAAACATGATACATATTGCTAAGGTGTTCTTTTCTTTGCATAAACATGGAAACAACACCCTGAAATATCCTGATTCTAATCACCTGTTTTCCCACTAAAATAAATAGCATACTTTCATAAAGTAATTATTTTACATAATGAGTCGGTATCTCTAGAGCAGAGACTGAGTCATCTTTTACAAATCAACAAAGATACCATCATCTCCTTTCACGAGTTCACGATGCCATACACAAAGGTTGACCTATTCATGTTATTTCAAGATTTATCTTCAAATACCTGATTCATAAGGGTTAGGACATCATCTGTTCAATAAGCATCATTTAATAAACATGCACAGAACACTTGCATTTCCACATCATAGGCTTGATGCTGAGGATGATGAGAGCTTTGCCTAGAATCTTGCTGTCTAGAATCTTGCTGTCTAGAGCAGGGCTTCTCCGCAGGGGTGATTGTTCCTGGAGGGGCATTTGGCGATGTCTCGAGACATCTTGGATCGTCATGACTAGGGTAAGCATATAGTGAGCAGAGGTCAAGGATGCTGTGAAAGATCTCACAGTGCGCAGGACCGCCTCCACAGCAAAGGATTAACTAGTACAAAATGACAACAGCGCCAAGACTGAGAAATCCTGCTCTAGAAGGAGCAAATCATGAACAGCTACAACTCAGTAAACACGAAAATGGAGCCATTGCATATACCGCGCCCTCACAGCTCAGAGGAGGTAGCATTGGATCTTGGTAATGGTGGATGGAGGAGTGGCTGTATGTAAGGCTTCCTAAACAAAGTATCTTCTTAGTCTAAGCTTACATGCTGAGTAGAAATTCACTTGACAGGTGAAGAGAGCTGGGTTTTCTAGTGGAGGAGACTTCATCTGAAAAGTCACAGAAGCAAGAGATAGTCTAGAAGGATTAGCGTATGGCACGGTTAGTATAGCTGAAGCTTAGATCCGTGCGTGTGACAGGAAACAGAGCTTTGAATCCGAGTGAGGGGCCAGAGGGTGAAGAGCTGGTGTTACGTGGTGAAGAGCTTGGACCAGCCTGTCTACCAGTGGAGAGCCATTGAAGAAGTATAAGCAGGGCAGTGCCAACATTATGTTTTGTCTTAGGGCCTTTTGACAGTTACTTTGGAGCATAGCTTGGAACCATGATCACTGGAACCAACTAATTATCTAGAGCAGGTAAGAGATAACAAGGCATCTTTGAAGGTATTTAGGAAGCAAAATAGCAGACTTTTGTAACAAACTTATGTGGTGAGAAAAGGAGTCAAACGTCCCTGAAGTTTTTGGCTTAAGATGCTGGGTGGATACTGACGTCATTACATGAAACAAATCAGTGCTGAGAGAGAGAGAGTGAATTCAGGTTGGACTCAGTGCTGCTAATTGGGAGAAGTGGGTTGAGAGGGCTCAGGGTAATTCTACACCTTTAGAAGGAAAGGGATTCAGTGACAGGAATCTCAGGAACACTGAGACTCGATGCAAGGCAGGCATAGGTGGGTCCTTGAAGGAAACTAAAGACTAAACAAAAGTAGAAAATAAACCAGTATTGTCAGCACTATTGACTGAAATGTATGTTCCCACAAAACTCACATGTTGTGAACTTAATCCTCAATGGGGTGATATTCCAAGGTAGGGCTTTGGGGAAGTGATTAGGTCATGAAGGCAGAGCCCTCATGAATGGGATTAGTGTTCTTCTAAAAAAGACCCCAGAGAACTCTCACTACCCCTCTGCTATGTGAAGACACATGGAGAAGACAGCCATCTACAGACCAGGAAGTAGGTCTTCATCAGACGCTGAGTCTGTCAGTGTCTTGGTTCAGACTTCCAGTCTCCAGAATTGTTCTGCAGTAGCAGCCCGAATAGACTAAGGCAGTCGGAGTCCAGTCAGGACCATTTCAGGGATGATACTCTCATCAACTTCAGATACCGTGTCGACGACGATCGAAGTCAACTTGCCTAGGACCCATTGAGTTGGGCAATGCAGAAGTAACTAGTCATCTCCAAGAGGACGCTTATGGTGGTGGTAGGGTGTGTGGAATGACAGTGGGATGAGAAGGGTCTAGGGAGGGTGGGGAATGTGAGCATTGCGGCACCCTTTTTAGGGAGACTTGCCTGAAAATGGAAAGAGAGCTAGAGGGGAAACAGCGATGCTTAAACCTGGAATTGATGCGGGTGTGCTTATATGCTGAGTGTGAAGGCCAGCAGTGCCGTACTATTTTTTTTAATTTTTCCTACAGTTGGTATCGCTATTTTTGAGATTATAATGGCTAACTAAGACTGGATTGAACCATCAACCTCTGCTAGACATAATACCGAGAGCATGAAACGATGTAGGCTCGATTGAAGACATTCAACATCTCAGCTTCCATACAACAAGAGGGACATTCCTTTTAGGTTAGATGAACCTCAAGTGGGAAAGTGGTTCATCGTCAGAGACAAGCAGCTGAGAAGTATGGGGGCAGTTTGTTTTTCATAGATGGATGTGAGGGGACAAACAGGTAAGCTCTGAATTGTGCTGCAGGCAGCAAGATGGAAAGTACTTTCTCTTAAAACGTTTTGCTAGCTTTAACAACAGAATGAACAGAATGAAAAGCAGGAACCCAGCCCAGAGAGGAACTTCCTGCTTGGCATGTGGAAAACTTTTAATTATAAATGTTTGGTTGGCTGTGGGAATCCTCTGATCGGAGCTTCTGCTGAAGCTACAATGAGAGAAATGGCCGCAAAGAGGGCTTTTCGATACGAGAAATGTGCGGCTGTCAAAAGGAATTCTGCATGATCTTCTATAATATAAGGCTTTGTTATCCATCCTGTAATGTTATGCTTATTATGTTCATTAAATTTCTGTTAATATTCTTCCACGGACTTTCTAGATCCTAGATAATTAATGCAATGTTCTCCTATCCCAGTAAGGTCTCAAACTTAACAGCAACGTTTGAGGTGCTGGGTACATAATAGGCGGCCAAAAAATGTTTGAAATTGAACTGAAATATACACACTGGAAAACAGAATAAAAGAAGGGAGAAGCTATCCAGATATGATAAAATGAATGTACACATCTGGTATTTTTACTGGCTTAATTTAATTAAAAGCCTATAAAGCAAGCATCTATGGGCTGTTTCAAATCTACTGTCATTAAAAACTTCTAGAGAATCAGCGTTCATTTATTGGGGGTGCCTTTTAAATACTCCGAAGGAAATACATTCAGGCTTTAGGAGCTGACTCCATAACAACAGATCCAAAGAGTAACTCTTGCCTTGTTTACAATCTCTCCTTAATCGGTTCATCTCTAAAACGCGCAAAGCACTACCTGCTTCACAAGGATAATACAAAATGTAAACCAGACTGAACACCTGTGCTGTTTCTGGAATGAGGGATTAAGTTTGCTTATTTTGTAAAGTATTATGGAAAACACTTTAGAGACAGCGTTTGTGTCTTGATACAGTAGAGGGACCATGGCAGCTCATCACCCTCCTTAGCTGGAAAATATCGATAACTATCTTGGAAAGTCACCTATGGTAACAGGCTAAAGATGCCTATTTAGATATGTTGAATATAATGACTCTATTATATTCAGTTCTCTTTAGAATTTTGTCGAACCATTTGAGATCATATTTACAGGTCAAAAAGTTGAATATTGACAATTTCATCTGGTTCAAACTAACACAGCTGCCTTCATGTAAAAAATACATTTCAATCTGTAACCTAAAAACAGAAATGGTGGGCTTGTGCGCATTCCCCTGTGAGCCATTGATCTAAATAGCACGCCGTCAAGGTGGAGGTAGGTATTTTTCCTATTGCTTTGAAAGACTCGACAGAAACAATGTTACATTATTGTGTAATCCCTCCATAAGCTGGGAAGTGATGGGGAGACTTCTTCTGAATCAGAGCTAAAGTTGGATCAGATGTACATATTTTAAAATACACAAGCAAGGCTACAGGCACCGATTAGCAGAGCTCATCAAAACCTATGGTGAAGTTTATTTGGAAGTTAGAAATAGCTTTTAGAGTGCCCATTTAGAGAAACCTCATAAAAGCCTTATCTTAGGAGACACTGTCTCCTTTGAGAAGCACTATTATCTTTTCTTCATTAAGTAGAACAAATCAAGTTCCAAATGACATATTGAAATTACTGTGTTTTTGCTGTCTTTTTATCACAAGAAGAAAAGAGTCTAGTCTTTCTCTTTGCCTTTGAGTCTTTTATAGAGGAAGTCAGGCATTATTTTGTTTATAATTAAAGACTATGTGCTAAAACAATTTGAATAAGCAACTTTAATTAATCAAGGAACGACGTTCTATGCGCATATTTCAGTTTATAAGAATGAGAGAAAAGGGCTTTCTTTTTTTTCCCCCTCCGAGGTTAGAAGCAGGTCAGGTCAGTAATTGGAGCTGGCTAGTCATCAGCTGGTTTGACCTGCTAGGCTAGAATTTTCTTTACTACGGGAAAGTGTAATCAGAAAACCAGATGTATCCCCATCCTGAGACTAGAGTGTAATGAAAAGCAGGCAGTTCATTTATTTTCTCCAAGCCTTTCAGATCTTCATTCAGCCATTTGGGGCTTGACTTTGCACTGGACTGAGAAACTACAGTGGGAGGCTCTATTGAACTGCATCCCAGCCCAGAGATGGAGAAATTGAAATTCAAATGTTTGTGAAGTCTTGAATCTCCTGATTCCTTCAAAAGTTGATAGCTATTATGTGCTTTTTGCCTGAAAACAAGGGACAACTGAGATTTCAAATAAGCCTAGGAGGCTTATTCAGACAAGAGCAATCTCCTGAGGACCTATAGACGATGTATCAGTGACCGGGGTCGGGGGGATGGGAAACCCTGCCCTTCTGAGTGAGAGAGGTGGGGGTCAGATGCAGTTTGAACAAGGATATTCAGCAGAACTCTTGTTTCCGTGACAAACTACCGTATTCTATATTGGGCTCCGTACACTAATTTGTCCTAGTTTTAGCCTAAAGTTTTCCATGCATTTCCCAATGCCATTCTCCTTAAAATTCATCCGTGTTCCCTAGTTTTCATAAAAGATGTCATCTAAGAGTTAATGTTTTTTACCAAAATTTCATAGACACTGTCTTCTATGTCATACCGTTGGAATTTTTTTTTTAACATAAACAGGTTTGAACTGTTTTTTGAACATTAACTATTCAAAGGATCTCTCAAAAATTATGAGAACACTATTTATTGGAAGCATAAATGAAGAAAGAGAAGAATTCAATTTATGAAGCCATTAGTCTTTAAGAAGACATTTTAAAGACCACAAGTAAGGAGGCTTCCTCACCACAAACTTCAGGAGAGACTCTCCTTAGATTTCTGAAGGGCTTTGTCACGCAGGGTGAAAGGGTCAGTCCTGGGTTTTACCTCTAAGTCATTTTCAAGGAAGTTAGGTTAGAAAAGGATCTGAAGAACCAAGATGCTTAAGTATCCTCCAAGTATGATTCAAAACTGGAATTTTGCAGGGAATACAGAAGAGAAATCTGGGGTTCTTTAGTTTCTGATTGTAATTTGGTGAAGGTGTTGAAGGAAGTAAGTCAAGCCTGGTGGAATCTATTCTTTCATGTGGCTTGGATATGATTTAAAGAATTGGGGGGGGTGGGGTGGGATGGAAGAGATCCGATCCGAACAAGAGAGCCATAAAACTAGCTGCGGAAGCGTGTATCCTCTGAATGATCTCACTCAGATGTCGCAGATACTTAGAACACGTGAACCACAGTGGATGAGTTTATTTATGCATCAAGTGGATGTCTACTTAGTCATTGGAATACACGAAGTGAAAAATAGGGGTCTCAGGGGAACAAAGCCTGAGAGAATGCACTGCTAGCTAATTTACTGAATACTAAAAGAAGTCCTTCGACTTCAAATGAAATGACTTGCCATATAAGTTAAATCCACAGAAGTATAAGGAAATAATAGCAACATTGTAGTCTTGAGTTGATAAGACAGAGATACATGCCAGTAATAGCAAAAAAGGAGGGAAGAGAAAAAAGCTGTATTTAAACAAAGTTTCTGTACTGTACTAAAATTACGTTAGTATTAATCTGGAGTAGATTGTGATAATTAGCTTCGTATAAACTGTAGAGCAATCACTAAGAGAATAAACACAAGAAATATAGTGGAAAACCCAACAGACTTTAAAATGGTTTGATAAATTCTCCAATAAAAACTAGACAATTTCAAATTTCAAAAAAAAAAAAAGAAAAAAGAACAAAGACTTTAGCACAGAAATGAAATGATGGGTGATAGGTTGTGTTATGACAGTGTAGAATTTCAACCCATAGTCTACTGTGCGGTGGGGATCCGTGTTCTCCGTGTGGTGCAGGCATTTGGAACGTAGGGGAGAAGATGAGGAAGGAGACATTCCAGCTGGACTCCGGTTAATGCTCGTCTCCCTCCCTCACTGGTGAGCCAAAGTAACCTGTTCCCACAGGACACTCACTTTCTCAATCTGACCTTTTCTCCTCTCAGCCTCCCTTTTTCTGATTCTTTTTATAATCCTTCTACTGCCGCCCTTACTCCTACCCCAGTCTTTCCGAAGCTTCAAACCACAGACAGATGGGAAGGAATGAGGGAGACTTCAGTGGCTGTGGTTGGGAATCACTTATCAGTTCAAGGATGTGTGTGAGTAAATATGCCACCTGCGTGGTGAAACTGGATTATTGCAGAGAAAGATTTAACGTTTGGGCCTACCCTAAGGAATTAAAGTCTATTTCCCGAGTGAATTCCTTCACGCTTGGAACACTCATTTTGTTGTTGTTGTTAAACATACATTTATATTTTTTTGCGGTACGCGGGCCTCTCACGTTGCGGAGCACAGGCTCCGGACGCGCAGGCCCAGCGACCATGGCTCACGGGCCCAGCCGCTCCGTGGCATGCGGACTCTCAACCACTGTGCCACCAGGGAAGCCCCATAAGCATACATTTATTTTTATTGAAGTATACTTGACTTAAATGTTATGTTTCAGGTGGGCAGCAAAGTAATTCAGTTACACATATATCTATTTTCATATTCTGTTCCATGGTAAGTTATTACAACACACAGAATACAGTTTCCTGTGCTATACAGTAGGTCCTGGTTTACCTATTCTATGTATAGTGCTGTGTATCTATTGAACAAATACCCTTTTTTGGTTTGTCAAAAGTACCTTAAGGAAGAGAAGAAAATGAAGGGACAAGGAAACAGCAAAATAGCAGTGAAAAAAGCCAAGACGCTGGGATGAGCACCTAAGCATAATTCTCACTTTCCATCTCTCTTTCCCAGGCTCTGTCCCAGCACTGAATCGTGGCTTCTCTTGGATTGGCCCCAGGAAAGAGGGTCATGACACGAAATTTGTCTTTAACTACCTGAGCAAGTGTGTCCCTCCCCATATAGCACATTCCCTCTCCCCTCTCTGGATCTGAGCTCCAAATGTTTCCTATTTCTCTGTATCTTTCTCATCCCATCGAAAAGATGCCTGCCCTGGGCACCATTCCCTCAAGGTCTTGCTTCCTAAGGTGACTGCTGAAACCTGAAACTTATTCAGACTAATGTGATCTTAGAAAGTCAGATGCCTGGTTCAAATCCAACCCTAAGAACTCATAGAGGGCTTTTTCAGCCTTTATCAAATAAGGGTGAAAACTGCACTTTGTTCCTGAAATTCAATTCTACAGACTGCTAACTTGAGCCACTGTCATTTAAATTCCAAATGGCATTAAATGCTTTAAAATTAAATACCTTTTAATACTTCTCCTTTCTTAATATTCTGTTGACTATTTTATCCCATTAACTAAAGTCCATTTTTATAAGCACATGAAAAATATGTCATTAATTTTTTAACCAAAAAAATGTGTATTCCATTTAATGTAGAACTGGTCTCAAAAGATGGCAGGTGTATAATCAGATATTAAAAACAAAAACTACACTCTGACCCCTAGAGAAGCACGACCTGCTGAACGAAGTTGAGTTAAATCTCAGCAGGCCTTCCGGATTTGCGTGCTTAAGAACGTTTCAGATATCTTTTTTTTTTTAAAGAAGATGTTGGGGGTAGGAGTTTATTAATTTATTTTATTTATTTTTGCTGTGTGGGGTCTTCGTTTCTGTGCGAGGGCTTTCTCTAGTTGTGGCAAGTGGGGGCCACTCTTCATCGCGGTGCGCGGGCCTCTCACTATCGCGGCCTCTCTTGCTGCGGAGCACAGGCTCCAGACGCGCAGGCTCAGTAGTTGCGGCTCACGGGCCTAGTTGCTCCGCGGCATGTGGGATCCTTCCAGACCAGGACTCGAACCCGTGTCCCCTGCATTAGCAGGCAGATTCTCAACCACTGCGCCACCAGGGAAGCCCTGTTTCAGATATCTTAAATCTGAATATTTTTATCTTTACTGCAAATACGTAGTAACTTCAGTCAGGCTGAGTCGGGATAATATTCTCCTTAAGGATGTAAACTCATTCTTGTTTGTTCTTAATTCTGTATTGGTGTATCCATTTAGAACCAGGAGTATCTTTGGGAAATGATTATTATAGGTTGAGTGACCAAGTAGGGTAAAAGAGGGGGGACAACCCACAATTCAATATTATAATAGTATGTGACTGAATCTTAATTTCATGAGGATTAAAGTTTATGGAAAGACCTTTTAATGTCTTAATACACAGGAAAAACTGACAAAGTTCTTTGCTGTAATATTTATGTTTAGTAACTGAAAGAATAAACTTTTGAGCAGAGAACACAAATGTAAAATTCTCCTTTTAAATCCCGTGTGTGGAAGAGTAAAGACAAGTCAAGGTCAAACTCTAGAATGTACTACTTTTTTGGCAAGTTGCTTTTTCTAATTGGAAATGTAGATGCTTTTACTTTCATTTTCCCTCCAGAATAGTATTGGGGAATTGTTTTGGCTTCACTTAACGAATCAACATAGATGCCTCTCATTTGTTGATGAGTCACGAGAAATAGCACTCGTCTTGTTAGCATTTGAGTATAATTATTTGTAGTAAAGTTATATAATCTTATAACTATAATTACATATTATACAATTTAGTTTTCTTCAGACAAAGGGGGTATCATTACTGTCAAAGGAGAAGGTATACCCAAATTTATCAAATGATAAGAGGTATGCAGAATAAACATGGAAACCTGAAAGAAAGTAAATATAAGTAACAAACTGAAGAAGGCATTGTTGTATATTAAAGAGTAGTTTAAGGAATACCTTGAGGAAACAAACTGGTTCTATTGAAGTTCTTCTCCTTAGAAAGGAGATATTATCACTATATTTACTTAGTTGATGTCTACTACTGAGCTGTTAATACCACTGCTGAGTCAGATGACTTAACATTTTTAGTCATATTGCAATTGACATCTGTCTCTATCCTCTCATTCTGTCATCACTCACTCCTCCGGATCTTCTCCTAGAAAACCACAGGAGGAGAAACACAAAGGAGAATTTGGGAATAGTTGACTCAGGTGCCCCTGAGGCTGCTCCCCAGGCTCTGACCTCAGGTCGAGTCTAGGGAACCCCACAGATCAGCAGGCTGACTATTTGTTACTGAAACAACAGGGTGATCGGTTCACTTCACCAACCTCAGTGTGCAATGTGGCTTAACAAATAACCGATGGACAAGTCTTTGCAAATATTACTGACTGGGTTGTCACGTGTTTGCACTTGGATTTACTGAAGCACAGGTTTGGAAAGCATGACCTGATTGTCATAAGTCTTGAGTTTGTAGGACTTGGTAAGAGCAGTATTTCTAATCTATCTTTTTGTCATACAGTTACTGCTTGGTTCAATATTGAATCCTATTTTAATGTTTCAAGGTGTCAATATTTTGTTTTGCTAAGCAAGTAGGTATATGGGAATTATCTTAGGGAGGCGAAGATGCAAACGAATGAGTTGAAAATAGTTAATATATCATGTTTGTCTTTGTGGATAGAATCTGAAATCTTTTAAAGAAAACTCATCCATGCAAATAAGTACTGTCCTTCAAAATACCTTCCTTAAGATTTAGAATCTGTGTAATGATGTTACTCAAATCTTCTTTCGGAATTGCTTTCAGAGTCAGTGTATGAGCCGAATAACAATCCATCTATTTCTTTGAGTACAGCACTTATTTCAACCCAGTAGCTTTACCCAGCTCGATTACTCACCCTTATTCACCACACTTGGCTCTGAATAGCCATTGTCTTTTTTTCTCCTTCCAGAAATAAAGTGTGAAGATTGTCCACCACTGACAATATTCCAAAGCAAGGCTTAGGACATGCTTCAAAAGAAATTCCAAACATGGAAATGCTTTGGAGTGATGACAGCATCACGGCCATGATACTGTCATGAAGCCACAAGCAGCTTACACGCCAGGAGTCAGGGAGGGGGTTCTTCAAATACTCAGAGGGGCCAGAGCACCAGAGGGGGTGTCTGGAGCCCCACTGCTTCCTAAGCCAGTGCCCAGGAACCCGGCATGGCCAGACATCAGACCCCAGCACAGGGGTGCAGGGTGAGGAGTGCCAACATGGGACGCCATGACTTGGGGATACCCCAGCCCCTTGACTGGTGTGAACAGGGGACCGAAGTGTAGGACTTGCGGTGGCAGAAACTATGGTTTGAGCTGTCAGTTCAGCCTGTACAGCGCCTAATGCCCGAGTCCTACCCCGGACCGACCTCCACGGAACTTTCCAGAAGGCCATTCTGCAGGGAGCCGGTCTCCACCTTTCCCTCTTTGGTATTAGCGCTGCCCTAAGTGCCCACTTTGGAGGGGACAGCATGGGCTTACCTATGGTCACTAGGTTGAGGGGCAAGTTCTGGATCTAACTATTCCTAGCTCTGAGAGCGTGAATAAGTCACTTGCCTGCCTGAGCCCCAGTTCCTTAATTTGTAATACCACCAAGAAGCCTAGAATTTTCTACTCTTACAATGTTATAGTCTATGACTGAATACTTAAGGATTCTTCATACCGTTGCTTATTTCAGAAACTCATGTGAGGAGGGAAATGAACTGTGTCTTAACTTTAACACAGAATCTCACACATCATTTACCTAAGTAGTAAATATCCAGAACGTGAGATCAACCTAGATTAAAACAACAAGACTAGAGCACATTCACTGTCGATCCACTGTGGTCGCAACTGTAAATTTCATAGCTTGCTTTCATTGTGTTTCTAAATAAAGGGATTATGAGATAGGAATTTAGGTTATAGTTGAAGACAAAATTTGATTCATGAAAGCTCACAGTGGGTCTAAATGGGTTACAGGCATGTCTCACCTGTGGATACTCTGGGCAGAAAAGCTTTCCCTTCAAAGTTTCAATCTTACGTCTTCTCTGGAGCTTGCCATTGTCTGAGGCCACTTTCACCACACATCGTGCAGACTGGGCTTTCCTTTCTGAAATATGCCTGGACTGCACACCCTGACATGCTTGTAAACTAAATACAGGAACGGTGCTGCAGAAATAATTACTTCATGCCTGGCATCCGCGTCTTATTTCCACTGTTTAACCTCACACACATTGTTCTCATTTCCACTCTTCACAAGACATTTGTTCTTTTCACTGTTCTGTACTCTAAGTGGATGAGGTTCAGCTGGTTTGTTGATGTTATGAAATATGGAATTCTGATATTAATGGTCCTAAAATCATATGGGAATACTTTACACCGTGTCTTTGCCACGATGCAGCATTACCTTGTATCCTATAGAATGAGTTAACATGATATTAAATTACTCCTTTTTGTGTCATTCGCATTTCTTACTTTCTGAGGACCTTTGTCCTCGTATCTGTGAAACTGTTACTATTCATAGTCATCCTCGGAGCGTTTATTTAGAGCTTGACGTTTAAATAAAACTATGTGGGTCTGTATGTTTGAGGCTTGAGAGGAGGGATGTTGAAAATGGCATCGGAGGATGTTAACTATTTTGTTTGATCAATCTAGTCATGTCTCTTTTAAACCCATTGATATATTTTAACAGGAAATTATCGGAGCCTTTCCAAATAGTGTCGGGGGACTTTCCTAGAATATTAACTATGCCTAAGATAATGTGGGTCAGTGAAAACAAGCAGCTTATCTTGGTTAAATTATTTTAACCAACTATAAGCTAGTATACTTAAAGATAACCACAACTTCATCTAAAAGCTACATTATAATTTTGCCCTTATCCTTCTTATTAAAATCTTAATGTTTAGTAGAACATGCAAAGGCTAGAGCACTAGTTCTTTAACTTCAGTGTGCACCCAAATCAGGTGGAGGGGTTGTTAAAACAGACTAGTGGGTCCTGTCCCAGAGTTTGATTCGGTGGAAGGGAGTTGGGACCAAGACTTTGCGTTGCTAACAAGTTCCCAGGCGATGCTGATGCTGTGGTCTGGAGATCGTACTCAAAACCACTGAGAGATCTAGGAAGGGAGAAAGGGAAAACCAAAGAACGGGCTAATCATAGCTCTGAGTGTCACTTCTATTCTGAATGTAACTTAAAATATTATTCAAGTTTCAAGAATGCCAGAACCTGGATTCAAATCTAAATCAGTGCTTCCCTGGTGGTGCAGTGGTTAAGAATCCACCTGCTGATGCAGAGGACATGAGCTCGAGCCCTGCTCCAGGAGGATCCCATATGCCGCGGAGCAACTAAGCCCATGAGCCACAACTACTGAGCCTGTGTGCTGTAACAACTGAAGCCCGCGTGCCTAGAGCTCGTGCTCCGCAACAAGAGAAGCCACGGACATGAGAAGCCCGCGCACCGCAACGAAGAGTAGCCCCCACTCGCCGCAACTAGAGAAAGCCCGTGCGCAGCAACGAAGACCCAGTGCAGCCAAAAATAAATAAATAAAAGTTAAAAAATAAATTTATAAAAGAAAAATCTGAATCAGAACTTGAGGATACAGATCTGAAAACTATAAGCCCTTGAGAGTAGAATCTCCCTTTTATTTCTTTCCCCATAATCACTTATACTCATGGTCTCTGCACAGAGATTCCTCCAGAATCAGAGCCTCTTAGAATTGAAAAGGAAACCATCTTAGCAAACTTAATCAGAACCAACAGCTGCTTCAGAGGAAAGAACACAGGCTGAGATCCAGCACACAAGATTTCTAACCTTGACTTCAATGCTGAATTTCTTAAGTCTTCAGACATTAAGGGACACAGACACTTTCTTCAGAAAGGGAGGTGATAAACCTGTCCTTTGAATGTTCAGCTACAACGTCAAGACCTAACTAAGCTGAGTGTAGATGTGCAAAATGACCATTTAAAGGAATCTAGAGGACTTCTGAGCCTGCAGAACAGAGCTCTAAACTAGATTAAATGCATTTCCATATCTGGAGGAGCGTATTTCTATTATACAATTGAGTCTGATGGACTGAGTCTTAACATGAATATGTTGTTAGCATCCCTTGAAGAGAGGATACTGACTGGGAAAATTTCCAGTGCCCAGTTCCACTAGTTAGTGTCCCTGATGTGATGCTGATGGACGTGACCTTGGCCGAGAAGCCTCCACTGTTGTGGCCCTAATGGCTAAAGGCTTCCCATCTGGGAGCGGAGGGGACACCTTGGTGCCTCTTTGCTCGATGCCATGAGAATACCCAATTCTTCTAAGTATGCGGTTCTGAGTCTGTGTTTACAATAGAACATTCTGATCATGGTCTGTTTTCCCCTGATAGGTCTGCCAACTTGAAGTATTTGGGCTTCTGCAGCAATAAATTCTCATATTTAATGAGTAAGTTGACTCAGTGCAGAGAGCTGAACACACCACCCAGTCGGGTCCCTACTCGATCATTCTTCTTGGTATCTCAGTGAAAAGGCTTCTGATTACAAGTTGGTTTTTCCTATAGCTTAACCGTAGGGACAGAATGTACTGGTCCTGCTGGGTCTGTGGGGTAGTATTATTTCTCTGAAGTTATTAAACTGACAGTCTTGCTTTATGCTGTAGTCTAATGAGCTTGGAAAATGTGCTTCTGCTCCCAAGTAGCTGCTTGTAAAGCTGAGGGCCAAATCTTAGATGGAGGTAAATTTTCCAAGTCCTCAATGCCCTGTGAAGGGGCTGGGCCTCCAGTCTGAGTCCTCGGTGGTCCGGATGCAAGTGCGTGGGGAGAATCAGCCTTCTTCTTCTACATATCCTGACTCTTGTAATAGTGCCATACACTGGACTCTCCTAGGAGGCTCAGATAATGGGTCTAACGTCTGTTCTGACTGGGGATTTAATAAACTTGAAAGTCTAATGCAGGCTTTGTTTCACAGTCTCCTGGGAGAAAATGCCCACACTTCAGACAGTAAAGTTTTCTGCCAACTTGCGATGTAGGCTCATCTCCCGTTTGTACTGGAGTTCACGGCCATGCTTCCCTCATCCTCCAAAGCATGACTTCTGCCTTTAGTGTTCCCGGAGCCTCCACTTTTAGTCTCCGTTCTTCTTCTCCCCAGAGTTGGCTTCATGAGGATGTGACCTCTTCGGTCACACAGAGTCCCACTGTCAGAAAGACCCTGAGCTTTGCTTCACGCGCACGTCTTGAGACTTTATATTCTCCGCACAGAGGCTGCACTGGACCTCACGAATGGCCACCTCTATGCTGACCACTTCAAATCTGCACCTTGAATCTGAAAGTCACCTCTACACTCCAGATGGCGTCCATACAACTGCTGAAAGGCTACCACCACCTGGATAGTAACGTTTCAAAACTGAAATCATGAACTTCCTCCAGCCCAAGAAGGTATTTCCTAACTCACTGGAAGAAGCCCTCACTCATTCAAAATTCAAACCAGAATTCTAGAGTGTTCTTCAGTCCTTCCGTTCTGGCCAGGCATTTGGTCGGATAATTCCTCCTCCTAACAAGGTTCTGTTTATGGTCTCTGTTCCCATGCCTACTGTCAGCGCATGGCGGTCCCCTGTCTGTGTCCTCCTCTGTCACTTGTTCCTGCTGGTCTGTTCCATCCACAGCCTTTCAAAAAGGCATCTCTAATATCCCTCTCCTGCTTAAAATACACCAAGATAAAGTCATCGTCCTTTCTGTGGCGTATGAAGATGTCCACTTCTAACCATTGCCTTTAGTTATAGCTTAATCCCTTCACACGGGTCTCTCAGCTCAAGTTATGCAAAACTAGTGGTACATTTCCTAAAATGTCTACTACTTCCATGCTCCCAGGTCTGTTGGAATTGACAGATGCTGTTCCTATGACCTGGAGGTCTATCTCCCTGTCAACTGCATGGTGTGTTATACATTTTTTTTTTCGAGATGAAGCCTAAACATGGCTCTGCTTACAAATCTGCCTCTGACCTCTCCCAGGTGGTTGGTGATATGCCTTGTGCCTGGGCGCTCACGGCTCCATGCTTATGATTTCATTAGGGCACTTATCTCATTGAACTAAAATGTTCTTGTGTCTTAATCCCTAGGTGATGATAGCCTTTAAAGCAGGCTGTTAGTTTGATTCATTCAGCTGATCAAATGTTGACACACTTTCGATGCTCAAAGAACTTGGACTGAAGGAAGAACCTTGGTTACCTGCCATCCTACCAGAGGCAGCTTGTCCAATGGGGGAGCCAGCTGCTGCTTGAATACTGGCTCTTCCACTTAGGAACTGATCTAAGATTCAGTACATCTTTCTCTGTGCCTCAGTGTCCTCTTCTGTAAAATAGGTACAAATCCACACCAAGGGATCGTTGTGAGGATTAAATACAATCATGGGGTAAAATGCTTTAAATGAGTGTCGACATTTGGGTAACGTTTATGGTACGCTTGCTGTCCTTACTATCCCCACAGAAAGAGAATGCAATCATTTAATTCAATAAGTATCGATGGGAAAATGTGTGTGAGACCGTATACAGTAGAAAACACGAAATAAAATTTATGCTCTGTTCCTGTTCTCAGGAACGTAGCTATTTTGCCATTTGCGAAGGCACCATTTGAGAACGGCAGTGCATTTATTCACTCCGTCTCTCATCTATTCCAAAAATACGTGTTGAACAGGCTGTATGGCAGACACTGGTAGGTGCTGGGTAGAAATGAGAATAAGCCCAATGAGGGGGTCTATGCCATTGGGGCAGAGGATCATATTCTAGTGCATAGATGAGGTGGTTTTATTCAAATGAGCAGCAAGTCCAATAAGAAAAAGGGGTGAAAAGCACAAGCTGAAGGACTCATACTCCTTCTGGTCCTGGAAGGGTGGGTCTGCTGTGGGTAAGGAATGGGTCCCTCCAAGCAGCTGCTTGCTCCTCAGGGGCTGATGTGCCGTCTCGGTTACTTCTTCATGCCCCGCTGCAACGTAACTAGTTGTGGGCTTGGTGTATGTTGCCATCTCAGTGATGACGTGGCTGAAGCATCTAAAGTTCCACAAATCAAGAAGGAACTTTGTCCCTTTTCCTCACTGAGTCTCCAGTATCTAGAACCTAGTAACTGTTCTACTGTAATTTGTTGCCTGAATGAATGGAAAAGGGACTATTTTCTTAGTGTGCTCAGTACCATGAAAATATTCTGAATAGAGGGACAGAAGAGATGCAAGGTCTTAATTAGACTAGCCCTGAAGAGTTAGAAAAAAATAGATTCACAAATACTACCCCACCGTGAGAAAGGAAATTGTGCCATTTGTGGTAACATGGATGGACTTGGAAGGCATTGTGCTAAGTGAAATAAGTCAGACAGAGAAAGATAAAAACTGTATGATATCACTTATGTGGAATCTAAAAAAATAAAACAAACTAATGAATATAACAGAAAAGAAGCAGACTCACAGATATGGAGAACAAACTCGTGGTTACCAGCAGGGAGAGGGAAAGGGAAGGGTAATATAGGGGTAGGGGAATAAGAGGTACAAACTCTCAGCTATAAAATAAGCTACAAAGATATACTGTACAACATGCAGTATATAACCAATATATATATATTTTTTTTGCGGTACGTGGGACTCTCACTGTTGTGGCCTCTCCCGTTGCGGAGCACAGGCTCCGGACGCGCAGGCTCAGCGGCCACGGCTCACGGGCCCAGCCGCTCCGCTGCATGTGGGATCTTCCCGGACCGGGGCACGAACCCGCGTCCCCTGCATCGGCAGGCGGACTCTCAACCACTGCGCCACCAGGGAAGCCCTAACCAATATTTTATAATAACTATAAACGGAGTATAACCTTTAAAAACTGAGTCACTATATCACACACCTGTCACATATATTGTACAGCAACTATACTTCAATTACGAAAAGTAGATTCATGAGTAGAGACGAGGGGCGGAAAGAGCAATGATGTGAAAATATTACAGTAATTCGAGTACGAAGAGGAGGTGTGGATTGGGGTAGATGCAGGGGGGAATGACGGGGAAAGACTGAACAAGAAAACCGAGTGCAAAATGACAGCCAGGCTGAAGACAGGCAAAGTCAACACGTGGGCTGAGGGAAAGGCCTTGGAAGTGTCCCGGTGAGAGGCGTGACGGAGATCCCTGCTGCTGAGAACACCCGCGCTGGGTGGTGGCTCTGGTAG
>NW_020174048.1:4787060-4854420 GCF_003031525.2 Neophocaena asiaeorientalis asiaeorientalis
GGGGGGGGGGGGGGGGGGGGTGGTGGGGTGGTCAGTGGGGCAGAGGTCACGCCTAAAGAAGCGTGATGTTTCTTCGAAGTATGAGCTTCCTGTTATGCTTGCTTTGAGATAAACACTCTGCGTACCTAGGGCGACTCTCGGTTCCTGAACTCAACTTAGGTGAGAGAACACTTTACTTAATACGAGCCAATTTTAGGGCCTCTTTCTGCACAGCTGGCAGGACGTGTTGACCTCCGGGTTTGATGCCCTCTCCCGCCTTTCCAGATCTGTATTAAAGGAGTTTGAGGAGGGTCAAGGCGTTGCAAGTGGGGGACCGTGTTTAAATCGATTTCTGACATCTATCCTGAGGGTCATTGTGCTTGCAGGACAGACCCAGCAGACGCTGGGGCTCCCACATCACACTTGGTACAGGAGCGTCTTCCCTGGGCTGCCCGAGGTGTCCTCTTCCTAAACCAGCCCTGACTGTCTGCCACCCCCACCCCCCATCCCCACTGCCCGGGCTCTCCCAGCCTCACAGCTCTGCCTCTGACAAGAATCCAGGATCTGTAGCTCACCAGCTTCCCTCCAGCCAGCCGGGAGAGTCTCTTCCTAACTTCCAATCTTTCTCTCTTCGGGCATTGTTGCAAGGATATTTTGTCTACGTTGAGTGTTTTGTATTTTTGGAAACAAAGTGCTTGGATTTTTGCTAGAATATGACCTTGTGCAGCCCTTAAGAAAATAAGCTTAGCTCACACTACCAACTTGCGTGGTGGGAAGAAAAGGAAGCTGATAGAGAGGGAGAAAAAAACGAGCTAATCTTATTAAAAATCGAAAACCCTAGCACAGACTTTTTTCTCACATCTTCCAGGAAGCTCTATCATCTTTATCTTGTGACTTTGAGCCCTCCCCTCAAGCCCCCTTTACAAACAATTCCATTTCTCTTGTTCAGATATTTGTTGAGCACCTCTTAGGTGCCAGGGACAGTTCTAGAGACTTGGAGAGAAAATCTGTGGCTCAAGGGGTTTATAGTGTAGCTTTGAGGGGCAGTGACCAAGGGGGGAGGGGCTGGTGGAGACACCTCAGTTCTACTGCCATCACTTAGTCACTTAAGGAACTTTAAAGCTTTTCTGAAGCTGAGCAGAAAGCCAAGCCTGGTCTTCTTGTCTGATTTTTTTTCAGCCAGTTGAGATTTTTTAACAGTATGTTTACTGGGTAATAAAATTTAAATTTGAATAGAGGTCAGACCACAGACCACTTTTCAAAAGACCTTCCTTTTTTTTTTGGTTACATATTAGAAAACTTCTGTGAAATAATAGCTAGGAAAATATTTCTTTGAGTCCAAGAGAATTGTCTTTCTTCCTTTTTTTTTTTTTTACCCTGGGGGCCACCTACTTGAGCTTCCGTTTTGTAGTGTTTGTTAAGCGGTTATTGTTATGCATTGCTAATGCACTAAACACAGCTTTAAATAAAACAACAAGGAACGTCTGAAAGGCACTGAATACGAAAATAAGATATTCTTCACGTACTCTTCATGTAGATTTGCTCTGCCACCGAGGGAAACAGACTTTAAAATTAGATCATCTGCTTAGAAACCCTAAGAAGCACAGTTCTTTCTCTCTCTCCTGAAATGGAGAAGTAAAAATCTAGGCTATTTTAAGCCAGCAGGAGAAGGGCGGGGAGAGAACCGGACTTGTAACTCAGTGTGACAGGCGGTTGGTCATGGCAACAGCGAAGGAATCCACACCCCAGGGTGTGTGTGCTTCACAAACAAAAGTGAAGGTTTGGACTTTCATCTTCAAGTTCCCCAGGCACTGGGAAGGCCGAACAAAAGAGGGTTTTCTTTACTCTGTGCTGGAAGGGGCGCTTTCCTAAATCTCTTTCCCTTCCTGCCCTTAACCCCATCCCGGCCCCATGCTGCTACTCTGTACTCCCAACTCTCCTGGGCCGCCAGGCGTATCGCTGTAGTGCATCGCTAAGCACATCCCCGGGACAGCCTCGGTTTCTGGATTAGTCGATCACCTGTTTTCTGGGTCAGTCTCTAAGCTCCAGGGAAGAACTTGCTAGGGGCCAAAGGGGTTACCCCCCTCCCTACTTCCCTCCAGGCCCTGCTTCCACCCCATCAGGGATGGAGTGGAGGAGTGTGGCCTGGGGGACACATCTACTCCAATAGGGTCCCCTTTTTACCTTCCCCGTGGAAAGGAACACATAGAAGCACCGACACGAGGTAAAATGAGCACAGAAAATAAGACCATTAGGAAAGGGGTCCTTGGCCTTTGTCATCACTGTCAAGTTATCCTTCCCAAGTGCCCAGGTTGCTTGTGATAAGCTTCAAGAGCATTGTTCTGGGCTTCCCTGGTGGCGCAGTGGTTGAGAGTCCGCCTGCCGATGCAGGGGACACGGGTTCGTGCCCCGGTCTGGGAAGATCCCACATGCCGCGGAGCAGCTAAGCCCGTGAGCCACAACTACTGAGCCTGCGCGTCTGGAGCCTGTGCTCCACAGCAAGAGAGGCCGCGATAGTGAGAGGCCCGTGCACCGCAATGAAGGGTGGCCCCCGCTTGCCACAACTAGAGAAAGTCCTCGCACAGAAATGAAGACCCAGCACAGCCAAAAATAAATAAATAAGTAAATGAAAAGCCAAGCATTTGAAGCCCTTTAAGAAAAAAAAAAACAAAAAAACATTGTCCTGTTTAAAAGGCATCATCACTTAAAAAACCCAAACAAAAAAAACCAAAACCAAAACTTGAGCCTTTATTCCTTAATCGTAAGGCGTCTCCAGCACCTGATTCTATCTTAGGGCCGGGCTGCTGGCAGAGCATGCTGCCTGAACCCTCACCTTGACTCCCCCCGCGCCCCACCCCCTCCTCTCTGCAGTCCAGCCTCCTTACACATGTGGGCCTTGTTCCCTGTCACAGCCGGCCGGAACGCAGAATGATGAAAATTAATGCTATTATTAAAGGATTTTTCAATTAAATATGCAGTTTAGAGCCAGATGCTGCTCTCTTAAAGGAAGAGAAGTTTAAGTAAAAAAGGCTGACAGATATTCATTCCATCTAGCGTGGCAGAATTTATAGTAGATTACAGCCTTTGATTTCTGTGGTCCTGGGTTGTCAGGTCCAGTTGCAAATGGGCTGTGGGAAAGAGTTGCACTTTTGTAATTTGAAAACATATGGGACATATGGTAAATATTACACCCATAACTGTTACGATGTTGGGCTTCCTTTAAGGCCCTTTCTTCTTTGCCTCTAGTGGATTATTTGCAAGCACCCATTACCTTTCTGCCTCTACTTTTCCTTGGAGTACAGTTGGCTTTATTCCGATGCTTTAGCATCCCAGGGGAAAAAAAATCTAGAAATTAGGTGTTCTTCCGCGCGTGACAATGCGATATTCTCCAACCTCTGACCCTCTCTGAGCCAATGTTCATCCTGATTTTCATTTTCCTGTGCAAAGATACAGGCTGTCTTATTTCTTTTTTGGCATCTTATTGAATTCTGTATATAAATTTATATACAAATTTAAAAAATGGATCAGATCAAAATATCATAATCAACGCACAGGAATTTACTAGTATGTAACAGAAGGGAGGTAGGCTGTTTTAAAAGTGAGTTTGTGTGGTGTGTTCAAGTGGATCAACTGACTAGCTACTGGCTATTCTTGGCCAAAAAAGGGCAGGATCAAAGTTGCAGGGTTGAAGGAGCTATATTATACCTCTAACTAATAATAACTAATAATTGTGCGCTTTAAAATATGTCGAGAATATGTTAAGTGTTCTTACCACAAAATCCGACAACAAACGCCCACAGAAGAACACAAGGAAACTTTGGGAGGTGATCTGTTTTGTACCTTGACTGTAGTGATGCTGTTACAAGCCTATGCATATGTCCAAACTCACCAAAATATATATGTTAAATGTGTGCGATTCTTTGTATATCAAAAAGCTTAAATAAACTATATTAAAATCCGGAAAAGGATAGATTTTTATAGAGTGCAAAGTTCTATGAGAACGCAGAGGAATGGGAAGTCAAGTCTGATTAGAATGATCGAGAAAAATCTTTACTGTGGAAGATGCATCTGGGGTAAGCCTACCAGGGAATGTTCTAAGAGGCCAAGGTGGATACTTTGGGGTTTCTGCTGGGAAAGGCTACCAGCTGAATTTGTTTGTAAGCTGATATGTGACATCTCTCCCTGTGAGATGGCCTGTTGGTTTCCAAAGTTGGAACTGTCAGGAGTAGAGCACGAGGGACTGGTGATCCCCTAGAATATAAACTCATCAGTACTTGTCACTAAGAATTAACACAGGACTCATAGCATGGTGGCCGGGCATTTCTCCAGATCCTCTAGTGAGCTCTGTTGATCAGCTTGGAGAGGCACTGGAACTGAAGCATACACACTTGGGAGAACTAACCATGCCCCTTGACTATAAGGCCAGGCTGTCCACCTGTACGGCCCTTTAGGCCATCACCATCTCTCAGTGAGGTTACTCTAGCAGTGGGGTAACTTGTCTGCCCATCTCACCCAATCCCCTTTCTTCAGTGAAGTCAGGGTGACTTTTTTAAAACGACAAAAAATCGACTCATGTGACTTCCTGGCTTAAAACACTTCAGAGGTTCCACACAGTGTCTAAGCTCTAAAACACGGCCCAAAGATGCTCATGATCAGATTTCTGCCTGTTTTCCAGACTCATCCCTTCCCATCCCCTCTTCCACAGATGGAGGTACGTTGAAGCTCCCTTTCCTTTCCTCTCAATCTGCTCCCATGGCTGAGCTGTCAGGGAGTCTAGTCCCCTCCATCACACACCTACTTTGATTCCCCCTCCTCTGGGTACCACTTCCTGTAAGAGGCCTTCCCTAATATCACAGTCTAGCCCAGAAGCCTGCCTTTTGTAATCTCATAGCAATTATTGTACTTTAAAAATAACTGTTTGTCTGTTACCTGCTAGACACTAAGCTTCGTGAAAATGGGACTTATCTTCCTCAACCTTGTCTTCCTGGAAACAAGTACGGTTTCAACGCAAAGTAAGCTTCCTACAAACAGTGAAAGAATGATGAAATGAAAGAATGAATGAATAAGGGAAATCGAAAACACCCGTCTGGAGGTTTTACAATAAACAAACTGAGGAATAGATTTTATAAACAATAAAATGAGATTCTAGCAGCATTCTCAGGTGTTTGTTTAAGAGAGTGTAATAACTAGTTCCTTTTTTCTTTTCTTTTATTTTTGTATGTGTGTTTCACTAGTGTTTTGTATTATGAATCCAACAAGTTTTTCTTTGGCAATTAGAAAAGACATCGATGTTTTCAGAGCCCTGGTTCTGACAAGAAAATGAAGTTTTCGGTCAGTTTTGCCATTTAAAATAACTACTGGGCTTCCCTGGTGGTGCAGTGGTTGAGAATCTGCCTGCCTATGCAGGGGACACGGGTTTGTGCTCCAGTCCGGGAAGATCCCACGTGCCGCGGAGCAGCTGGGCCCGTGAGCCATGGTTGCTGAGCCTGCGCGTCCGGAGCCTGTGCTCCGCAACAGGAGAGACCGCAACAGTGAGAGGACCACATACTGCAAAAAAATAAATAAATAAAATAAATAAAATACTAATATAGACGGTGAAGAGAACGTAATAACTAGTTTCTTAAATAGAACTTTTACAAGTTGGCAAGATTATAACGCAATTATATCACAGAATATTATTTTAAATGGTTTTTATTGCTGTCATTATAACTCCTCAGTTTCAAAAAGCTATCCTAAAAAAGTGCTTTAAGCACCGTTCTAATTTTTTAGATCTAAAGAATTTTAGAGATTGCATAATTAATGTAAATATTAATGTTACAGAATATTAGAATTAATAACTAATATTAGATTGCTTCCTGAATTTTCTAGAACTCTATAGGTGAGATATGCAGCTCCTGATGCTTCAAGAGATCTCTAAATCATGCTAACTGCTTAATTTTTTATAGTCATGTAAGTGTTAGGTGGCTTTAGAATTTTTTTTTTTTTTGCATTTACAATTCTCATGACTATCAACATCCGCCTGGTTCAAGGATTCTTAACTGACCTTCAATGACCTCCTAGTTGTCCTGTCAATAGGTTTCAAGGGAGGGGGAGTGTCTGTGAACCTTCTGAAGTCCTATATAATTGTTTGTATTTACTTATCTGCTTTGCCTGCCTGGGGGAAGGGTCTGTAAGTTTCTTGAGCTTTGCAAGGAGCTGTCACAGGCACCAGGATGGCTGAGTTATGAAATTTGTTTAATTTGTTGTAAAACAGCTGACCACGAAATAAACATGTGACCAGGAAACAGGTACTGTAAAAGTCACTACAGCAAAACAGCTGACCACAAAATAAACATGTGACCAGGAAACAGGTACTGTAAAAGTCACTACAGCAAAACAGCTGACCACAAAATAAACATGTGACCAGGAAACAGGTACTGTAAAAGTCACTACAGCTGTAAAAAAAAAAAAAAAAAGGACAGAGTCCAGGTTTTATTGCTTCCAATGGCTGAGGGTGTGGTAAGGACAAATGAATGTGGTTTAGCACAGCAGAAGTAAGCACTTTGCAAGGTACGCAATCAAATTCTCAAGCAGCTCACCTTGTGGGAAACACTTTGGTGCCGTGAATGATAAAAGCGTAAGACGGAGACCCCTGCTTTTAAGGAGTGTGTGTGGTGTGTATAATCTTTAAAGACCTGCTATAGGTTCATATAGATTTCAGTTCAAAATGCTATGGAGGCCTTGAACATTCACAAGGGAAGAAGAAAAAATGGATTCCAACAGGGAGATTTGGAAGGGCTTCTGGAAACCTGAATATGAGCTGGTTCCCTGATAGATAAACTGAGGGAGAAGGACAAAGGGTGAAAAGCATTGCAGAGAAAGGGGGTGTCTTGGTATAGGGTGACAGGAGAAAAGCCAGGTCTCTCCGGGGGCAGGGAGTGGAGCATTATGGCAAACAGAGGTGGTTCTGGGAGTGAAGTATAATGTAGGACAATACTCCAAAGATAGGCAGAGGCCAGATCAATATTTGAATGTTGGGCTGGGCATTTGTACTTTACTCCCTACCTGGTAGGGAGTCATTAGAACTGGGAGCATAGAGTAATATCAGATTCCTGTTTAGGAACGTGGTTTTTGAAAGCAATGTGTAGGATAGACTAGCGGCAGAGAAGATGGAGGAGATCTATAATCCAGAAAACCACATTGAAAGAGTCAAAGTGGGACATGATAAAGAGCCCTAGGAAAGTGCATCAATGGACGAGGAAGAGAGCGGGTATAGTTGTACAGAGGGAGTTGCAGGGTTTCATGTGCAATTGTAAGTGGGAATGAAATAAAGGGATACATCAAAGATGACTGTCAGGTTTTAACGTTAACTTCCTGGATGGTTGATGATGCCGTTGACTAAAGAGTGGAATAGTTAAAACTTTTTTTTTTTTTTTTGAGGGGAGGCAGCTGTGTTCTATTTTCAGCACATTTTTAGGATTCATTTGAAAATGTCTAGCCCACAGTTGGAAATGTGAATGTGGAGAGATGAGGACTTGAGACATGGACAGGGAAGTTATTTGCAAACTGGTAATAGTTGAGTCATATAATAAAATTCTCCATAAAAGAAGACTGAAAAAAGAAGGGGGCCAGGGCTGGGGGGTGTTAAGTACTGCAGAGGTTTGCCTGGTGCAAATGGGGTGGCAGCTTTTGTGTTGTGATTGGGAGGCCATTGGCTTGTTTCACCAGGAGAGTTCCAGTAGAATTGAGGCCGAAATACTGATTTTACTCAGTCTAGGGGTAACGAGGAAGAGAGGAAGTAGAGGTAATGAGCATGGATAAGTGTTTTAAAAAAAGTTTGAAAGGAAGATCAACACGGTAAGGACCAGTGAGATTGCGCCTGTGCTGTGCAGGGCTGGGTTAGAGGAAGTTTTGAACGCATGTGGGCCATCAGAAGAAAGTCAGCAGAAGAGAAATTGGAGACGGGAAGAGGAGGTGAAATAATCAATGAAGGAAGGTGCTAGAGCAGCGGGAAAAGAATGGATACAAACAGCAGAAAGAGTATAAAATGGAAAGGACTGGGTGAGCTAGGAAACAGAATGACTTCACAAGGCAAGGACCAACTACTCCTTATACGTCCCTGTGCCACTAGAGCAAGACACTTTTGGTCGAACTTGACGACAAGCAACTTCATTGCAAACCAATAGCTTGTTCAAATTTTACAAGTGTTACCACATCAAATTTTGCTCAGTGCAAAGAGAGATGGCGTCAGGTTGGTTCTTACTGATGCAGGGCGTCTGCTTTATAAGCATATGCTTCTCTAGCATTTCTGCTTTGATCACTCAGCCACAAAGCATCCTACAGGTTTTAAAAGTTATTTTTAAAAATAATAGACTTATTTAAGGAACTGATCTACAAAAGGGAAATAGAGCTACAGATGTAGAAAATAAACATGGCTACCAGGGGTAAAGGGGAGGGAGGGATAAATTGGGAGATTGGGATTGACAAATACACACTACTATATATAAGATAGGTAACTAATAAGGACCTACTGAGTAGCACAGGGAACTCCACTCAATACTCTGTAATGACCTATATAGGAATATAATCTAAAAAAAGAGTGGGTATACATACATACATAACAGATTCACTTTGCTGTACACCTGAAACTAACATAACATTGTAAATCAGCTACACTCAAATAAAAATTTAAAAAATAAAAACATAAAAATATTAAACTTATTTAGACTAATTGTAAAACTCTGTTATGGCTTTTACTGGTAACAGTGAATCAAAGTCTACACGAAAACACCACCTGTTAGAAAAATGAAACTTTTCTGGGAACCTTGGGTTGATTCCCATAAACAAATTTCACCGAGTCTAATAGAGCAGTCTCCCAGGCTGGACCTGTGTGTGCCCATTGTGGATACTGATCTGTCCTAAGACAAAAAAGAAGGCAGCCCCTCTGCTCTGGTGGAATTCTTTTCTGGTGAAAGAATCCCTAAAGTCTGCACACTAAGAGATGTCTAGGAATAAAATAAAATTTGTAATTTGTACAACTTATCTGCAAAAACATACTAAGCTCTTCTTATGAATAAGAGACAGTCCTAAGTACTGTGGGTCTACAGAATGGACCTAATACCACAGTGAGCACACTACCATTTTTTGAGATGTAACCACCTCTGAAGCATGGCCACTAATCCTTTAGCCTTTCAATAACTTAACATTGTATCACTATATTTCAGATGAGAGAACCAAAGCTCCCTAAGTGAAGCCATTTCAAGGTCACACAAGGCTGTTCAGGGCTAGAAAAGAGACTTCTGTGCTGGAGGCTTTTTCTTCTACCTCACAAGAACAGATTTTTAAATTTCCAGGAATTTGCAGGGGATCAGTACACATAACCACTATTAAACTGTATAGCACAGGGAAGTATATTCAATATCTTGTAATAACGTATAATGGAAAAAAATCTGTAAAAGAATATACTTATGGGGCTTCCCTGGTGCGACAGTGGTTGAGAATCTGCCTGCCAGTGCAGGGGACACGGGCTCGAGCCCTGGTCTGGGAAGATCCCCCATGCTGTGGAGCAGCTAGGCCCGTGAGCCACAACTACTGAGCCTGCACGTCTGGAGCCTGTGCTCCGCAACAAGAGAGGCCGCGATAGTGAGAGGCCCGCGCACCGCGATGAAGAGTGGCCCCTGCTTGCCGCAACTAGAGAAAGCCTTTGCATAGAAACGAAGACCCACCACAGCTAAAAATAAATAAATAAATAAATAAATAAATTTTTTTAAAATGGAGGATTAATAAAAAAAGAACATACTTATGTATAACTGAATCACTTTGCTGTACACCTGAAACTAACACAACGTTGTAAATCAACAAAAAAATTTAAATGAGGAACTTACAATTATATAAATCATATTTCTCAAAAGATACAAATACTCAGTTCATCACTTCCTAATTATTTTATATTTTACTATTATCTCTGCTTTTGAAGTTGATGTCTCCTTTACTGCATGGTGAAAATGCTGCATGATGTGTTTTTGCTCATCTCTCCTCAACTCTGCATTCAGTGATAACACATCAGTTGCTTGAAAACGGTGATGACAGGAGTATTTACACCATGGAAATTGGCAAACATTACAAATCGGGGCTCCCCCTACCCCTAAGAGCTGGTTGTCAAGCATTTACCAGCATTACCACTGGATGTGCCCACGGTCTGCCAACTTCCAAGTCTGTTTGCATCATGGGGGAAGGTAAGAATTTGTGTACCGGTAACCAACACTCCCTGGCTTTGTGCATGGGATGTGTAGAGAGTGCTACGTAAAGCCTCATGAAACTTCAGAGGAGGCAGGGGTCTACACGGCAAGGACAGGCTCAGAAAGGTTGGAGGAGGTCTCATTTGCTTTTGGCTGAGAAGAGAGAAGTTCAATTCAGACATGTGAAGATGTGGGGGGCAGGGAGAGGGTAGTGGGAATAAGAGGAGCGATGTGAGGAGCATAAACGTGAGACACGCGAAGGAGGTAGAACCCTTCAGTTGAGGAGGTCTGTAAGGGGAGAGGTCGGGGGGAGAAGGTGAGTTTGGGCTACATAATGGAAAGCCATGTGACCTGCTAAGGATGTTGAATCTTTCCACCAGGTGTTTGAAGGGAGTTGGTCAGGGAATGACAAAATCTGAGCTTTGCAGGATAGCCATAGGGGAGACAGGAAGTAGGGCTGACAGTTGTGGTGTTTTAGAAGAACCACTGGTTGCTGTGAAAATCAAGAGGCAATGGGAGACTCCCTTAGGAGGATCTGGTGACTATCAAGACAGAAAGAATCAGAATGAAGTTGCAGAGGACTCTGAAGCTGGAGTCTGGGAAACTTATATTTGAACCTGCAAACCTCACGTAGAATATCTCCTCAATGGCTCAATGAAAATTGGTAGAGATGATCTTATTTACAAAACAGAAATAGAGACACAGACGTAGAGAACAAACATATGGATACCAAGGGGAAAGCGGGGGTGGGGTGGGTGGGATGAATTGGGAGATGGGGATTGACATATATACACTATTGATACTATGTATAAAATACATAACTAATGAGAAACTACTGTATAGCACAGGGAACTCTACTCAGTGCTCTGTGGTGACCTAAATGGGAAGGAAATCCAAAAAAGAGGGGATATATGTATACATATAGCTGATTCACTTTGCTGTACAGTAGAAATGAACACAACATTGTAAAGTAACTATATTCCAATAAAAATTAAAAAAAAAAAAGAAAAAGAAAAAGCTCAATGACTTTAGAAGTTGGGAGCTGTCCCTCACAGCAGTCCCAAGAAATGTGGCCATCTCAGATTATAGCTGCTTATTCTATTAAAGAAAATGATGATTTATTAGGCAGGCTTTGAATATTTTGCTCTGAATTTGATGCTTTCAAACTACGGTAACTAGTTAGGAACTGGCAACTAATATTCCTCGAGTTTGATGTTTTTGCTTGTTTGGCTTCGTTTCTCATACTTATTGGGGCATCATAAATTTTTCTCCCATCTCGTGTTTATTTGTATATATGTACTGAAAAACAGCATTCTGGGAAAACGTCCATTGTAATTTAGTGATGTGGGCCATTTTGCCCTGGTTTTCATACACTACAATCAGATCATGTGTCTGAAAGCATACCCAGTATACATTCAGTATAACTGCTTTCATAGATTAACTTTTCCCTCCTCCTTGAGCTTGAATTTGGAATCATAGAATCTCATTTTTGTCACAACTCTGTGACTTTCTTGTTTTGGTATCTTGGATAATTAATCGTTTGGTTCTCTGAAGCATAATGCACTCATCTGAAACACGAGGACAGTCAAAATTCCTGCTTCCCAGTTTTAAGTATCAATAGGAATTATATAAAGTTTTCTCTGTGTTTTAATGAGCTATTTAGAAATAGCATATTAAAAACTTCATTGCAGAAAAGCAGTGTTGTCAATGTCTTTTTGCATGTTGATAATATGGGAAAGATTCATGAAGGTTGCCTTTCAACATATTCATCATCTGTTTTCAGGCCTGCATTTTGAAATGTTCTCAGTAGGGTTCTCTGAAACGGAGAACACTTGCTTCATCACGGGCAATGGTACGTGAATCTTAATGCCGCTTCGCATTTGTTTTTATGTAAAATCTGAATTAGTAAAGGTCACGCTGCCCCTTCAGCCTTGACTTCTGGGCGGAGGTCTCTTGCACAGACTGAGGAAGAAGCGTGCCAGGGCTGGACAGAGCTGCCCGGTCCAAATGCCTGCTGGCCTGCGGAGCAAGCACATGCGCAGTGACCGTCTACCTAGCCACGCCCCTCCCTAGCCACCTGCAGAGCACATGGCCTTCTGACGCAAGCTGGGATTAATTTAGGATCAAAGTTGCCCCTCCATCTGCCTCTTTCCCGTGATTCAGTATGGTTTATAGCGCTTTGTTGGTTCATTGTTAAATTTGGTTCAAAATCTTACTCCTGCTTGGGAGAATTTGGGTTCTAATGGGAGCGCCACTCTTAGGCTAGTGTAACTTTGGCGTTAGATCTGCTTTGTCTCCTTGCCTGGTAGAGTCAAGGGGGACTTTCAGTCTCTCTGTGCCCTTTATGACGAAGATACATTTGCGGAGATGCTACACAGCTTTGCTGGTAGCATCTGCTCTGCAGACTTTAATTGACACCCCTCTAGCCTGCCAAAGTAATGTATGATACTTTACTTAACTATGGTTAAATTATTTTTCAAAATCGGGTGATTCAGCTACTTTAAGATTTGAAATCCTTTTACATGATGGATTTTCCCTTTCCTTTTTGAAATATGCTTTTTGAAATAGGGCTGATGTCTTTGTTATTTCTTTTATTGTTAAGCTGCATTTTAACTGCTAATATATTTTCTTGAGGCAAGCAATTGCCAAGCAACTGAAAACATAAAGGGAAATTTGTACTATGTAAATGAGGGACTTAATGCATTAATTAGATGGATTGGAACATTGTATTTCCATGTGCTTCACGCGTTAATTCTCAAACTGAGAGCTGGAACCGCTGGGAGGGATGGGTCTGATGGGGTTCCAAGTGAATTTTGGAAACCAGAATGTCAGAGTTTTTGAAAAGCTGTGTGGTCATGGCAGGGGCCAAATGAAGCAGGAAAGAGTGACGGATTCTCAACTGCATTGTTATGTTGTAACGAGACGGTAACGCAACGTTCTAATACTACTTGGTAGATATGGTCTCTGATAAATGAAAACTATTTATTTTCACTTTTCCACGGTGGTAGGATGAACCAGCAAACTCCTTTCCTCCTTCCTCTGAGGGAAGCCCAAAATCAAGAAAAATTAATCAAAGCTGGCATCTTGAAGTTGGCATGATTCCTTCTGGATAGCAAAGATAGCAACCAGTGACAGCTTCCAAAGTGTCTCTTGTAACACAGCCAAGCCTCGGTCAGAACAAAGAGCCAATGCTTCTTAGTCTAATATGGTGGAGGGATGTTGGGTGGGGGGAGATTTTTCCAGATGGCAAGGCTAAACGTATGGTAACGGGGGACATATCTTCCTTGATACTCATTTTTTCACTCATTCATTCACCCTTTACTCAAAAGGTTTATTGAGCACCTACAATGTTATATGCTGGGGGATAAACTAGAGAGTTGAACAGACACAGCCCTCCTCCCATGGAGTTCAGTCTAAATAATACCACCGTTGAAATCAGCAAAGCAATTTTGAAAACCTGACAGAAGACCAGTGATGCTGGAGTTCAGACAGCAAGGGGCCGGGTGGCAAGGCTCGAGAAATGTGGGCAAGACTGCCAGCATCCTGTAGACCGTGCCAAAGGTAGGGCTTGGGTCTGCACCCAAAGAGCGACAGAAGACATGCTTTGTGTAGGGGAGACATGAAAGTTTGGGGACTGAGTTCTTATCACTAAGGAGAAGTAATTCTGCTTTTGAAGGTGTACTAATATGTTTATAGATGTGTCATCTGTATACAACTTCTTGGTTAAGCTGCTTAGTTGGAACTGGGTTTCGGTCACATGAGCACCTGTGGATACAGATATATACCTGGTTACCAGGCTACAAACCTTGGAGTCACCTTTGATTCCTCATTCTCTTCTCATTCACCATTGGTCACCAAGTTGAGTAGTACCACCTGCTAAATAGATTACAAATCTTCCTCCACTTCTTTATTTTTTTAGCACCGCTTCTTTAAAAAAAATTATTTATTTATTTTATTTTAATTTTGGCTGCGTTGGGTCTTTGTTGCTGTACGTGAGCTTTCTCTAGTTGCTATGAGAGGGAGCTACTCTTCGTTGCAGTGTGAGGGCTTCTCATTGCGGTGGCTTCTCTTGCTGGGGAGCACGGACTCTAGGTGCTCGGGCTTCAGTAGTTGTGGCGTGTGGGCTCGGTAGTTGTGGCGCTTGGGCTCAGTAGTTGTAGCTCGCAGGCTTAGTTGCTCCACGGCATGTGGAATCTTCCCAGAAACAGGGCTTGAACCCATGTCTCCTGCATTGGCAGGTGGATTCATAACCACTGCACCACCAGGGAAGTCCCTCCATTTCTTATTACCACACTTTCTTCCTATTTGTTTTCATCACCTTTGGTGAACCCTCATTTCAACCAACATATTCTTTTAGGAAAGGCTTGTTTCCTTTCCGTAAGTACGCATTAATTTAGTGCAGTCGTCTTGACACTGATAATATGAAAAGATCCATTTGGTGTAGTTATTTTGGCGTGGGAACGGGTTGGAAAATGAAACATCAGAATTCCTTCATTTGTTCGTTTTTGTTAAGATCACCTTCAACAGACACCCTGATGTTACCCTGAGCTCTACCTGCTGTTGAATCTTAAAACATTCATGACCACACCATCCCTTCCTCTCCCACCCTGTACCTCATCCTCTTAGCCCAACCTGTGCTTCATCCCAGGAAATCTTACTCATTCCATTTTCTTGGTAAAAATAGTCATTGCCACATAGACAATGGCCTCTCAAAACCTATAGGATGAATTTCAAACTTCTAGTGCAGTTTTGAGGATCTCTATCACCTGTTGCCATCCCTGGTTCTCAGGTCCCTCTTCTCATCACTTACACTCTTACATCCTAATTTATCCAAATCATCTCACCTTGCTGGACCTCTGAGCCTTTTCTCATCTTGTTTCCTAGAAAGTCCTCTTTATGCACCATCGCCTGGTGAAAACCTTTTCCTTTTATGACTTATTCAAGCACCATAACTCCTGATGCTATAAGGCAAAACTATTTCCAGAAATACCGTTTCCACTGACCCCCCTTCTGTTGTCTGCCTGTGTCACTGTCAGTTGTGTATGCATCTCTCCCCCTCCACTAGATGAGCACCTAAGCAGTAGAGACCATGGCCTTCTATCTTTGGGTATTCCCAGTGGATTATAACTGCGTGTTTTTTGAAAGTATGCTTTATTTTAAGCAAAAAGTTAGACCACTACCTACAAGCACTTTAGCAAAATAATAAACAGTTAACACCTAGAGAGAAGGACCTCCTGTACTATGATGAATTTTGTGAAGATTGCTATTATAATATGCCTCTGAGAAAATGCTATTCCTTTGCCCCCTGAATGAGGAAAACGCCAAATGGGTCCACTATCCTACATGCTAAGAAAATGTTTTACTGCTTTTGTTAATATGAAACCTGGTGGGTGATATCCCTCTTAATTTGTTAACTTTTCTTTTTGCTTTTCCACTGTTTGTACAATTTTCCTTAGGCTATGCGGTATGGTAAAGAGGAGAAATACGTATGAAAATATCAATTAAAAACTCTCCTTATGTGCTATTTATATTTACAGAGGATTTTGTAAAGAAAAATCTTTCTTTAATATCGGCATAATTTGCATCTGCACCCTCTGAAAAACATGAATTAAAGGTGTTGTCTAGGAGTGCTTGTTTTTTCGTTTAGAAAGCCTTTGGCTAGGAAGGTGTGGTATTATTTGTATTGTAACTTAACATAAACCTTTGTTGAATCGGAAGAATTAAATCCTCACATTTGGCAAGTCAATCATATTAAGTGGCCCAGTGCTAGCTGTCTTCAGAACAATGACATCTTAAGAAATAAGGAGAAAGCTTCAGTTCTGTTTCTCCGCTCACCTCTACAGCAGTCTCCAGTCGGCAGTCACGGGGGCTATTGGTTAACCACCGCGTTAACTACATAACAAAATTCCCTTGTTCTTGTCTCCCCAAACCTACCTACCCCTACGTCATACCTGGTGGGTCCAGTATGTAATTGTCTATGTCACATAAACGTATTTCACTCATACTTTTTTTTTTTTTTTTTGCGGTACGCGGGCCTCTCACTGCTGCGGCCTCTCCCGTTGCGGAGCACAGGCTCCGGACGCGCAGGCTCAGCGGCCATGGCTCACGGGCGCAGCCGCTCCGCGGCATGTGGGATCCTCCCAGACCGGGGCACGAACCCGCGTCCCCTGTATCGGCAGGCAGACTCTCAACCACTGCGCCACCAGGGAAGCCCTTCACTCATACTTTTAACTTTCAATTGTAATCTATCAAATTTTAGTGTTTAGATGAATGAATCTATTCAGTAATACTGTTTAGGAAGCGAGTCAATAACCGTAAAAATGGGCAGATTGACTAGTTAATTACAGTTATCTTCAGTATGAGTTCAAACATTCGACATCTCTTGTATGGTCTTAATTATTTTAGGTAGTCAAAATAGGGGTCTAGTGAAGCTATGAAATACAATTTTGGCACTAGGATGCGAGGCAGTAGAACATGAATGTTGAAATTATAGTCATACATGACATAAAATATCACTTAATTCATACCCCTGGAAATCATCATGGTGACCTAGTGACCTACTGACATTTCAATTAGGACAAGGGGCCACTGCCCTTTGGAGCTGCCCTACCACGTGTCGCATGCAATCCCTTTCATCTAATGATCGTTTGGTCAAGACACAGATCATTCATACTAAGATTAGAAAATTCACCTGCCTCGAAGTTAGGGGAAAAATAAATCTTACATTCTTCCTGGACCTAATGAACTTTAGGGAATTAAAAGCGGAATTAAACATCAAGACCTCATGAACTTGATACTGGGAATCTTTTTGTTTGTTTTGGTGCAAGACCAGTAAACTTCTATATGACATTGATGAAATTGTTCTGCGTTGCAAGTTCCACACTGAACACAATGCTTTTCTACTCCACCTCTGCTGTTACTCTTTTGAAACAATGCCAGAGCCGATCTCTTCAGCGAGAGAACGAAGGAATGACTAGATAAACTATTGTCTTAGGTTAAAAAGAAACAAAACATTTTTGACGGTGTCACTGGATTATGTCACTGTTTTGCAGAGAGAATTTGAAGGTCAGGTTTGTGGGTTTGTGGTGCAGAGGAAGGAATGCAGAGTGGGAACACATGTTTATGGCATCTTTGTCACATTTTGCTCTACCTGAATTAATATGCCCTTCAAAACAGTGAAGAATTTAATTCATTTTATTTCTTGTTAGCTAACCTGGCTGTAAGGGATTTTCTGGCTTGCCCATCACGAATGGAAATAATTTGTAACATTCTGTTTATTGAACATGTGTGGGTCCTTCCTTCTTTGGGGTGAAATTTCTCTCTGCAAAATGTTAAACCCTTAAAATCTGATTTAATCACCCGTAAATGATATTCTTAAGAATTACTTGAGAGGAGCAGCCAGCAAGTGCATAAATTCCGTTTTTGTCAGAATTAATGTACAAATCTTATTGGATCATGGGAAGGTGAACTTCTTCAAGAATAGAAGCAACTTTTTTTTTTTTTTTTTTTTGCTCAGAAATAAAAAAGGGTTAGTTCAGCATGTATGTTGGATGTCTTAAGTTAAAAACTTCAGCTCCCCAGACCCCACCCGGCCCTAAGCATGACGATCTCGAGGTTAGGGCTCAGGGATCTGCATTTTAATTTAGCCTCCCAGGGAACCGTTTCCTCCATTAAAGTTAGGGAACCACTAGTTTAACAGTAACTCACAGAGTCAGAGCTGGGTACCCAGATAGTCCCACTAAGGGGTGTTTCTTGTTGAAATGGAACCCAGATATCTGCTGAATTAACAGCTTCTACCTGGCTTAGTTTTTTTTTAAAAAAATAGATCTTGGTTATTTCTAGTAGCTGCAAAAAGCATCTTCAACCAGATGCCCCCAGACAGTGTGGCAGACCTGGTCCCTGTGAGGCAGCCGCCCTGTCCTCTGCCCCTCACTTTCCCATTTTACTGCCTATCCCAGCCTGGGGGGCACCCCACTGCCACCCCCACCCGTGGCAATTCCAGGGGTCAAGGTAATAGGCAGGTGTGTCCAGGCCTCTCCTTCCTCAGGGTGCAGATTTCTGGGCCCAGGCCCAATAGTCTGTGAGCCAAACTTCTTATGTCTTCGGTCAAATTAGCTCTGTGGGATCAAAGTGCCCATTGTCACCCTGAGCAGCTACACCGGCCTGTGACCTCACCCCGCCAGTCACTGGGGCTGGAACCCAGGCTGCAGGGCCAACCACGGTGGAGAAGAACTTTTCAGCCTCTCTATTCTTACCCTGTCACCCGCCTTTTTAAGTTCTTCCTTCAACGAAATGCCTTATCACCACTTACAGATTAAAAAAAAACCAACAACTCTTTTCCTGCTATGATTGGAGCTGTGTGTGTGTTTTGTTACAAGTAGATCTTAATTAGTGCCTTGAAAAAGTGAACCACAGGCAATTTTCATACCTTGAAATGAAGGGTAAGTTTTTCAATCGTGAAAGCCGAGCAGGTGTCTGGTGGCTTCTGACATCATGTATTGAAATCTAGCATGGCTCATTCGGGAGTAATATCCCCCGGCGTTGTCAGTCAGAAGAGTAAATGTATGTGCTGTAATAAAGGGAACTTGAACTTGAATATGTAAAACTGAGAATAAGAGGAAGTTGCCAAAGGTCCTTCATATTAAATCAGGGATGTACTGTTAAGTATTTACTCACTGGCCCTCCCCGCCACAAAACAACAAGCCCTGACTCTTGTAGCATTTGCCAATTTCTGTTGTCTAAATATTCCCACTATGGTCTATTTTAAACTATCAACATGACTTCAGCTGGCTTGTAAAATTTCTAAATATGTAATCGTTGCCCTTGCTAGCTGGTAGGGACACCGCAGTGTGTTCAGAGAAAAGGAACTACAGAAGCGATGCAAGTAAGTGTCCACTTATAATATTATAGGCACAGGGACAATGGGCTTCTTTCCAAAGGCAATGTAGGGTCAAAGGTGGGAAACTCCTCAGCAAGTCTGTTCAGAGCTGTGGTCTCAGTTGGGCTGTGCTGCCCTCCTTGAGGATTTCTCGTCTCGGGAGCTTTTGGGAGGGGTGCATTTTTGTTGTCACCATGAACTGGGGGCCATGATGCTGCTTGGATAGAAGCCAAGGCTATTAGGCATTGTGAAAAGGTCAGGTCCGTGTTACACTACAAAAAATTACCCAGAATTTTGCACAAATTACTGTCTTACCAGATAATCTTTCACGTTAAAAACAAAAACCAAAAATCCCTGTTTAAAATTATCCAAACCAAGAACTCTGTTTTATGTCTTGGTTTTTTGATGTGGCTTTAGTAGTGGGTTTTCTAGGAATGCAACTCTTGTGTAAAATGTGCAACTCTTGTGTAAAATGAGGTATATTTGCATTTCTCGGTTCCAAACCTTACCGAGGGCCATTTACCATCCAAGTCGGGTGGTACACTCATGGGGTCTGAGTCTAAGGTAACACACCTGTATCAGAGAAGTTGTATAAGGGTTAGAGCCAGCATGTTTCTATGTAGAATGGAAACATTATAGACATTTTAAAGAGTAATATATATGCAAGTATAGCTTATTACGAATTGAGCATCCAATGAAAAACTGTGCTTTATTCTCAGCTTAAGGGCAAAAGGAAGCCAGAGTTTGGTTATTACCCAAGCTCTTAAAATTGTTTGAACGTGATGTGACACAAACTTAGTACACATATTTTGTATTACTAGAAAGGAGTCACGATCACTATTCATCGTAGAAATATAAGACAGAAGATGAGAAGGAAATGGATATGTGCGCAATTATATAAACATTATGGAAAGTTACCATAGCGTTAGGAAAAGTATAAAAGCAATTAGGTCATGTCAGGTTATAGAACTTGGGCAAATACGTCTTTGTATGTCTATAAATGAGTCTGTGAGCTCTTTGAGACTGAAACCAAAGAGTATTTTATTTGTGTCTCTAGCAGTTAGTCAGGTGACTGGCACAGAGTAGGAACTCAAGAAATGTTTCCTACGTTCGTGTGTATTTGAATGAATGCTAGGATTGCAGAAAGCAGTACTTGGATGTCACAGAGGGTCTGAGTAGCCGATGCTCTAGTGAATAATGAACACAGCTACTGTAGGTCAGTACTTCCTCAAATTTTAACGAACATAAAATCTTGTTAAAATATAGACTGTGACCCAGTAGCTCTGAGATGGGGCCAGAGGTTTTACATTTTTACCGAGTTCCCAGGTGATCCCGTGATGCTCCCTTGGTCCACACTCTGATTAGCGAGGCTCAAGATTTCCTGCTGAGCATCTGTTGTTCTGTACCTACGGGTCAGTGCTAGCACTTCCAGGAGGAGAAAAATGGTGTTAAATAATGAATTTCTTTGAATTTTGATTATGTAATACTTCACAGGATGTGAACGCACTCCAGCTTATCCACTGAGGTGTTGAAAAACATTTGGGTTGTTTCATCTTTGTTTTCTTTGCTGTCACAGTCATAAAGATGCGTGTACCTGTCTCATACATGTGTGCAAGGGTTTCCCTCTCTGAAAATTTGCCTGATTGTAGGGTAAGTAAATGTTAAAAGTTTATGTCAAATTGTGTTCCAAAGTAGTGCTAAATCCTACTTCCAACACTGCTAGTATTTCCATTGGTCCATATACTCTGAAACTTAATGTCAAACTTCATAATTTTTGCAATCTAAGGGGTATAGAATAGTATCTCATTGTCTTACATTTCAGTGATTACTAATGAGGCAGAGAATCTTTTCACGTTTTCGGGCCATCTGTATGGATGGCTGTTCGTGTCCATTGCTATTGGATTTGTATATGGTTGTTTTTTTCTTAGTGATATCTTGGATTCTACATTACAGACACTAATAGATATTTTCCGTTATGCGTATTATAAATATCATGTCTCGATTTATGTCCTTCATATTCTTTCTGATGACTTCTAATTTACAGACGTCAATGTCATTCAAAATCTGACTTTAAAGGGAATGCTTCAAAATGTTTATCATTAGGAATTATATTTGGTCTAGGTTTTTTGTGGGTGCCTTTATCTTGTTGAAGGATCTCTTATTTCTTGTTTGGTAACACTTCTGGGTCAAGAATGGATGTTATTGTATCAAATAGATTTTCTCCATCTATTGAAATGCTTATGTAGTTCTTTCTTTGATTTTTTTAATGTGAATCATATTAGAATTTTTTCCCTTATTTAAAACCTCCCCCTTGCTTTCCCAGTATAAACCCAATTTGGTCATCATTTTTTTTTCCTTTTAATTTCATGGCTCAATTTGGTTGGCTAATGCATTATTTAGGAATTTTGCTTCTACGTTCCCGAGAGAGATTGTTCTGAACTCCTGCCATGCCCTGTCTTGTCTGCTTTGGAGTCAAAGCAACAGATACAAACCTCAGGATGAGTTGGAGAGTGACTCCCATTTTCTGGAAGAATTTATATAAAAGTAGGATAGGGCTTCCCTGGTGGCGCAGTGGTTGAGAGTCCGCCTGCCGATGCAGGGGACACGGGTTCGTGCCCCGGTCCGGGAAGATCCCACATGCCGTGGAGCGGCTGGGCCCGTGAGCCGTGGCCGCTGAGCCTGCGCATCCGGAGCCTGTGCTCCGCAACGGGAGAGGCCACAACAGTGAGAGGCCCATGTACCACCAAAAAAAAAAAAAAAAGTAGGATAATATGGAAAAGTCATATAAAACCATTTACGCCAAATGTTTTCTTCTTGGGCAAAGATTTTAAACTACTGATGAAAGATTTTCAAATAAACTAGAACACTCAGGCTTTCTATTTCTTTTTGAATCCATTTTGAACACGTGTATCTTTCTAATAACTTGTCCATTTAGTCTATTTTCCAATTTGTTGGTATAGATTTGTCCATAACAGTCTTATTATCATTTTAGTCTCTTTGCCTGTGGTTGTATCTTCCTTTTCATTAATGGTATGGACTGTTTCTGCCTTCTTTAAGTTTATGTTACCATTGTCACCAGAAGGTTATCCATTTTACTAGGTTTCCTGGAGAGCCAATTTTTGCTTTTCTTGATTCTCTGTATTGCATATTTGTTTTATTAAGATATCTATCCCATCATCTCTTTTCTATTGTAAGAGTTTAAGGATCTAATAAATGAAATACTGCTTAGAACCCTACAAGTGTCAATATGTATTTTCATTATTATTTTTTAGTTCTTTTTTTATAAATTATGTAGAAAGATCTTAGATTTTCTAAATATATGGGGATTTTATTTTTATTTATTTTTATTTTTTAACATCTTTATTGGAGTATAATTGCTTTACAATGGTGTGTTAGTTTCTGCTTTATAACAAAGTGAATCAGCTATACATATACATATGTTCCCATATCTCTTCCCTCTTGCGTCTCCCTCCCTCCCACCCTCCTTATCCCACCCCTCTAGGCGGTCACAGAGCACCGAGCTGATCTCTATATGGGGATTTAAAATTTACCTTTGTGTTACTGTTATCTTATTTTTCTTTGTGATATAAATCCTTTGATATTGAGACTTTCTTATGAACTAGTTTGACTATTGAAAAAACATTCCATGGGTGCTTGAGAAAAATGCCTATTTTCTCTGCTAGGTTCTAGGTAAATTCCTTCTACCAAGCTTTTTATTTACTCTTCACAAGTAAAGAGTAAATAAAAATACTTTTATCCTCTTGATCCATTAATAATCGAGATATCCCACTACTGTCAACTTGTCGACATCGCCCTCCAGTTCTCTCAGTTTTTCCCATGTGTTTTTTTTTTTTAAATAAACCTGGCTATAGGCATGAAGTCTTTACCGGACTTTGAAGGCATGGGGCATAACTTGTCACCCCCTTGTGCCCCAGGGTGGCAGCTGCTGAATGAACAAATGAATAAATGTTCTGGGAAGCCTGAATGGATTTATTAATCTGATTTTTTTTTTTTAACAAAATGGAGTACCACACTCACAGGGCCTAATCTGAAAGACTGTACAGGAGTGGGTTATGGCTGACAAAACTTTCCATTAACTATCATGCCACAATAGGCCAGAGATCTTGTAACATTAGTAAAGGACCTTCTATCAAACCATGTTCACTATCATCATGGTTTAGGGTTTCAGATGAAAGCCTTGGGGGTTCTAGAATTTGGAGTTATGCCTGTTAGTTAAGTGAAAGGCATTTCACACATCTGCTTTTATCAGTTTATTCATGCTGATAGGTGCTTTTAGAGGGAATTCACAACTTGTGAAAGGCTCTGAATGAAAAGATCCAGGGAACAAAGTCCTCTGTTTATCTATAGAATGTGCCTGAGGAAGGATTTTAGCAGCCCCACCAATTTCTCCTCTGCGTTTAAACACATAAATGGAGGAAGAGTAACAATCATTATTATTAATTTCTTTTCTCGTATAACTTGACTTCATTAGACTAAATCCATATTTGGGCCCATCCATAGCTTCAAGGCACATTTAACACTGAGGCTCATTTTATAGGGGAGGCTAATTCTTTAAATCATTTGATGTATGTTAAAAATTTTCAGACATACACTTAGCTCTGATCCAGTTTAAGATTATGGTAATTCCGAACATGGCTCAGTTTGAACGTTTAAAATGAGTTACAAGACTGCTTAAGAAATGAAAATTTGACCCCTTGCCTATCATCCTTTTCTTAGCATATATGTATGAATAGTCTTACCAAATATCTTAATATCATGATGCTGTGTTTTAGAATTCCTCTCATTTCATTCTCACAAGTCAGCAGTCACTGCCTTATTGATTTGCTGTTAGATGTCTTCTTTCAATACCCATGAGTCCCCAGAGCTGTTTTTTATTCTTGCCTTGAAGGAAAGGTTATATTAAATAATAACTTAAAAGTTACTCAATATAGGTATTAGATTTATGCAAATTCTCTTTTTGAACGAGAAGAAACAAGTAGTAAAATGGAGCTAAGAACATTGCTTCTCTCACCCTGGAAAAAATACCCACCAGGGTCCCTAGAATTTTCTTTTTTCTGCTGAATTTTCATACTATGATTGAAAAAGAGAGAGGGGATTACTGATGTTCTATTTGTAGAAAATGCTGGCATATGTGTCTATTCTAATCCTGTTTCTTCAAGGAGACACAATGCTTCCATGGATTCTGAGTTTCTTTTGATGGAACATACACCAGTTTTGTTGCTACTTAATGAATTATGAGAGTTTCTTGATAATAAATGATAACTAATCATGATAAATAACAGGCTTCTGACTTTAACATCTTTTAAATCACTTAAGTTGTCTGAAAAGCAGAATAGAGTTACAAAGTCTACCACTTCACAGAGAAATGGAAACAATACATACTTTATTTTTGGATAGATAGTAATCAAATATTTAAAAATAATTCAAATCTTAAAATCAAGATATATACTATACACATTGGTTATTTTAAAATTATATTTATAGTATTCTAAAATACTGTAGAATTCTAAGAAAAAACATTTAAAAATATTTAGGCTAATTTGGAGCTAATTTCATAATACATTTATATAATACTGTCCTAACAATTTATATCCTTTTTTTTTCTTGGAAATATCAGGTGATTTTTTGTGTCATCTTTTCCAAGCAAAATTCTTAGAAGATTTGGAGGTATTTCATACAAAATTCTAGAACAACTTTTAAACAAAAATAAGCGCAGAGTATATCTTTCATTTAATTTTAACTTGTTTTAATCTCTTTAAAGGTTATATTTTTATTTTATGACCAGGATATATACAAACTTACAACCTAGGCAAAACTAAATCTATCTGACCTAACAAAGAATTCATTTCACCTTGCTTTAATTTATGAGCTATTTCTTATTCTTTAATTTTTCTTCTACATCCCATCTGTAGGAATATTCATCTTCTTGATTCCATCCCTCTGCTTACTTGAATTCAAATTATTGCTGGTTCTTTGGTCCTATCTTATTTCTGATGTGTTTGCTATTGCAGCTGGTCCATGGAACATGAACTCCCAGGGCAGTAATTGTCTGACGTTTAAGTTTTCTGTTCCTTCCTACCCCATGTTGCCATGTCACCCTCCTTCCACGTGTAAGACCACCTTTGCATTCATACCGTCATCACACGTTTTACCCTCCAATCTTTGATCTCGCAATTTCCGTTCTTAATTGCTTTCAGAAGTCTCTCACCACTAAACGATGTTGATTGTCTCTTCCCACACCCTGTATTAGAACCGTCCTATGTTTTACTTCTCAGAAGATTGTGAGCATATTTTTAAGTTGTGAGAATGTCAACTTTATGCATTTATTCATAAACATCAAGCTTCACATTATTTTTCAATTTTCACCTTAATATTAAAGAGCTATTTAAAAATTTTTCTACTTTTCTAATACACACTTACTATATGTCATCTTCCATTTAGAGTGACATAACTTGATATAATTTTAAACATATCCTCAAGTATTTAAAACATGCCTCCACTTCATTTCTCACTTTTGTTAATATTGAGATATTAAAACATCTCTCTACAAAGAGATCCACAGTGGTCATTCCTAACTCTTCTTCCTTGCTTCTTTGTGGATGTGTTGGAGGTGGATTGACTTGGGCAGCATAAGGGACTGTAAGTGCCCTGAGGGCAGGGACCATGGCTGTCCTGATCAGGAAAGACATATAGAGATCACCATGTCCAGCTCATAGTAAGAGCTCAGTGATTACGTTCATAACCGGAACCATGACAGTAATATAAAGTCAGCAGTCCTTCCCCACCTCTACATACAGTATCAACTTCTTAATTAATGCTGTAAAAATTACATAGATTTTAAACAAGAGAGCCAGAGTAAATAAAACAGAGAAGCAAAAGACATCATATCCCAAGGAGGGGCAGGAATTTTGATTCCCCCTTAGAACAAATAGGAAAACAGGGAAGCAAATAAGATCAGTGTCTTATTCAGGGTCGCATAATTGGGCAGAGCAGGACCTAATGTGGGGAGTAATTTATTGATAAACTAATTTGTCCTTCTTGTATTTTCTCTCTGCAGCACATCTTCCACAAGCCCCTCCCCACCCCAAGCCCATAAGGTAACTAGGTTCCTTTTGAGGACTTAGATTTTGTTCCTGCTTCAGATTTTTAGATCTCAAAACCAACACTGTTTAAATACAACAGCCCTACCTATCTTTTGTGACAAATTTATTCAAGTGAGGAAGTTAGGAATAAATGTTTTTGAGGACCAGTAGAAGGAAGCTGTCCCCCCTCAGGCTGGAGAGAGATCAAAGGTAGAGTTCTTCTAGGTAGAGCGGGGGAGGGCACGCTGGATTCCATATGGGATAGGTGATCCATGCTTTCAGCAGGCCTGGCTCTGCACAGCCTCCTTTCCAAAGACTACCAGAGCCTCATCCATGACTTAGAAGTGGTAGAGCTGCCAGATCTAAAGGGCCAGGCTGAGGGAGACTCTTAGTGACTCAGCGATAACAAGAGTGGGTCGATAACCCTTTCAAAACTGGTCTCCAGGTCTTTGGTGAGGTGTAGAACTCTGGAATCTAAGCAAATCAGAGAGGAATTCCACCAGTCACTAGGATTAAGCTCCCTGCCAGTGTGGTCGGATGCGGGGGGTAGGTGGGGCGGTTAGTCAGGTATAAGTTTATTAAAGAAGAAAAAAAGAGATTTTTCTTAAAGGGGGATAATTGATTGATTTGTACATTCTTTATTTTCTCTGTGGCATAGCTTTTGTGGAAAGACTCATGGCTGCTCTGTTAATAGCTACATTTCCTGATTCACCAAAGTTTCTTTAGAATCTGACACACAAATCAGGATCTATTGGAATATTTATAAAGATACTTGGCCCTGAGATTTCTTTCTTTTCTTTTATAAATGAATTTATTTATTTTTGGCTGCACTGGGTCTTCATTGCTGTGCGCGGGCTTTCTCTAGTTGAGACGAGTGGGGGCTACTCTTCGCTGCGGTGCACGGGCTTCTCACTGTGGTGGCTTCTCTTGCTGCAGAACACAGGCTCTAGGCAGGCAGGCTTCAGAAGTTGCGGCATGCAGGCTCAGTAGTTGTGGCACACGGGTTTAGTTGCTCCGTGGCATGTGGAATCTTCCTGGACCAGGGATCTAACCCATGTCTCCTGCATTGGCTGGCGGATTCTTAACCACTGAGCCACCAGGGAAGCCCAGCCCTGAGATTTCTTACTCATGAAATATTTAGGTAGTAGCTACGCCAAATGTACTCTTGCTTGGTACAAATATGAAGTATAGCACATTCCAAGAAGGAAGAGTTATGTTAAGTTGACATTCTCCAGAGAATTGCACTAGTTTTGTGGACCAGTATTACCTGATTATGTTAGGTGAGGGATGAGGTATACCTGTGCTGAGTAGTAATTTGTAATATACAGAAGGCTTCTGTAATTTGAGACTTTGGGAAGACAACAAAAGGATTAGCAGACAATGACCTATCTTATGGGATGGGGGTGCTACACATCTGAGGTTGTCTGTCCTTAAGCACAATATCGCAGCCACCGTAGTGCAGCTGCCGTGCACTGCAGTCGTGTGGCTGAAATCCATCCTCTCCAGGGGTTCCTCCTCCTTTGCCAGTTGTGGCTCAGAGAACTAGCTCTTTTCCTCAGATTATCTCCTCTCTTTGTGATCTGCTCCATCATTCAGGAGTGCCCACCTTTTTTTATATTAGCATCAGGGCATTCAGTGATCTCTCTCTTCATCAGAGTTCAACTCTTTGTTACAGAGTCATCATTAACTTTATTTTAAAGTAATTTTCTTTCTCCCAAGATGCACAGCTAATACTTCTCAAGAGGCTGCCTCTGCTCCTGGTACACTCTCAACTGTCCTTCCTGTAATGGGAGAGGTAGCAAGGATGAGAGCCTGGTCCAGGTTGAATTCAACAACATGAAGATTCCTTCCTCAGAAAGAGATGGTCTCTGCAATACTTTCTGTAGATTCTTGCAAAATAGTCCATCTAATATTTAACCGTTTTATTTTTTAATCTTACCAGCTTGAATTAAAATTATTGCTGGTTCTTTGGTCCTATCTTATTTCTGATGTGTTTGCTATTGCAGCTGGTCCATGGAACATGAACTCCTAGGGCAGTAAAAGTAATATATCTCACCAGCATAATGTTCGACCCTCTCTTCAAAATTCTTTAGGACTTAAAAGCTAACCTATCAAGAAATCGAACACTTATAAAAATCAATAAATCAATGAATCAAGTTGTATATGGGATTGCCATAAGAACATAGATTCGTTGGTATTTGTCAGTAATGTCTTACAATAATTTAAGTATACTTGATCAGGGTTTTCATATTCTGTAATTGTAGCTTTTACTATTACTTTTTAAAACAAGCAATGCTCATTCCACTCTCTCTCTCTTTGGCTTCTGACAGTTACCTGATTCCTGGACCAGGTAGAATGCGGCAGATTCCCTCGGCAGATGTAGTCATTTGTAATTACTTATTCATGGACAAGCAAATAGGGACTTTATTCTAGGGTGTAAGGTCCATAATGGTTTTCATCCCCAGGCACAGTCTAATACAGGCCAGAAAACAGCTACTTATGTGCACTTAGAATTCCCCCCGCCGCCCCGGGGAGAGAAACACCGCAATCGGTAAGAATGTTCTAAGTTAGTCACACCCAGGGAATAAGATTGCAAGTCAGAAGCAGTGGAGGAAAGCCAAGGTAGTAGGAAGTTTACAGGCTTATTTATCTATTGTACGTGGCATCACAATGAGGTAGAACCGGAGAGCAAACAGAGTTATGCTCTTGTAAATTGCTTGCTCGATGGTTCTCATATACCTGCTGGGCTCACTTCTGCTTTGTCATAGGTGGATCTGGACCTACACCAGTGGGGCTTCTGTTTGTTTGCAGCTTCTGGTCTCCACTGTATAAAGTTCTTCTCGGTTTATAAGCCATTTCAGTTCCTCCTCACTTTCCAGAAAAAGTTGGAAATTTCCATGATTCTCACTCACCCCTCACAACCACATACATTTACCTGATAGTTCTGGTCGCCTAGACAATGTTTGTTGCCAGATGTAGAGTAGAGAAGGCATTTAAAGAAGTTTTTCAGGATTCCTGCTTTAGGAGAAGAAATCGAGTTATTCCTCCCTCACCCCCGCCCCTTCTTCTTTTTTTACAGCAAGTTCTACTAAAGTCACTGAATATGAATCCACAATTAAATATCATACACACGTTTCCCCTTTGTAGCTACGTTATTCTCACTTTCATTTTCTGAGTGAGGATTGTTGTATGAGGATTGAATACATTCATTCAAAACCTTATAAAAATCTTTGCCAGGAGCAGTCAAGTTAGCCAACCTGTAAATGTCTTCACATAATTGATACATGAAGATGATCTCTAACCAACAAATGGCTACATTCTAAAACTTCTCAGGAACGTCATTTAGAAACCATTCTCCTCTAGAAGCTACATCCATGGTGGCTGTGTTCATGGAGCTCCTCAGACTCTGAATACCTTGGGGTGTTCCTGGTCATCTCACTGCCTAAGAGCAGCATCGGTAGAATCAGCTGGAACAAGGCTTCTAAGCAAAGAGGGTCTGGGGTTCAGTGAGGCCCCAGAACCCCTTTACTCCAGCTGTATCCGTGCTAATAGGTTCAAGGGCTCCTTCTCTTACCTTCTCTGAGCGATTACAGGAGGCATCTATGATCCTAGAAGTGCTAGTTTCAAAGCGGGGGCTTTGGAGAGATGGGCTTGTGGATGGTGGGGTGAGGCTCCTAAGAGACCTTAGGACAAAGAAGTGGGAGGATAAAGGCCTAGCGTGTGCGTTTGTAAACACTGTAGAATGAAAAGTTTAATTTCTCGGTTTTTCTCAGCCAGCATTTTAATGACTGGTTGTCCTGTCCTTGTAATGCCAAGATCCATGTTCTTTATTTTTGATGACCAACAGCTGCTGGTCCTGATTTATCCATGCAGATCCATGTCAAGACAGAACACTATTCAGGGTGTCTAGTACTCCCTTCCTGCCCCCAGTGCCAGCATGTGGTCCCTTGAAATCTCTAAAGGTCTTTGTTTTGTTTCCTCTCTTTCTTTTCGACTAGGCTCCCGTGATGCACTCATATGAGGCAGATGGGCTCCTTCCCAGGTTTCCTTTCTCTCCTCGTGAGTGATGATGGTGTGCTGATGTGTTGAGAGTCAATTTTCCATGGCTTTCTGATTTCTCTGCCTGTCTTTTGAGAGAGATGTGACTGCCGGTGTCCTGGACTCTCTCTTTAAGGATGTTCGTACATTCTTGAAAGATAGAGCTGGTGGCTCCCCCTGAAGCAAAGGGCAGGCGTGTTTACGCTCCAGTGTAATAATGTCTCCCTCTGGCACTACCTGTTATAAAAGATTCGGGTTCCGTGAGCTCAGAGTTCCTCTGCTGCTAACCCAGCCCACTGTCTGGGCAGGTGTCATCCTGTGGGTATTGGGGCTTGAGGAAATGGCACAAATGCCAATTCCCTGGCTACCGTGATTGCTGTGAATAATAGATGTTCCTTCTTGGACCCAGGAATCTGTCTGTCTTGACAGTACCCATGAAACTGTCACATACTAACTTATAGTTTAAAAGTAGGGTGAAAGCTCAGATGCTTCGTCATTCTCGATGCTAGGTTTCCTAAGGAAATTGTGCTGGGTTGCTGGAGTGGTAAATAGATGAGGTGTAGAGATAGGAGGGAGGGGAGGTAGACCTTCTGTCATCGCTAGATGCCCTACTACAGACCTAGCTCTGGACCAAGGTGGAGTAATGTGAGAAACGGAGACAAGGATGGAGGGGGAGACATGGAGGGTCCTAGGGAGTGTGACCTCAGGGAGGCTGGGAAGGACAAGTGTGAGAGCAGGGGAAATCCAAAGTGGCTGCCGAAGGGATAGGATGACAGTTCTCCACCCTGACCCTAATGTGATCGCGTGGCTGGACCACATGCTGTAGCTCTTCTAGCACGATTGTTATTTGTAAGGGATGCTTGCATACCGTTTATGAATTGTCTTCAACTGCATGTCCTGTGTAGAGCCTTGAATAAGTGGCACCTTTTAGGTATGCAGTCACGTAGAGGAGGAGAGTGTTTGGGAAATGGCTTAATTGGAACATTTAAAAAAATACATTAGCCCTGGACTCTGTGTTGCCTTGATTACAACGTACAGTGTGATTTAAAATATGATTTTGTGTTCTTGAAACTGGTAGTTATCTATGTACTCAGGGTCAGAGCAAGCCCTCAGTCAAGGTCCACATGCAGATGGCGATACATTCATGAGAGTCTACTCTTGCAGGTTTTCTCAAGATTAAGAACATTACTTTTTCCCAAATATGACAATCCACTTATTGTTCCTCTTGGCTCTGTAAGCCACGGAGAAGGATTTTCTTTTTGTTTATATCCAGGGAGGAAATTCTAAACTTTTCCTTTCTTCTTTCCTATATATAAACATATTTCTTGATTCTAATATTTGTATAAAGAAAGCAAAGGAAGGTTATTCAGAAATAGACATCATCCAAGTATTTAAAAATGTTCAGAATGTCACCCCCTCCCCATTTTAAACAGGAAAATATCACCGTTTTTTCTAGGTGTCTAAATTAAGAGTAAAATACTTGGAAAAGTAGTAGCAGCACCATTTATGAATGGCTAACATGTGCATAGCTTTGGGGGAAATAGCCTACTTTTTATTTTCCATTCACTGCAGGTAAAGTGACCAGCTTCATTTATTTCTTTTTCTTGCTTTGTTCTTAAATTCTCTCCAGGCTTGAGTTTTTGCCTCCATAACAGTCTAGGAGTGTGGTGATAAATGGAAGCTCTATTTAACTCTGTGGTTTTGCGTTAGGGTGGCAGCTCCTGAGGAATCCTGTCACCTCTGTCAGCATGGAATTTTTGTTTCCAATTATAATGATTCTCTAAATAATTTGGAAGAACAATAATTAGATCTGTGTTTATTTTCTACTTGCTGTGTGTGGTCTTATCCTGTACTCTTCTAATTTAATCAAGTTATTTCTAAGATCCTAATTTGTACTTCTTCTGTGCTGAAACACTGACATTTTATTGACCTAATTCTGTAACTTTTGCCATCGCAGGCTTATCTACCTTAGATGTTGTTTCTTTTTGTCCTGTCATTTTCTCTGCGCAGCTGGTCCTCTCTCCAGACCACCCACCTGGATTTAAGGTTTCAGCTGTTCTGTTCCATAACACAGTCTAGGAAACTGGAACGGACTTTTAATTGGTAGAGCACGTGATATTAGGTTTGCCTCATTAATTGATCAATTCAAATATACTTAAATGAACCCTAGGATGACCTCTCATATTCTCCAAGCATCACTGGCTATTTGATTATTTTACACCTGTCAACAGGAGATAGTACGGGAAGAATTTCTGAGTCCATCAGCTGGTCAGGCCTCAAGGCAGCATGGCTTTGGAAGCAATAGTGGAACCACATACGAAACTACACACTGAGTGTGGATGGAGTTATTTTGATCCCACATGGGTAGGAGCACATCAGTTTAGCACGATTCTATTCTTGACTCACTTGTTGGCAATTTAGAAAGAGTAATCCATTATTTCTTTTTATCTGTCAGATAAGGACAGTGATATCCATTTTGCTCAATGGGTGGCTATGGAAGAATACAAATAGAGAATATAAACGAAGCTCTCAGACAGTCTGAATTTCAATAAAAATTCATGAAAGCAATATTAACAGCTTTATTGAGATTACAGTTTATATACTATACCATAGTCACCATTTAAAGTATACAATTCAATGGTCTTCAGTACTTTTATAGATATGTGCAATCACCAGCACAATCTAATTTTAGATCATTTTTAATCACCCCAGAAAAGTATCCCCAAACCCATTTTGCAGTCACGCTCCACCCTTCTGCACCAAGTCTTTAGCAACCACTAATCTTTTCTGTCTCTATGGATTTGCCTATTCCGGACATCTCATAATTGAAATCATACAATTTGTGGTCTTTTGTGACTAGTTTCTTGCACTTAGCATAATATTTTCAAGGTTCATCCATGTTGAACCTTTTTACTGTGTGGTATAGCATTCTTACAGATATACCACAATTTTTGAACCTATTCACCTGCTGATGGACATTTAGATCCGTTCCAGTCTTTGGCTATTAAAAATAAAGCTGCTGTGGACATAAGTGTACATTTCTTAGAAGGACAAATGCATACATTTCCCTTAAGTAAATACCTAGAAGTTAAGTGGCTACATTAAATGGTTAGTACATACTTAGCTATTTAAGAAACTGTAATCTCATCACATCCACAGATCTTGCCTCCACTCAAGGAGAGGGTATTATACAGGGCATAAACACCAGGGGACTGAAATCTTAAGGACCATCTTAGAATTCTGTCTAACACAGTCAAGATATACTATGCTTTCAAATGTTTTCGTGGATTCTACTTGCTAAAATTTTGTTTAGAATCTAGGCATCTATGTTCATGAGGTATTTTGGTCTATTGTTGTCTTATAATATCTTTATCTTTTTATTATAAAGGTAATTCTAGACTCAAGGAATTCCTTAGGAAGTACTGCGTTAATTCCCTCCTCTTCAACTTTCAGGAACATTTGGTGTAAAACTGGAGTTATTTCCTTCTTAAGCCCTTGGTAGAATTCACTAGTGAAGCCACCTGGATTTGGAGTTTTCTTTGTGGGAAGACGTTTAATTACACATTTAATTTCTTTAGCGGATATGGGATTCTCCAGTTTATCTGTGTGAGTGTGAGAGAGAGTGAGCATGCATGTGCTTTTGTAGTTTGTGCCTTTCAAGGAATTTGTCCATTTCACCTACTTCATTGAATTTACTGGTATAAATTTGTATATAATATTTCCTTATCATATTAATGCATGTAGAAACTGTAGTTACACCTCTTCTCTCCCATAATGATATTGGTAATTTGTCTTTTTTCCTGATCAGTTTCACTAGTGGTTTGTCAAACTTGATTTTTCTCAAAGAAACAGCTTTTAGTTTCATTGATTTACTGTAGTCGTTTTCTGTTTCTATTTCAATAATTTCTGCTTTGATCTTTATTTCCGTTGCTTACTTGGAGTTCTGTATCTTTTTTGAGCTTTTTAATTTTTTAGTTTAAGATGAAGGCTTAGGTTCTGGATTTGAGATTGACCTGTTTCTTTTTTTTTTTTTTTTGCAGTACACGGGCCTCTCACTGTTGTGACCTCTCCCATTGCAGAGCACAGGCTCCGGATGTGCAGGCTCAGAGCCCATGGCTCATGGGCCCAGCCACTCCGCGGCATGTGGGATCTTCCCGGACCAGGGCACGAACCCGTGTCCCCTGCATCGGCAGGCAGACTCTCAACCACTGTGCCACCAGGGAAGCCCGGGATGATTATTCTTTGAACTGATGTCCAGTGTCTTGCCATTTTTGTTTTATATATTTTTCCTTTTGTTTGTTGTTTTAGGTGAGAGTGTAAATCACATTCGTTTTGCTTTATCATGATTGGAAGTGGAAATCAGCTTCTCTTTAAAAGCTGAATTCTATTTGTGTGGCTTTATCATAGTTTATTTAGTTAATTCCCTGTTGCTAGACCTGTATGTTCTGAATTTTATTTGTGTGCAAGTGTAGCCATAGGACAGAGTCTAAAAGTGCGCCAATTGAATTAAATGGTAAGTTCATCTGTAATTTTGATGATATTTCTAGATTTCCTTCCATAGGTATTGTACAATTTTACCTTCCCTCCAAGTGATATTCGAGAATGAATGCTTTTTATAGGTTTGGGGATATATACAAGAGGAGGAATGCCTCAGTATTTAATGACTATTTCACCAGATTTTATTCCTAATTCACTCTCCTGACAGTTTTGTGACACAACAAAAAAATATCACAAGACTAAGTCTACAGAGTGGATGAACAAATCTCTCCTCTTCGGGCTAAGAATCGTAGCGACTACATACTTTTGTCAATTTTTTAAAAGAAGCAATTGAATGCTATATGTTCTTCTCTGAAACAGACATTCTTTCTGTGATGGTCGATTTCACTTTCTTGGTTTGGAGGTTCAGTTTATCTGAACAATCCTGAGAATAGATACCCCAGATATAATTCCTTCCAAGAACCTAAGGAGAATCAGAGTTTGCCATGTCAAGTGCGAATTCCTCTATTGCAGTTATATGCTCCTCTCTCCTACATAGCCTCATCCTCCTGTATTGGCCAATCTGAAATCTATATGAGGACTGTGTTATAGGCTGGTAAGAAGTGTAGTAGAAGAAAACAGTCAATGAGACTCGAGCGGTACTTGTTCTCCAGATATGCTGTTTACATATTCAAATCTTCATGCAGTTTAATCCCCTACATTTGAAATAGTTTTCTCTCCTTATAATTTTACCCAGTGAACTCCAATTCTATTAATGGCACCAACTACCCAATAGTAGATAATGAGAAGTAGATACTCAAGCTAGATGTGTTTAGATGTTCATGCAAAACAGTGGGGAAAAGGTCATACTCACTCATTCTCCTTGCGATCTGAGTGGCCACTCCTAAGATAGCACTTTATGCAGATTGCTTAGGTTTTTTTATGGTTCTGTTTGCTGTGACCAGTCTCTTCTGTACCACAGGCCATTTACTGGTAGGTTCTCTCTGCCTCTCCCAAAAAGATGATAAAAATCACATCATCGTGAATGGAAAAGAGGCAGAGGAGATGATTAAGAACTGTTTTAAGATTATTTCTTACTCATGCCTATGCAGGCTGGAAAGGAAATATTCAGAAATAAGAACACCTGAGAACTCAAATCAGTACAGTTATATGTATATATATGTATGTTTTGTTTTGTTTTTTTTGCAGTACGCGGACCTCTTACTGTTGTGGCCTCTCCCGTTGCGGAGCACAGGCTCCGGACGTGCAGGCCCAGTGGCCATGGCTCACGGGCCCAGCCGCTCCGCGGCATATGGGATCTTCCCGGACCGGGGCATGAACCCGTGTCCCCTGCACCGGCAGGTGTACTCTCAACCACTGCGCCACCAGGGAAGCCCTATATATATGTTTAAAAAGATTTGCTTCAGGGCTTCCCTGGTGGCGCAGTGGTTGAGAGTCCGCCTGCTGATGCAGGGAACACAGGTTCGTGCCCCGGTCCGGGAAGATCCCACGTGCCGCAAAGCGGAGGCCACAACAGTGACAGGCCCGCGTACAGCAAAAAAAAAAAGATTCGCTTCATGGGGAAAATAAATTTTCTTCATCTCAACTGACTTTTCAAGTTATAATTTTAACCCACAATATAAATTTAAATTTAATTGAAATAACATACACAATGATTACTTCTCTGCATGACATAACCTAGGGAAATAACTTAGAGGCAAATTACTGGGAAATCAGCAAAGCTTTCTTTTTTGTGACAATAAAGATTAGCATTCTCCAAGTAGTTGAGCAAGCATAAGAATCAAGTTCAGTGGTGACATAAAAATAAGAAACATTTTAAGGAGTTACTTATAGGTGGTTATAGAATGTCTGTAGCTCATAGGAACATTGAATGATTTGTCACTGCTAGTAGGATAAAGGAACTAATTTAAAGGCATTTAAAATTATGTTTATATAACTGAGATAGATAAATATGTAGGAGAGTTGTTTTGTGTATACATTTAGGCATAATCGATCTAATTGCCCATTATACAATCACTATATTGGAAAAATATTTATCTTAAGGTCAAGTCCATTTTTCATGTCACCTATAATGATTCTATCAGGAATTCCATATCCCAATTTCTCATCATTGTTATCTTAGCTTCTAGATGTATTTGTATTTTTAATCTTACTTTAGTGTTCTTCTAATTTGGAAGATAATGCCACAAATATCATCAAAAGCAACATTAAAACCAATGATTTATAATCTATTTGGGTGACCAGATACCATAACCTAGAGACTAATGATTATCAGCCACTCCCTGTATACCAAACAATGTGTATCACTGACATCTGAGCAGAGCTAAAAATGAATCAGGCAATCTGTTGGTCAATCATTGATGTGTAAGTCACACTAGGCACAGTGGTGAAGACAAACCCATGATCTCCCAGAGCTGCTTTTATGGTTCAAGAAGCAAGACAGTTCCTTGAACATGCATGATAGATGCAAATAGCAAGTGGACCACATGGCCTGATGGCAGAAGTACATCTAGGAGATGCAAGAGCTCAGAGACTCTGAAACCACCTTGGAGTCATGGAGGGGGAGGACGCAGGAGCTTCAAGATGGAGCCATGAGCTGGGCTTCGATGGACAATAAACAGTTAAGGAGTTCGCTTTCCCTGACACTGAGGTTTGGAAAACAATAAGGTAGAAAGAAGCAGAGATTGCATGCAGGGGACCAGGATGTGAAGGTCCTCAGATGCACAGATGCAGGGTTTGCACTCATTCTTCCCCAGCTCTACCTCCACCTCGGAGGATTGGGAACCCCTAGTAATTGGGGGTGTGTTGGAGTTACAGTGGGGATGGATGAACAGAGACACAGACCACCACGGCCCTGTAGCAGGGATGGTTAGTGCAAAGGAGCCTCAAGCTTAAGTGAAGTTTGGAGTCTTTGATTCCAGGGGATGAAAGATTTTAATTAAAGGTATGAGAGAGTTACTGTGATGAGAATAAATAGATTTGTTACCTGAGTGATGGGAACTACTAGGAGACCAGACCGATTTTCACTTTTAAAGGAGGAGGTGGTGAAAGGACCAGCCGTGGGTTTTCAGGGCGCAGCTGTAAGGGGCAATTAAGTTGTCTTCTCAATCTGTTTGGTAAGACCTGGGCTTTTGGAAGACTGGTGTTACCTCTCACATACTGATTATCTAACTCATGGGTCCACAGACTTTCTGTAAAGAGCCAGGTAGGAAATATTTTAGGCTTGGTTGGCCAGGGGTGAAATCAAGGATATGACGTGGGTACTTATATACCATGAAAGGAAACACATTGGTGCAATTTTTTGGACAAAATTCAAAACATAATTGAGCACAGTACTTGGTAATACAGGTGTGCTTATAAGAATGGAATTATTTTTGAGGGCATACTTTTCTTAATCGGAATTAGTGTTCCCTCTCATCCGATCAGAAAATGTTCATCTGTATAAACCGTTCTTAGCTTGTGGGCCAGAGAAAGAGGTAGAGGTGGGGCTAGATTTGGCCCACGGGCCATAGTTCACCAAGTTTGTTGAACCTGGCATAAAAAAATAAGGTTTAGTTTATCAGCACATTTCCTAGAATGGAATGAATAGAATGTGATGGTACTGTTGGTAGAAATGAATTAAATATGATGGGGGCAAGTTGGGGTAGTAGGATCACATGAACCCTCACAAAGAGCAAAGGAAGACTTCTTACTCTTCAGTGTGCTTCCGTGAAAATCAAGAATCAGAATAACTAGAAGTATCGTTTGATACTAAATTAAATTTAATCCTCAGAAATCATTTTAACAACTGATTGTGTTTTCAAGTGCACCCTTTCATGATTCCTAAGGTGGAAGAAAGTGCAAGTATTCATCAATTTCATTGACCTTCTTCTTGGTACATGGAAGCAATGGAAATAGTTGTCCAAATGCTACAGCTCTTAATGGGATAAATATCATTGACTACTGGGTTACAAATTTTACTCGTGTGTATGGGAGAGGGACTAGAGCCTAGAAAGGTGAAGACGGAGTAGAGCATGAATAACAACCACCTAACAATGGGATGAGAAATGCTGGGCAAAGGGCCCCTTGAACTTGAGGCCATGATACACCACGTTCGGAAATCACAGCTGGAATATTTAGCAGATCCAGTGGTAACGTACCAGTTAGGACCCTTTCACGTTTCTTCACCTCACATTTAGTAGCTTTGTAAACATACACAAAAGTGAGAATATTAGCATGAGAACGTTAGTGCATTTTTCACGAGTTAACTGCACACTGAATTGGCCAGACTTGTGCGTGTAAACCATCCAAATCACAGAGGCCAGTCACCACGATGGCTATTCACACTGATACTCTTTTTTTTTTTTTTTTTTGTGGTACACGGGCCTCTCACTGTTGTGGCCTCTCCCGTTGCAGAGCACAGGCTCCGGACGCGCAGGCTCAGCGGCCATGGCTCACGGGCCCAGCCACTTCACGGCATGTGGGATCTTCCCGGACGGGAGCACGAACCCGCGTCCCCTGCATCCGCAGGCGGACTCTCAACCACTGCGCCACCAGGGAAGACCACATTGATACTCTTGGTTGCAGGTGCCTGGCAATTTTGCATTGTATTCAAATCTCCTGTTCTCTCTTTTCTAACGTTTTATCAGTGTTGTCAGTGTACAGCTCTCTTTGTTAAGAATAAAAGCTACGCACGAATGAAACCTCCAATATGACAATAGAAACAAACTCACTCTAGATGAGGAAACATTTGCTATTTTATTTTTTTTAATTAATTAATTTATTTTAGGCTGCGTTGGGTCTTCGTTGTGTGCACGGTCTTCTCATTGCGGTGGTTTCTCTTGTGCAGAGCACGGGCTCTAGGCGCGCAGGCTTCAGTAGTTGTGGCACGTGGGCTCAGTAGTTGTGGCACGCGGGCTCAGTAGTTGTGGCACTTGGGCTCAGTAGTTGCAGCACACGGGCTCTAGAGCACAGGCTCAGTAGTTGTGGAGCACAGGCTTAGTTACTCCATGGCATGTGGGGCCTTCCTGCACCAGGGATTGAACCTGTGTCCCCTGCATTGGCAGGTGGATTCTTAAACACTGAGCCACCAGGGAAGTCCCAACACTTGCTATTTTAAATGAAAATTTCCTAGCCTGTATAGTCAGGACCAGATAAAAACATGTACTGTTAAGTGTATTCACTTTATTTCTGTTCGTGTTTAACACTGTTATATCTGAAGCCACCCTGTTATTAATCCTTAAATCCCCAGCAAATATTTACTGCATGCTTGCTGAGTCTGTAATCACACCAGGCACCGTGAGGTTCCCATAGATTTTGGAGAAGTAATTCTCCATTCTACAATATTTCAGTCTTGACAATATTTGCTGTTTTTAGGTGATGCGTCAATAGCATTAACGTATAGATACACCGAATTCTATTATCGTAAACATACCAACTATGGAAGTAGTCATGTTCCGTTTTCTTAAAAGATGAGAATTCCTCTATTTTCAGCTATGTTTCATTCCACTCAATGAATTAATCTTTCCGACCGTACTCATGTTTATTTTAGTGTTGTGTAGCACGTTAAAAACTTCTCACTGGTTTTATCAACATCCTATTTTTGTTCTCTGCCTTGCCAGTTTTGGTTTCTTGATTAACTTTTGGTAGTATGAAGGAAAAAAATGTGTATCAGAATTGGAGCATTTTAAGGAAGCCAGAAAGTCATCAATTTCAATTTCCCAGACAACGAAGAATTTTTGTTCTTCAGGCTCCAGGCATAATCGTTTCCCATTTCCACAACTGTGACTTCTTTATGTTGTACTGTTGTTTCACCCTCCCCCCTACACTTGCTGGTTTAAACAATCATGGGGAAAAGAGAAGAAATATTTATCCTTTTTCTATCTCCTTGATGCTTTCTTTGCCCCCTCAGTGTTCTCTCCAAGAAGATAATTTTTGGTTTCTCTACATCTTTGTTTCCTATCCAAAAAAGATTTGAGATTTTCTCCAATGATGCCCCCTTCCAAGTCACATACATAGAAATGTATCAATAGAAAGATTGGTAGATAGGTTACATAGATATAGACAAATGTTTATATGCACACATAGCTACATGCATTCCTTTGAATGTTGCTTGCTCAGAATCGATGACTATATTCCAGGTGTGTTTCAGCTTTTCTCCTTTATATTCTAGTTGCTAATGGATGCCCTCCTTACCCATGCTTGTGTAGGGGATCAATCTATGAGAGAGGTTACATTATTCCCACAATTAAAAGAAATCACATAAATGATATTTCTCATTAACATTTTCTTTTTTCTTTCTTGGTAATTTGATATGACACGAAAGGAGTTCATAGCCAAGAGTAGTCATGGGTGCCTAGGATGGGCTTCAGGGTGTCTGTGAGCTCTGGAAGTTGGCATATATTTCCCTCTCCTTTATTTACTATAGCATGCCCTTCTTATCAGCCTCCTGAAACCCATTTTGCACTAAGGTAGAATATAAGTGCATAACCAATGACCTCGGTGAATATTTTAATTAGTAGCTTGGAGGCGTTCTGAGCATTTATTAAGTTTTATTTTACAAGTGTTGTAGAAAACTCTCTCTCAATATAGAAAATTGTGGGCAAACTAGTTTTAGGTAGACAATTTGGTTACCCTCTTATCCCTCAGATCTTTATAAAATAGGAAGGATAATGCTATCCTCGTGTTTGAAAATTAAGGAACACACGTAAGAGTGCTGTTGACCCAATGGAATCTCCTTATTTATTTATTTTTACTTTAATAAATACTCTATGCTAGACTCTTTTCAAAATCCTTTACAAGTTTTCATGCATTAAGTGCTCATAATTCCTACCGCATAGGGTTGTTATCATCATAACTAAACTATAAGAGAGGAAACTGAGGCACAAGCAAGCCAAGTGGCTTGCCCAAAGTCACGTACAGGTGTGGAAGAGCTAGGATCTGAACCCTTCTGTTTGTAGAGCTCATGGATTTTATTTTTTCAACAACAGTGCTGTCCTATGCTACTTCCCAACAGCTGGAAAAAAAAATTTGGAAAGGGGATCTGTGAAGAATGGTCAAAACTGTTTTTCTATGCCGTCCCTTGAATCCCTGTAAGACTCCCCCAAGATTGATAGGAGAATCATTATTCTAGAGCCAGTGGTCCCACAGCTGTTGGCAATTCAGCTCTCCTATAACCCTCTAGACGTGTCAGAAAGCAGCTGTCGGAGAAACTGAGCTGCCAGCAGCTGCTGAGCGAACACCTCCCCGTGTGCGACAGCGTGACATGGTATCAACAGGGCAACAGAGGCTTATCCTGGGTGAGGGGCCAGGGCAAGACAATCTCCTCCCATTTGGGATTGCTTTTTCCAGGGGAAGGTTTGGAAGCAATAACTAATTCTAAAACACGGGAGGGAGTTAAGGCATCTTGGTGTTTATAAAAATCACACCCAGAAGTACACATGTGCTCTTCCAATGGGGATTTAATTCAAAGCTGGTGATTAATGAAGATCTCAGAATCTGCGTATGTGTAACAGTCACGTAAACTCATTGTGGGGTGAACAAAACAGTCATTAATTTGAAGATACATTTTCTTTCTCAGCCAGACTTTCCAATGTTTCTTAAACACGTTGTTTACATAAAATTTATTTATAGTGGATTTTTACCCTCCCTTAGTAATCACTGAAGAGAGATGTATATAAACAGGAAATGTCTCCCTTTAATTCCAGCTAACACCTTTGTTATTTATACTAGCATGCGTAAGTCTCTCTTTATGACATAACATCTGTTGCTGGAAGAATGGTTTTGTTGGCAGAAATGAGTAATATCTTCTGAACCAAGCAAAAGAAGACATCAATCACGGAAGAGAAAAATAACCTTGTTCCATACGTTGAACATAATGCAGACACACTTGCACACAAATCGACATGGTGATTTAAAGCTCTTCCTGAATCGCTCATAGATGGCAACATAAGCTGAGAATTTGGGCCGTATGTCCACTCCTGTAGATGAACTTATGAGCTTTTAGGGGCTCTGCGGGTTTTCCCATTCCTGATGAAGGCATCCTTATTTGTGAGAAATTTGTATTTGTGACACTTTATATTTGCCCTTAACGATTTTAATTTCCTAAAATTGGCAACACTCACTATGAAATTGTAATTTAATTCTTATTGTAAAGTAAACGTCTTCCAAGTTTACTTAATTTACTGAATAAACTCAGTTTCTTAATAGACCTTATGTATATGTGTATATATATATATTTTTTCTTTTTTTTCTTAGCTGTAATTTTGCTAGAATGAAGCAAATTGATATAAATGTGGCTTTGAATGAAAATTCCAGCTTATGCAAACAAGTATTCTCCTTTTTAAAGGTAAGGTTTATTTTAAAATTTGTAAATCTAATATGCACACTGCAGAAAATTTGGAAAAGACGTAAAAGCAGAAAGGGAATTGCTTATAATCTGCTACTTGGGATTTCTACTGACATTGGCAATCCAGAATGAGGGTTTTGGATTTGAGAGGAATGAAAACTGCTGAACTACTTGGAATAAAGTTTTATTATAGTTCATTCATTAGCCCAAGATTTACAGCTTCGGGTGAAAAACAAAGTATAAGCACCTGGAAAAAAGGAAGCAGTATGTGTCTTCCAAGTCACCATTTTATAAATCATTCGTATTTTAAACTTGTCATTACTGTGAAATTTTTCTTGAGATTTACAAATCCCATTAAGATTGCAAGAGCATCTGTAATTCCAAAAGGCCAGGCGAACTTGTTTGAACAGTGTAGTAGCTCAGAGTGATTTCAACAGTTCCGACAAAGCGTATTGGGAAGAATTACTTGTGTTAATTATCTTTCCTTTTCTTCCAATAGTCCTATTTTGAAAAGAAAGCAGCAAGTTTATTAATGATGATAGATAAACTTGGGCTATACCAAGGTGGGGGGGGGGGTGGTAAAGAGAAGAGTTAAACATGTTTGTCTTCAGATTCCCAGTATCGGAGAAACATTCAAATGATTCCAAAATGAGGAAAGATAATTATACTTGATCCATGTTGATACAGAATGTGTCCTTTGAGCTAAAACTGCACTAATGCTTTAAGTCTCCATTCCATTTGAGGATTCTTTTTTTCATTCTGGAAAATGAAGTTGTGTGTCTGGATCCATCATGGATTAAAGGCATAGGGTGCTCTCAGGGCAGAGGGACACCCAGTTCCCTAAGAGGTCCTGCAAGCTCACGTCACTTCTCTATATTTGCCTACACTGTTCCAGCTACCTGTAACTTCTCATTCTCCCCAGTTAAAATCTATGTATGTTTTAACTGTTAACTCCTTTTGTAAAATGTCTAAATCAGAAAGACTATACTTCCTCAAAGATGCTTATACTCTTATTTAGCGCTTACTTTTTTCAGCCTTGGCTTACAGTTAATCAGCTCCTGGGTCATGTAAACATTTATTGAATGCTGATTTTTATTCCAGGCACCATGCTACACCCTGTCACATACTTGATGTCTTCGCCAGAAGTTAGCGCTTTGAGGACAGAGATTGTGTCTCATCTTCTCCATGGACGTTCAGGACTAGCATTGCGTGGGAAAGGGAATTGACAAGTTTTGAATGAACGTGAAATGAATTAGATAAAATTTAGACTTAAAGTCATAGCGGAATCATCATCAAGAATCAAGCTTCTCCCGGGTTTTTGGGCTCTTTCAGTATCAGTGAAGGTGACCTGGTATGAATTGTGGGTTTTTTTTTTTTCACATTTAACTGATTTATTTAATTGATTTAGTTGAGTCTTAAAAATCTACGATCAAAACGTTACTTGCATTTGCTCATACTTCCTGTAGATTATTCCTTTTTAAAAAAATTTTTTATTTTAAACTGGAGCAGCGTTGATTAACAATGTTGTGTTAGTTTCAGGTGTAGAGCAAAGTGGTTCAGTTATACATATACATGTATCTATTCTTTTTCAAATTATTGTCCAATTTAGGTTATTACAGAATACCGAGCAGAGTCCCTATGCTACACAGTAGGTCCTTGCTGGTTCTCTCTTTTGAATATAGCAGTGTGTACGTGTCAATACCAAACTCCCAATCTACCCCTCTCCCCGGACGCTTCCTCCTGGTAACCATAAGTTCGTTCTCTAAGTCTGTGTTCCTGACCTTGGATTGTCTCCAACATGCGTTTATTTATTCATTCACACGTGGGTCAGACACTAGGCTAGACGGGAGGTTCAAAATGCTTTATTCAAAACTTTTATTCTGGCGATCTACCTTTAAATAGTCAGACCGTGACAAAATGCTGCTGGTTGCCTGTGAATTGTTTAGAGTAAAACAATTCATTAAATTCTTTGCTTGACCCCGAAAGGGTCAAAATAAGCAGCCAATGACAAACTGTAGCTATTTTTAAAAAATGTTTTTGTTTTTATTGAACTGTACTTGATGTACGGTATTGTTTCAGGTGTACATCTTCAGATTCTTTTCCATTATAGGTTGTTACAAGATCTTGAATATAGCTCCGTATGCTCTATGGTAAATCCTCGTTTATGTATTTTATATATAGTGGTGTGTATCTGTTAATCCCATCCTCCTAATTAATTCCTCCCCCTTCCCTTTCCTCTTCGGTAACAATAAATTTGTTTCCTGTCTGTGAGTCTGTCTCTGTTTCGTAAATAAGTCCATTTGTATCATTTTTTGGTTTCATGTATAAGCGATTTCATAAAATATTTGTCTTTGTCTGACTGACTTCACTTAATATGATCACCTCTAGGTCCATCCACGTTGCTGCAAACGGCATTATTTCATTCTTTTTATGGCTGGGTGGTATTCCATTGCATATATGTACCACATCTTTTTTAGCCATTCCTCTGTTGGACACAAGTCGCTTCCATGTCTTGGCTATTGTGAATAGTGCTGCTATGAACATGAGTGTTGCATGGATCTTTTTGAGTTAGAGATTTTGCTTTTTTTTTTTTTCAGATATATGCCCAGGAGTCGGATTGCATTACTTGCAAATATTTTTCTCCCATTCTGCAGGTTGTCTCTTCTGTGTTTACAGTTTCCTTTGCTGTGCAAAAGTTATAAGTCTGATAAAACTGTAACTGTTTTTGATGATTACCAGTGACAAAGCCAGTTGAGAATCCTCAGTCTTTTCCAGACTCCCTCCACTTTTCTAGTTCTGTAGAGGAAAGCATAGCTTGGGTGGAAAGAGAATCTTTTTAAGGGCCTCTTGGGATCTAATTCAAGGCATCTCAGGAAATCAGGAAGCCCCCGGGGAGAGTTCCAAGATGATCTGACCAGCGGTTTATCAGCCTGATACCAGAAGCCATAGTACGGTGAGCTGAGTGCTTACACACTTTCTCATTCTGTTCTACTGAAGTGAATGTGCATGACAAAATCGGGAGGAAAAGAGCCATCCCTAATGAAAATCTTGAATTTATTTACATTTTGATAATTATGAGGGCTCTATGAAAGATTTTTAAAATGATAATTTTAATAGTATTTTATTCAAATAGAATTGACCTCTCTTGTGAATTAATGACTTCTCATTTTGAGGCTGTTAGATTAAATCTTTAAATATGACTTTGAACAGTAAGGGAGTACCTTATTAAATATAAATACTGCACCACAGAACTTGGATTAATGAAAATGCCAAGGTTTCTTTTAGTCTGGGAAGGTAAATGCTCCTTATTTCCCAAGTCATGATAGATAAGCTGGCATCTGTCCGTTTCATCCTAGTGAGTGAGTGCTAACACTAGATGGAAACGTCATTCTTTTGACTCTGGAATCCAACATGTCTTTACTCACATTATCCCTGTAATATTCATTGCGCTGATGTTAGGAAGTTGTCAGGTGGGATTTCTGCCAACCTAGCATGTGAGAAGTTGAGTCACAAAGCAGTTTGATGACTTGTCTAAGGTCGTGACCCAAATCAGCGGGTAAGCAGAGAACATACTTTAAAGTCGGTGTTAACCCTTCTTCACAGGAAGTTAGCATTTCTGTTTGTAGTGCTATGGTCACTATAAAAACATGACCGGGGAACATTTTCTCTCTTGCGCAGCCTCCATTTCTCAGGCTGATGGCAGCTGTAAATCTTGGTGGTTATCTCAAAACAGAATTTAGCTCCAGCTTTTATAGAATTTGCCATTGGTGGGTATCTCCCATCCCCCACCGCTTACTCACATACTTTGACTAATAATATTTGAAATGGGGGGAAAATTATACTGGGGAAGAATGAGGAAGATTGGGGGACTATATCATTCTTCAGTGTACAAAAAGGCAAACTGAAATGAGGAGAAAGAAGAATGGAACTTTGATTGTTAATAGATGCTTAAAGACTCTGAGATCATTGTTAAATGGAATTTTGGTTTGCACGTGCGATGTCGTCTTTAAGATTCATTCAAATGAAATGTGTGAGCGTGTGTGTATGTATGTGTGTGTGCACGTGAGATGGATGTGTACATCAGTTTATGCGACCATCTCTGTGACTTTTCTCGGTGTTTGGAATATCTTAATAAATCAAGCCGCTCTGTCACTTTATTATATAAACCTAACCGTAAATGTAAATGATTCAACTTCAGTTTATTTTTTATACAGAGGTGAAACATAAAAAATAATTAGCCTAAAGTTAATTTGGAGGGCATAATTGCCATCTTAGGCAACAAATGGGTGCGTATAAAACCCACAAGCACGCGTTCATAAGAAACAGGCAAATTAGAACATTTGAGGAATCTAGTTTTCTTTAACTCAGAATGCCACTGAGACCCAATTTTCCACCACTTAAAACGGAGAATAACTCAAAGTATGAATCTTGGGAGAATAGTGAGAAAAATCAAACACTCCGACTCTACTTTTTAAACAGTGAAGTATGTGGTGGAAGTAATGGTGACATTATTTACAGTCTAGTTTTGTAAATGTTTGTGAGGAAATTCAACATATCCAATATTAATAATTCATAAATCCTGTACTTTGAAAGGCAAATAATATTCTTGATTTCTGCTTTTTTGATTGTAGTTAGTCGAATTTATTTCTTCATGCTTGCTTTTTTGGTATAGGATGTTATTTCTATTGGGGTGTGTGCATGGCTGTGGTGTCACTATATTTGTAATTTAAATACAAAATTGCTCAGCCGTATCCATCTTGTGTGTTTTCCACAGTCATATAAAGGGGCGGGCAATGCTCTATATTCTCTCACTCCTTAAATATAAACAACAACTCTTGGTCTTTGAGTTTGTTAGTAATTGAATGCAGGTTGGTTTGTTGTAATGGCAACTCTAATAGTGTAATTTTTAATAAATGAAAATCCTTGTAGCAGTATAAGTAGTTTGCAGTATATTACAATCAGAGAGTTCCATAATAAAGTGCTAATTGCTTGGCTTTAAATGTTACATTTTGTATGCAAATTGGCCTGCAGGGAGTTATTATTTGGTGTACCATTGGTAGGAACACTAACATTAGTTTGTAATTTGTTTGAAGTGGCACACCATTATTGCTAATATATTAGATGTAGTTTATAGAAAATTATTACTTCCTCATGGAAGAGAGAAGTATTTTGTGACTGTACTTTGAAGGAAAACAGAGAGAGACCAGTCAGACTGAGAACCTGAGCACTTCATGCAGATACAATCTTTATTCACCCTAAATTATGTGCTTCGTATCCTCATAGCAAAGGCTGTTTCTATTCTTGCAAACAAATTCTGATGCTGGCATTTTTTTCCTTCTTATATGTAATTAGCTGCAAAATACAAACAGGGAAAATGGCCTTATTGGCTTAGGCGGGCAGGAGAGCTGGTGTTTGTCTGAACAGTAGTGCTTTCATGGAGAGTTGCCTTGTGGGTAGTTGTCTGCGTAAGTGCTTTGAAGTGTGCACATGCATGAGCTATTAGGCTGGAAATGTGACAACTGAACACTTACTGTTACTTGATTTAGTACCAACTGATAGCAGTGCAGTAGTGATCCTCAACTGCCTCTCTGCTCCACGGGTGCTTTTCTGCGTTTAAGTTCAAGGGATCTTTTTATTCCTTGATGACTATTACATGGCATGACTGTGAAAAGGTAGAAAACAACACTAATAATTGCCTGAAATAGTCCAGGATATTTCCTAAAATGAGCCTGAAGAGGGTAGGATTTTTTCTTCCCGACCTGGTGGGTGAGAGTGAGCTGGGTCAAGACTGTTGGGTAGCAAAGCAGGATCCCAATGCTTGACTTGAGTGAACTTGGAGCACCACCACTGGCTGGATTGTCCGCTTTACCGGAATCGAGCTTCTGCTGGACATTTGGAAGTGTTCACGTCCTAGGTTAACAGGCCCAGAGATGAAATAAATCATGAAACACCTTGCAAATACTAGCCAGGGGAAGAATGAACCCATTCAAAGTGGTTTCATCACCTTTGTTTCATTTTCATATAAAATACAGTATTTATTCACTACTTGTTTGAGTCATTGATTTCATAGTGTTCATGATACTATGTTGTTTTTTTGTTTGTTTCTTTGTTTGTTTTTTTGCGGTACGTGGGTCTCTCACCGCTGTGGCCTCTCCCGTTGCGGAGCACAGGCTCCGGACGCGCAGCCTCAGCGGCCATGGCTCACGGGTCCAGCCGCTCCGCGGCACGTGGGATCCTCCCGGACCGGGGCACGAACCCATGTCGCCTGCATCGGCAGGCGGACTCTCAACCACTGCGCCACCAGGGAAGCCCGATACTATGTTTTGATATGAACATTTGTTCTAAAAATTTACTCTCAGGTAACTAAGATTCAAGAAAACAAAATCTCACTCCTTTTAAGTATGCTTTTCTTTCACTCTGCTAACATAAATCTGTGATCTACAGAACCACGTGACCAGGCAAGCATACCCAGTCTGTGTATGTCACGAGCTCTCTTAGGAGGATCCTGGGGTGTGGGATGCTCTTAGTCAACAGTCAGGAGGCAGGGGAGTTCAGGAGGGTAATTGATTTGGAGAATAAATCAGCAAGTTCACACTGGGGCTAGAAAACAAAGCCTCCCTCAGCATTTTAATAGATAGACCATCATTAGTTTTACCCCAAATTACAAGCATGCTTATAATGTTTCAACAGCTGTTGATTAATTGTTGGACAGCAATAATGGGAGGATGAGAAAATCTTGTTGATGGGAAGTTCACAGGGGTCGACAAATTTACGCGGAACACAGCTGTCCCTTCTAACCTCCAGTGAAACTGTCAGACCATGGCTCTGCCTGAAACGGACTCTTCTGGGTTATAGGACACGTATTTTCTTTTCCTCACCTCTTTTTTTTTAATAAATTGTGCTGACTTATCATTACAGCTGTTGGACTTTTTAATGTGAATGCATTTTGTAATTTTAATTCAAGAGTGTTCAGAGAGTGGAGAACTAACGTCCAGATGGTGAATCTATGTTTCTTATGCAAAAAGTCTCAGGTCATGGAGCTCTGTGTTTTGCTGCCATTGGACACCACATTTAAAGAGGGTGCATGGGTGTGCTATCTGCTAGGTTGACATTTTTTTTAGACCTTTACCCTCTTTGAGCCTTAGTTTCACTATCTTTAAGATACAAATGAGAATTCTTACCTTGCCATGATATTGGAATACTTGAAGAAAGTATATATGATTTCTGAGTATAGACACTGGCCCAATAAAAATATGCAATAAATATCCCTCTCACTTTCCCTTTCTCTGCCCTTCCAAATGAATGTCAAATTAGAGATTGGTTTTAATTATTGAAAAGCAAAACAAGTAAACAGGTACCTTTTATTTTGTAGTTGTATCACTCCCCGTCTTCATGCCATTCCAATCTTAGGGCAAATTGAACTAAATTATAAATATTGTATGGCAGAGTTCAAAAATATCTGTTTCATTGAAGTTTTTACAAGAAGATGATGTGTACATACGTGTTTAGGACATAGGAATTATTTTCATGCAATAAGGTTAAACCTGCATCTGACATTTCTGTATTATTGTGAAATAATAAATGTAAGGAAAAAAATCAAGCCTTGGAAGAATATTAAAAGATTATCATAGCTACGTCAACAACAGTGCCTGGTGAATCACCATTTAGAACTATTTTAACTGGAAAACGGAGCAACTGAAAAGTAGCATGTGGCATGTGTAACTTTGAGCTTTAAGTCATTGGGACAAAAGATGAATCACAGGCATAATCACAGCTACAACTGTGTGGGCAAAGAGGAGCTACCCATGTTTCCTTAGCCCCTGTGATTCCTACCTAACAATCACAGATCAGTCTCTCTCTTCCTGTCAGAGCCCAGGATGTAGGATGTAGGATGTTTGTTTGTAGGATGGTATGAAAAAGCATCTGGACAAGGAGTCATATTCATTGCTGCTGTAGTAGCTACATCACAAAGGAAGAATGTCCTGGTTACCTGAGATGATAATATACCCATGTTTTCAGAATTCTTGAGTCCATCATTAGAGGATTACACCAGTAAATAAAGCGGTTATGGGACTTCCCTGGAAGTCCAGTGGTTAAGACTCCATGCTTCTAATGCAGGGAACGTGGGTTAGATCCTGGGTCGGGATCCTATAGGCCATGCGGCACAGCCAAAAAATAAAATAAAATAAAAAAGCAGTGATGCTTTAAATTGGAAAGATGCAAATGGAAGTTCTCAGTTTATCCAAAACATGGTAGCAATGAAGGCAACCCCTGTCCAAATCTCCTGTCTCCTATGAGACATTATGTCAGCACCTACTAAGGCAGGTTGATTCTTTTCAAAACAGGCTCTGTCTTGAAGCAAACATTGCCTAGCTCAACTATGCAGAGAGAGATGACTAAATGCCACATGGTTTCAATGAAAATCTATCTCAAACTTCAGGAATATCCTTCTCATTAGCGTCTAACCAGAGACTTGTGGGATATTTCGGACTCCTTTTATATATATATTTTCTTAAATTTCGTTATGAAGGATTCCCTATAATATGCTTCTGTAGTCATTTGAAGATGCCACTCTCAGAGCATTGAACACATTTTACTTTGAATGAGAGCATCTCCTGAAAGCACCATGTAGACTTAAGAATAGAACACCAAAATACCTCATTAATTAATGATATGATTTCTTATATGCATGCCATCTTTCTTTCTGGATTTTAAATTACATAAGGACAGGAATTGTGGAGATGCTTACTGGATGCTAACTCTCATGTGTAGGTAGGTAGTAGGCATATGAACTGGTGGCAGGGGGCGTGGGGGACAGGAAGCACAGGAAACTCCTCAAACCCTCACTGTCAACACTCAGGACCTTCATCCTGCCCTTTCTGTTCGTGGCATCTTTCCAGAGCAGTAGGGGGTGTTTCCTGCCCCCAATCTTTCTTGCTCAGGACCCCATTCTTCTGCATTTACTACAGAATGAGGTTGGGCATGGCATTCCAGGCAGAGGGCGCAAAGTTTATGAAGAGTCTAGACCTGGAAAGAGCTTAACTTCTTCAATAACTGCAGAACCAAATCTGCAGTGAAGGGGGATAACATATGCTGAGTTTATAGGATGAGGTTAGGGGCAAATTCAGCAGGTCCTAACTCTATGCAAGACATCCTACAGGGAATTCTAAAAGGGAAGTCATAGATGGGGTTTGATTCTGAGATTGATGTGTTCCAAAACACCTTTTAAAAAAGATTAGCAAATTGCTGTGAGAATAGATTAGAGGCAGTGAAGAGGAGAGCCAGGTATTCCGGTGCAGAGGTTATTGCAGTTGCAGGTAAAAGTGGGATAAGAGAAGCAATGGAAAGAGATGGACAGAACTGAGATATACTCTTCTGTTGGAGTGAACAGTACTGCGTGTTAGGCTGGGTGTAGAGGAGGAGGGAAAGGATGTATCAAGGTGGCCATTGGGTTCCCAGTGTGAGGCATCAGATGTAAAGAAATATTTTAAAGAGTGACAGATGCAGATCGGGAGGCTCTGGATCCAGAGACTGGTTGCAGATATGTTAAATTTGAGAACAGCAAGTACCCTAAGTTGAGATATCAAATAAGCTCAAAAAATGATTCTGGACTGGAGATAAAAATGAGTTTGGAGCCTATAGGTGACACTTACAACCATGGTGCATGGCATAACTATCTTGGTGAGTCTCCAGCATCCAAATCCCTGCCCATGTTTGGGTTATTCTCCATTTTCTGAGTCTTAGCTTGGGGGAAAATCTCACCCACAGGAACTGATACTAGATACCTTCCCAGCCTCCCTTGCCACCAAAGCTTTGGGCTCTGCCAATCCGATTTGCCCACTCTAGACCCTTATTCAGGAGCTAGAGGCCCAGGAGGGGAATGTCAGAGAGCTCTTGCTCGACCGATTGGGGTCAGCACTAGTCACGGCTACAGGTTGGATTTGTGGGTGCAGAAGTGCCAGTGGTGCTGGTAGTAGCTGCAGTAAAATTTGAGCCCTGGTATGGCAGCAACAGTGGGGAATCGGTGCTGATATCCTGCCAAACCAGCTCCATGGCGTGATCAGGGCTGTTGTTCCCGACAGCTCAGCCTCAAGTCTGGTTCTCCAGGCCTTCCAACAATTTGGTGAACTTCCCTAAATCCTTTTAACAAGTTTATTTTTTAGCTTAATCAGAGTCTGTTTCTATTCCTTGCTACTAAGAACCTCATCTACTGTATGACGGAGCTGGATGGAAATTCCTCAAGAGAGAATAAAAGGAGAGCAGAAAAGGGGGCCCCTTTCACGGCTTAACTATAATGACTTCCAGTAGTTAGATCACATAGAAGAGAAGATGGTGTCAGAGGAAACTGAGAAGGAGAGTATGGTGATGGCAGAGTCTGAGAGAAGAGAATTTCAAGGATAAAATAGCCGTGTCAAATCCCGCTAAGAAGCCTGGAACAAATAAGTTGAAGACATGCCCACTGCTTCACTCAACATGGGGGTCTTATGGATAAAGAGGACAAGAGGAGCTTCAGTGGATGATGGGCAGGAGCCACACTTCAGAAAGTGGAAAAGAGGAGTAAAGGAAGAGCCAGGTCCCCGGGAAGGCAGGAGGGCGTGGGCTCCTGGGAACACGCAAGGGACCTTGTTGAGAAGGGGGTAAAGCCTCAGCTGGAAAACAAAGGAAGAAGGCGGGTCCAGAGGCAGGTAGGTGTCTAAGTTATTTTGTATCGACATTACATCCTTGGGTTGACCCCAGCTTCACCATATGGCAGCAGTAGGACCGTGGTCATAATAGATAACCACTGTGGGCTTAAATTTATTCATCTACAAAGTGGAAATAGTAGGGTACAGTCGGTCCTCTGTGTCTGCAGGTTCTGCACCTGCAGATTCAATTAACCTTGGATTGAAAACATTTGAATGAAGAAAAGTTCCAGGAAGTTCCAGAAAAGCAAAACTTGAATTTGCCACCTGCCAGCAACTATTTCCACAGCATTTAGAGTGTTTACAACTATTTAGTGTTTACATCGTATTACGTATTACAAGCAATCTAGAGATGGTTTAAATATGAGAGGAGGTGTGTAGGTTATATGCAAACACTACACTTTATATACAGGACTTGAGCGTGCTCTGATTTTGGTATCTGCAGGAGTCGTGGAACCAGTGTCCACGAGGATACAGAGAGACGACCTTACTTACCTCATAGGGTTGTTGTATTAATCAGTAAATATATGTAAAGAGCTTAAAAGGTGCCAGGCATGTAGAATGTACTCTCTAAATGTTAGGCATTATTATTTTTTTATTAGTAGTAATAATAGTAGTAGTATTTTACTATTAGGTTTATTTTGAAGATAAAATACAAAGCTTTCAGTACAGTGCCAGACAGACAGATACTATTTAAACAAACATTGTTGCAGTTGAGACCGTTGGGTAAGTTGGCCAGAAAATGAGGATATTGTCAGAATGTGAACGGTTTAATTAGCAGTTTTTGGCAATGGCAACGTTCAGGTGTGTGATGATGGGAAGAGGGTATGAGGTGGAGTGGAAGAAAGGCCACTGGAATTGGAGAGGTCTGGGAACAAAGACTGGGGTATTGAGTGGGTCACCCACCTGCACGTGGAGCTTGCTCAGCATGAGAACAGGAGTTGGAATGGAGAAGAAGATGGCGAGCCAGGTGCCGAGGTCCTCACCGTGAGGGAAAAGTGGACTAAAGGTAGTCAGAGGACTCCTCTGAAGTCAGGGGTTAGGGAAGGTAGACCAGTTGGACAATATGAGCCTTAAAGGAGCAAGGATCATTTGAGAAGGAGTGAGAATGTGATGGTCTGGGAGAGGTAGGGGACAGTCAAGCAGAAGATAAATTCGTCTGAGAAGAGTCTGAGGGTGTAGGAAAATTTGCTGATGGTTGAACTGTGTCCAGGAGACACAGTAAAAGGGGAGAGGGAACACATAGAGCAGTATGTGGATGACACTGGAACCTTGTTCTTAGGAAGGTTATCCTTTACGAGATGGAGCCTCCACTAACCAGGTAGCTTTTGTCAGGCTCCTCAATTGGAGGGTGGACCCTACTTGATTCCTGATTCCCTCCATCCCTCCACTCCCAGCTGGGAATGAGGTGGATGAAGTTTTCCTCCTTAGGTCCCTCTGGTTGCCATATCTCACCTTCAGAACCAAGCCCCTCAGATATAGCCATGATATTCATCTCTGCCTTTTCTAAGACAAAGGTGCTCAGTCCATAATGGGAAAAACTGGGAGGGGGCATTAATCCCATAACTTTAGTTTTTTGCTCATTCTTGGCTTTTTTCCCTTGCCTTTATTCTGAACTTCCTGCTGCCCAGTGGGGTTTACCTGCGTGGGTTGTTCCTGCCAGTGGGACAGTTAGTGGTGAGGGGATGGAACTGCCCTGTGTGGACTCTCCCTCCCTCCCCGTTTTTGCTGTTCCACCGTGACCCAGTGCTGGTCTCACTGTGAGCACTTTCTTCCTCTTTCACATCTCTTCATGATCTTTTTTCTTTTCTTTTCTTTTCTTTGTGTACGCGGGCCTCTCCCTGTTGTGGCCTCTCCCGTTGCGGACCACAGGCTCCGGATGCGCAGGCTCAGCGGCCATGGCTCACGGGCTTAGTTGCTCCGTGGCATGTGGGATCTTCCCCGACCGGGGCACGAACCCGTGTCCCCTGCATCGGCAGGCGGACTCTCAACCACTGCGCCACCAGGGAAGCCTTCTTCATGATCTTTAAACTAAACTTTGCTAAACTCAAACTGCAATCCGACAGAAGTCCAGGCTGCAAAAATCTAACCCAGGGACAGTCTTTTCCTCCGAAAGTTGCATTCTAGCTGCAAATAACTCAAACCTTTGGCGGATTACAGCAGTTCCAGGGGAGAAAGTACAACTTTGTTTCAAAGTAACACGAGCTTTAACTTTGTTCATCTTAAAATAGTACATATTCATAGCAAAATGTAAACAACGTAGGATATTATTTAAAAATATCATTTGAAATTTCCTGACCCTAAAAAATCACATCGTTGGCATTCAATATTCTAAATATCTGTTTAGCCACATATAATTCCTGACCCTGTAATTTCATTCTCTGTTAACAATGGCAGTTTAAATTATTTTATATTTTTAGTAAATATGTTTTACGTGACCAGTTTTAGTAGGTGTGCCTTTTAAACCAGTTACCTAATTGTAGACCTTTACATCGTCTTCAGTTTTATAGCATTATAATTAACACCCCGAGAATCCTTGTACATCTATTCTTAAGAAACTTTTTCCTCATACCCTTGATAATACTGGTCAATACTTTTAACTACTTTATATCTATTATGTAAATAAATGCTACTCTATTTTACTATTTTGACTTAAATTGGGACTTTTAAATATCTATTTTTGATCTACTTATTGGCCTTTTGTATTTCTCATTTTGTAACAGAATGGCTTTTCAAAAAATGTTTTCTGATCCTTTTCTTCCTGTGGAATTTTTTTTTTCTTACTGGTTTATAAGATTTCTTTGTACATTAGAATATTGCAAATAGTTTTTCTGGGTTCTTGGACAATCTTGGTTGCGCTAATTGTTTTTTTTTGGTATAGAATTTTAAGCATTATGTGTTTAACTCTATTTTATTGATGGTTTGGCATGTGTGTTTTTGTATATTAGTATTTTGCATAACCAACATTTAACTTGATATATGTTGCTTCTGTACTTTTTCCAGTGTTTTTAACTGAGCTATTATGTAATTAAATGCGAGCTCTTTGAATGGAACTGGTTCTGTATCATGGCATCCCACGTGTGATAATGGCTGGGACAAGGAATGTAGGAAGAAGTTGGAAGCTTGCCATGATCTGCACTGAAAGTCTTTCTGCACCAACCTGAGGGTGGGGTGGGACTTTGAGATGTGTAGAAGGGTAGTTTCACTGCAATGTTAACTGTGCCCAAAGTTGATGATGGTAGGGAGCATTACCTGCCTATTGACAACACTGATAAATTAACCAGCTCACCTATTTTAAATATGCTTATTTGGTGATGAAATTTAGTTGGGCACTGCTGGAGGTATGTAGTGTTTTTACAGAGGATGAGAAGATTAGTTTACTGCCATATCTTAAAAGTACCTTAACTTTGCACCTGCACTGGTTAATTGTTTCGGGCTGTCAGTGTCAGCTTCACTCCCAGATTATTCTACAGATGTGTAGGAGTGAAACTAGTCAGACGACATCTTATATCTTTGTCCTCCTGGAACGCTAATTTTGGTTTATAAGACATTTATATCAGCTGTCAGAGAGACCTTGATGACGTGGTTTATGGTTGGTGGATATTAATATTATTATTAAGGAGGATTTAATGAGCCAGACATTGTTCTAGGCACTTTACATGAATTATCTCATTGAATCACCATTTGTCAGATAAGGAAACTGAGACTGGAGAAGTGGGGTATCTTGGTATCTTGGTTCAAGTCATCTAGGTAAGAAGTGGCAGGATGAAGATTCTAAATCATTTTTTTTTCCTGAAAACCAAGACTGTTCTTCAGCACTATGGGAAGAATTCAGAAATGGGTGGCTTTGAAACCATAGCTCTCTTTTCAAAACCCGGGAGAAATAGTCGAAAGTGAAATGTACTGTGTCATCTATAGCCACCAGGGATTCGTAGCAGCTGCCGTACAAAATAAAATCTAGTCTCGGCATCAGAAGTTTCACCAGAAACCTGACAATATTTTCTGACTGTTAGATTTTTTGGCTACAAAATAGAAAATATTTCTCTAAAGCATAGCACTTGAGAAAATATGACACACTACGAGGAAACTGGCAAAACAACAGTCACCCAGATGATCCAGAGCGAGGTAAGAATAGCTGATGTGACATGCAGAGCCCATGCAAGTTTATAATATCTGCAACATCAAGCTATGTGGTGACTCAATGAATGGCCACCAAATGTGTATTTTCTGGATGAATCCCTGTGTGTGTGTGTGTGTGTGTGTGTATGTGTAAAAATGTGTCTCCCTCCCCTGAAGGTAGGAAGGAAAAATGAATGGCCCAAGAGTATGTCGAGAAACAGAGAAAGACAGGCTTGTCAACTTTCAATGCTTTTTGATTAACCCCCTTGGAAGTGTGTTGTTTTGAGGTCTTGGAAACTGTCAGATCAGTTGCTGGTTTTTTAATTTTTCCATCTCAGTGGAAACTACGTGGGGATGATGTCATTACTCCTTCTTCTTGCCATGGAACACAAAGAATTTGTCTATGTCCGTGGTTGTACAGTACGATTATTTAATACTCAATGCCATCTAACCCCTGTCCACTCAAATTGCTGGATATAAAACTTAAACTAACCGTTTATAAAATTACTCTTACCTATTTTTCTGTTCCTATTTCTTAACTTTGCAATAACACATAGACATCTGTATATACTTTCTATCCAGAATCATTACACGTTACAAGCAATGGATAGCTATGTTTCCGTAGGAATTGTGAGGGATTTCCAGGTCTTTCTAGCATCCGTTATTTTCTTAGAAGTAAATCTGACAATTGAACATTGAGTCTGAATTGAACATACTTTTTTTGTTGGTGGAATTTAAAACTTAGGTGAATATTAAAATTCAGACATAATTCTTTAAAAAAAGAAAAAAAACTCCACAAAAGCTGATTGCCTTGTATCATCTTGGGGTACGTGTTCATGTGCATTTCCATAATAAAAACACTAGAAAAGACAAGAAGCCGTAAAACAATTGAAATGTGAGTCAGAGGCATAAATTATAAAAATGGAAATCTATGAAAATATCTTACTGCTTCTTCTAGCAATTACATTGAAACCAAATCGAACACTTGAGAAAATGTCAAACTGGAGGATGTGCATGTGTCAGTCTTCATTAGGGATTTTCACCTCTGCGCTGCCAGCTTAGATAAAGCCTGTGTTCGGAGACACCCAATCACCTGCCAAAATGGGAGAAATGGACTCAAAAGAGAGTAAACAGAAACTCCGTCTGCAAACCACTGTATCAACAGACATCACGGTAGAGACAGCCACTGGAGAGCAAAAAGCTGTTCTGATGTACTTTTCTTAAAGATAACCTCTCAAGTCTGAATCCCATTTGCTAGGGTTTGGCAAGAAGCAACTTCTCCCGCTCATTTTTTGATAATCAAAGAAGACTTGAGCATCCATGGTTGTCAGTTAATTTCTTTAACTCTGACTCCTGTTCTTAATTCCACTTTAAGTTCGTGTTTATGTAACATATTTCATCTGGATTTGATTAGGAAGATATATCATAGTAAAAAATTAATTTTTATGTTTTCATCCAGAATTTACATTAATGAAAAAACTAAATCGGTTTGCCTCCGTGACCTTATTTTTCCTGTTATGGACTATTTTTCTTTGTTAAAAATAGAATGGTCTCGACTATTGTTTCAATACTTTCCAGTTAAATGTTGTTGGAGTCTAGAATTTTGTCCTAAACTTTAAAACCTGACATTAAAAAGAAAATCGTGATGATACAGAATAAAAATTTTTTTCTTATAATTCCAAATGGCATAAGGAAAAGGTAGCAAAGAGGCTATTTTTATTTATTCTGGTCCCTTCCATGACCTGCTTTTCTTTCCAATCATGACTTGAAAATTGGTGACAGAGGTGAGGCAGCTCCCACCATTTTTTGTTTTTTTTTTGTTTGTTTTTTTTTTTGTTTGTTTGTTTTTTGTTTTTTGTGGTACGTGGGCCTCTCACTGCCGTGGCCTCTCCCGTTGCGGAGCACAGGCTCCGGACGCACAGGCCCAGCGGCCATGGCTCACGGGCCCAGCCGCTCCGCAGCACGTGGGATCCTCCCGGACCGGGTCACGAACCCGCGTCCCCCGCATCGGCAGGCGGACTCCCAACCACTGCACCACCAGGGAAGCCCCCCACCATTTTTTAAAAGAATCTATTTACTTACTATTTGAGCAGTTTTAGGTTTCTGATGAAATGGAGAGGAAGGCAAGGGGTCTCCCTTATTCTCCCTGCCGTCATCATTTTTCATCCTTTCCTTAGCTCACCCTTCAATCCCCAAGGTTAGACAACCCACAGGTGAGAGGTTCATTTGAGAACAGCTTTGGGGAATTCAACCCCAAACAGTAACTGGGAATGAGATTAAGGGAGAGGCAAAGCGCTCCCCTTCCTGTGCCTGGGGTGGGGAGGGAGATTAAAAGAAAGCTATTGAATCTTTGATCTGAGCTGGAAGTTTGAATGGAATGAGCACACTGAGAAATCAATTCAGTCTGTTTTCTGCAGGAAGCACAAGCCATTTCGTGTCTAGCACACGCCAGACATTCTCATCCAGGAATGTATCTGTCTTCTCTTTTAATCTTATGCAAATATTTCAGGTGAAAACTTCCAAGGCGTTAGAATGTCATATGACTAATCGACGTCAATGCTGCTTTCCAAGGAATCCTCTTTTACTTAATGTTTGATCCCCATTTCAGTCTCTTCTCCCCATCTGGCAGTTGTCACTTAGGCAGATGGCCACCAGCTGGAAGGGCAGCCTGTGTGTCTCCCCTCCAGATCCGCGGGGCTCTGCCGACCCAGTGTGAAATGTACTGTGTCGCTCCATTAGGTGGCCGCAAGCTCAGATACTGCGTTCTCAACCTGTCACCACCTGAGGGCTCCCAGAGGGACCTCCTTTATGAATCTGGGACCTTATGTTGCAATTTTCTGATGTCGTAATATCCCATATTGGCTTCATAGAAGAGAATGTAGCTAATATACCTTCATGATCCAACTCTCCCAATTAAGAGGACACACATAAAAGCAGGAAGCGCTACTTTATTTACTTTTTCGTATGATTCTATGCATATGAAATACCCCAGATATTTAAATCCATAGAGACAGAAAGTAGATTAGAGGTTGCCAAGGGCTGGGGGAAGGGAAAATGGGGAGTTATGGCTTCATGGGGATAGAGTTTCTGTTTGGGATGATGACGAATAGAAATAGATGATGGGGATGGTTGCACGACACTGTGGGTGTATGAATGCCGTTGAATTGTACACCTAAAAAGGATTTGAAAGGTAAATTTTATGTCATGTATATTTTATTACAATTTTTTTTTTAATGGGAAGAAAAGTGGCCTTTGTGCTCATAGTATATGGAGCTCTCCCTCCACAGTGGCGATGGCCCTCAGGGAAGCCTGGTGGACAGTGCATAGGTGTGACGACCAGCACTCAACGCTGCACCCTGTCCCAAGCACCCCCTTGATGGGTATCTTTAAATGAAAAGATGGAGAGCAACAGAAGTCTTTAAAGAAATAGATCCTGGGTTTCTCTGGTGGCGCAGTGGTTGAGAGTCTGCCTGCCGATGCAGGGGACACGGGTTCGTGCCCCGATCCGGGAAGATCCCACATGCCGCGGAGCGGCTGGGCCTGTGAGCCATGGCCGCTGAGCCTGCGCGTCTGGAGCCTGTGTTCTGCAATGGGAAAGGCCACAACAGTGAAAAAAAAAAGAAATAGATCCTGACTAAAGTCCAGACATAGTTTAAGGAATAGATTTATTCTACTCTAATAAATATGCCCATATTATTATGACCACTTCATGCCAAAATTATTTAAGATTTTTCAGCAATTTAAAATAGTCTTAATGATCTATGAGGGTGGTGTTTGTAATATTATGTATGTGCTGTGCCTCTGGGCTTCTGAAAGAAATTCCTGCTTTTTTCAAACACATCTTGCTACTGTGTGTGCCCGGGTCACACATGATGGTTACTCCTGGTTAATTTCATCGTTGCAGCTGCTCTTTGAGAAGCTCTTTGCTGTGTTGGTCTTATTCTTTGAGTCTCTGGGTCAGCCAGGAGACATGTGGTTCTTCAGAAGAAACTCTGTTCTTTTTACAAACATCTGCCATTTTTCTTTTCCTTCCTATTATAGATGCATGTTCATAAGGGAGTGGAACAGAGGATGGAATAAAATTAAAATGCAGGGCTTCCCTGGTGGGGCAGTGGTTGACAGTCCGCCTGCCGATGCAGGGAACACGGGTTCGTGCCCTGGTCCGGGAGGATCCCACGTGCCATGAAGCAGCTGAGCCCGTGAGCCATGGCCGCTGAGCCTGCGCGTCCGGAGCCTGTGCTCCAACAGAGTTGTTAGCTAGTTGTTCAATATTTGTGTTTCTTTGTATGTACCTATACACATCTGCAACTGAGACACACACAGAACTTTTGTGCTTATATTATTATAAATCCAGACCAAACAATGTATCTACTTTTTTCCATTTATTCTTACATGGTGAGCCTGTTATAGCTCCAAATGCCCTATGTTTTTTAATGGCTGCCTACTTTCTAGTTTATGGTTAGACCATACTTACTTAAATGCTCATTTAGTGTTAGACATTTAAGTTTCTGATTTCTTAACATTTCAAAATAAAATAATTGGTAAATGTGTTTTTTGAGCATATGTTTGAAAATTTAGTTCCTAGAAGTGGAATATCTGGGTCCAAGGATGTGTGCAACGGTAAGTCTAAAATTTTTGCGCCGTGAAGTTTCTCAAGAAGGGCAAATCTCCCCACAGCAAGTGAGAGTACTTGAGCATACTGTCTGATTGTTCTGTGTGAGGCCTGCCGGGCTGTCCTTTGTTTATCTCTAACCTCGGCTCTGCCACAGCTTTGAAGCTCTGTCTCAGGGCAACCTTGGGATTTCTTCTGTCTTGGCACTCCTAGATCGCAGCAATTCAGGGGCAACTCATAGCACGTGAGCTGTCTGGCAAGCTTACTGCTCTGTTGCCTGCACACATGGAGGCCAGGGTCTGATAAGAATACCTTCACAGATGGTAGAATGCTCATCTTAAAGCAAATCCAGCTTCTCACTATTTTTGGTCACGGTTGATGATGCTGATTTAAGATGTACCTTGACCTCTCTGTGCCAAGTTCTCTGCCAATAGGACCAGGATGAATATTTCATAGCGACATGTGTCTCTACTTCCTGACACGTGGCACAATGTAATTTTAGATGTATTCAAGTTAGTATTGGAGTGAGGCCTGTCACAAAAATTGTATGTTCCCTGACTGAAGGACGTCTGGCCTCATTTCCCATCCTACCCCCAGCAGCCAACACAATGGCTGACATTCAATCACTGCCTGTTTAATAAGTGAATGAATGGATCAATAACTCCCTGCCTTGTAAGAAGTGGATAAAGTGAATGTGTTTGAAAGCACTATATAGAGAAGACTCTAAAATACATATGACTGCCCTCGCCCGAGGAAGTGGTCCTCACGTGTTTGGTGGCCTTGCCTCAGTTTAACTCACAGAACTTGGTAACAGTGCCTTGCCTCCTAGAGATTCTGATTCCAGAGCAGGTGGGACCTTACAGGAGGGTTTGAAATCTCCTGTTTTAAGGTCTCCCAGCCTGAAACCTCTGTTCCTGCTCCACTGCTGTGTGCTGTATTTGGTGTGTCGGTTTCTATGCACAGTTCCGAAATTTTCTGAGGTGAAATGAAGACATGCAAGATGAGGGTACTTAAACCAACTTGCTGATGAAGAAATTATGGTTTAGGAAGGTGAGAAGCTTGCCTATAGGAATCAGAACCAGGAAATGTATCCAAGTCTTACAGGTTCTGAAGCCCCTACTCTTCTGACTGCCATAGACGGTCACACCCTTTTTATTGCTTAGAAGTAGCTGATTAACAAATCAAACATACTTCAGAAGTCCTTAAACATTAGTCATCTGATTATTGGGTTAAAGTGTAAAATAGAGCCTTTTGACAAGTGAGTTAAGTTATAAAGTCACTGCATAAATATTTATTGCCCGTTGCTACCAGGTCTTAGAGACATTCCCTACCTGCTTAATATTACACAGGTACAAGTGTTTTTCTTCCAGTTTTTCTTTAAAAAATAGCCTTTTTTGGTCCCAATGTTCCACATTTTTGTTCTGTTTTTGGATGTATTCTGTGCTTCAAAGATTTTCATTAGAAAGTTCACTTATTGTTCATAAAGCATTTATTGATCATCACATCATGCTGGGGATTCAAATATGAACAAAAATGGTTTGTTTTTCATGACTTCCTGCTTTTCAGTCCCTGAGTATGTTTTCTTGGTCAAGAAGAAGTTTCCATTAACCAGAACAAGAAAATACAGAAGCATAGGTAGATGTGGATGGGTGGATAAAGCAAGGGAAATTGATGACATTGGTTTTAGAAATGAAGTTCTCATGGGATTCCACATGGCTATTTCCCTCATACATCCCTCTGGATGCAGAGGGGTTGAGACTAGGAAAGAGACCTCAACTAGAGATGAAGGTTTAAGAGTCACCTGCGTTTAGAGGAGTGTGGATGAGAGTCCTCCAAGGAGCCCATGTGGCGAGAAGAGGAGGACCAAGAACAGAGCTCTAGGGGATCAGTGACCTGTCAAGTTCAAGCAGAAGACAGAGGACTGAGGTCCGAAGGAAAAGACCTGAAACTCTATAGAGTTCTTTCCCAGAAGTTACAGAGGAAAGTGTTCCAAGAAATCAGATGTTGAAATACGAACAGAAGTCAGGATGGAGAGAGGGTGGGCACAGGCTCTTCTCTCTGGACTCTTGGCTGTGAGAGCACTTAGTGTGATGGGTGATGCGTGGATGGTGACCACCTGCAAGCTTGTGTTGGGTGAGGTGATGCATGAGCTGAGTCCAGAGCCCATAGATATATGGCTCATTCTGAAAACTGCTCATTTATTATTTGCATTGATATATGTTCTTGTTTCAGAAGCAAAGGCAACAGAAAGCAATAATTTGGATTTCTCCTTCCAGACCTTGTGATGGTGATCTTAACTGTGAAACTGGAAGTTTTCCAGATGTTCAAAAAGCATATTTTCTGGCCTGCTTCTATTTGTGGTACCTCTGCCTAAACATTTGATGTGATCTTCTCATGTCTTAATGTGAAAGTGAATTGTTCAAACAAGATGTTATTTAACATATATACCATTTCAACCACAATGGAGATGGTATCTTTTTAATTTATTTTTTTTAATTTATTTTTAAAAAAACATTTATTTATTTACTTAGCTGTGCCTGGTCTTAGTCACGGCATGTGGGATCTAGCTCCCTGACCAGGGATCGAACCCGGACCCCCTGTGTTGGGAGCACGGAGTCTTAACCACTGGACCACCAGAGAAGTCCCTGGAGATGGTTCCTTAAGCATAAAAATCAACTTGATGGAACAACCTTGTTTACCAACTTTTTAGAGGCAATTCCCATGGAAATCAGGAGGCTCTTCTTACATTTCTTATGTGTGGAAGGCAGCATGTCTTCTGCACCGTACCGTCAGTGACAATCAAGTTGCAAACATTTGTATACAATGTTTAGAGAATTTAAGACGATTTTGGGTAGTGTCTTTCCAGTGACCAAAAGCTTAAGCTCTGTGACTTTCAGGCTTACTCAGAAGTTGGAATGGACATCATTTTTGTCATTTGTATACATGTATACTTTATAATTTAAGTGAGGTATTGAACATGTATTTGATATTAAACATAAAAGTGGTTAATATGGGTAATAAGGAATAAATCACTTTCTCATACTCATACATTTTTCTCATAGAGTAAAACCGTCTAGATATTTTTGAATCTGTCTTGGTAAAGAAGTGACAATCTACCTAACATAGATTGACTTTTAGATTCTTGGATATTAAAAAATGTAGGAAATAATTATTGTATAATTTACTAAAGAGAAACTCTTCCTTTGATAACTATTGTTTGAATAGTTGCATTAGGTGAAAGTGTAGATGCCACCAAGATGTCAAGCCCGAGTCCTACATGGCTGTCATCTACATACATTCTGCCTTGGGGACCTGAACATCTAGTTCTCCGTTCCATTCATGGTTAATAAGCTTTGATTGATGTTTAGTTAAATATGGCAACATTTTTACTTAATTTGTGCTTTCACAAAACTTTGACCTGTTGTCAATTGAAGAATTTTTCCAAGGTTCTTTTTTTTTTTGACTGTATTTGGGAACCCATTAATGTTTTTAAATATATCTATTTTGCTTAGATTGTAATTTTCATATCTGGCTTATAGTTTTATCAGTAAGTATTTGATATGCAGATTTATTTACTATTGCCATCTGATTCTGTGAAAGCAATTTAGAAAATGCTAGACAGTTGCTTGAATGATGTTCAGGCTGGCGTGGGAGGTAATTTTGGAAATCAGAACCCCACAAAGACAAATATTCTATCACTTGAGACAAAGATCATACACAAATTAGCTTACTTAGCACTGCATTGTGATCCCACCACAAGTGTACCATCGGTATATGAGTTCTGAGGATATGTATATCAAGATTAACTTAATGAACATTTTCTTCTGTTAGTAAATTATCTTTAACATATCTAGAATATTACCATATTAAGAATATAGCTCAGAAAAATTTATTTAGAAATGTTAATGTCTTTATCCCTTCTAGATTACTTGCTTTTTTTATAGTATTTTTAATTGAATTATAGTTGATGTACCATATTATATGTTACAGGTATACAATATAGCAATTCATAATTTTTAAAGGTTATACTCCATTTATAGTTATTTTCTTTTTTAGATTATTTTCTTTTTTATAGATTATTTTCATTTTTTATAGTATTTTTAATTGAATTATAGTTGATGTACAATATTATATAAGTTACAAGTATACAATATAGCAACTCACAATTTTTAAAGGTTATACTCCTTTAGTATTATTATAAAATATTGGCTATATTCCCTGTGTTTTACAATATATCTTTGTATCTCATTTTATACCTAATAGTTTGTACCTCTTACTCCCCTACCCCTATATTGCCCCTCCCTCTTTCCTTCTCCCTACTGGTAACCACTAGTTTGTTCTCTATATCTGTGGGTCTGCTTTTTTGTTATATTCACTAGTTTGTTGTATTTTTTAGATTCCACATATAAGTGATATTATACAGTATTTGTCTTTCTGACTTATTTTACTTAGCATAATGCCTTCCAAGTCCATCCATGTTGCTGCAAATGGCAAAATTTCATTATTTTTTATGGCTGAGTAGTATTCCATTATATATATATATATATATATATATATATCACCTTCTTTATCCATTCATCTATCAGTGGACACTTAGGTTGCTTCTTCCATATCTTGGCAATTGTAAATAATGCTGTTATGATCATTGGAGTGCATGTCAAGAAACTGAAAAAGAACTACCATATGACCCAGCAATTCCACTCCTGGGTATATATCTGAAAAAAACAAAAACACTAATTCAAAAGATACATGCCCCCTGTAGATTATTTTAACACTCTTAGACTACATGTACAAAATTTCAACAAAATTCTGTATAACCAAACATTTCAATGGGCTCAATTCCCAAGAGTTCAAGTGTGGTGGGAACTACTGTCTTCTTTTTTTTTTTTTTTTTTTTTTTTTTTAAGGC
>NW_020174048.1:4854714-4874130 GCF_003031525.2 Neophocaena asiaeorientalis asiaeorientalis
TTTTTTGTGTTACGCGGGCCTCTCACTGCCGTGGCCTCTCCCGTTGCGGAGCACAGGCTCCCGACGCGCAGGCCCAGCAGCCATGGCTCACGGGCCCAGCCGCTCCGTGGCATGTGGGATCTTCCCAGACCGGGGCACGAACCCACGTCCTCTGCATCGGCAGGCGGACTCCCAACCACTGCGCCACCAGGGAAGCCCTACTGTCTTCTTAATCAGAGCTGGTCAGTTGGACAGAGCAAACTGGAAGCAAGGAACCTTGCAATCCAGTCTCATTTTGCCTCATTCGGCTATTCCCAGCCTCTGCCTCTGACTTTATTTGGTCTAGAATATTCTTAGAAGGGTATGACAAAATTCAATCATTCTACCTAAATCCTTTCCAGTTCAATTTTAATCACCCCTCAGCTCCCCATGACATTTCTATGTGCTTTGGTAACATTAAATGTCTCTTATAGAGGGTTCTTTTGTATTTTTTTTTAACTGGTCTTAGAGTTAATTGTTTAAAAGTCTGTCTTACTTATTTTAAATTACTTGACCACAAACTCGAAGTCATCACGATACCTTCTTTGTCATTTTTCAAAATTGTTTATTTTGTCCAATGAAAAAAATCAAGCAGCTATTGCTTATTATACAAAGCTTTAAAAAGCAAAAATTCATAATCAATGTTCAAACCACTCCTCAAATCTCCCCCACTTCCTTTTTCCATTTAGCAATATATCACGGACGTCCTTCCCAGTCAGCATATATAGATCTGACTCATTATTTTTAATGTTCAAGCTTTTTATCTATTTCCCTGGTGATGAATATCAGATTTTTCCCAGATTTGTTGTAGTTGTTGCTGTTTGTCTACTATATAAAAAATACTGCAATAAATATCCCTATACATATATCTTTCCCTGTGTTTTTCTCTGGAGGCTAGCTTTCAAAAGGGCAGCCACCAAGTCAAAGGCTGTATGTATTTTTAATTTTAAAAGATATTTCCAAAATTTAAAAAAAAAAGATATCGTCATTCACTTATCCACCAGATATATGTGAGAGGGTCATTTCCCTTCCTCCTTGCCAGACTGGGTGTTATTTCTTATTTAAGTTTTGAGCATCCTGTATTTAGAACAGAGTCGTGCATAGTGTGTGCTCAAATCTTGTTGACTAGGTCACTTTATAGGATTTTGAAGGTACACTTTCCTGTTAGACTTTTAATGGATACTAACTTTTCTTTATTCATATATAGAGTCATAGTTTTTGTTTATAATGCAAATTCGTAACTCTGAACTTGCATCAAATTTTGATCAAATTATGTTAGTATTTATTTGTCCATTTGAATATGAACATCTTTGTTTTTGTTTCTCACCCCTACCTCATTAATATCTCTTACGGCTACTTTTAATACCATAATTACTAATAACAGTGGTTAGTACTGATAGGGCGTTTTTGCCATGTTAGTCCACTTTTATTGACAAAATGAAATGATGGAAGGGTTAAGTCTGCTCCTGAGGATTCTGGATTCTTAAAAGTGGGTAATTTTTGGCTTTTTCTTCTACATGCCATCGCATGGTCATCACATCCACAGAACTGCAGTCTGTTATTCCTTTGCAAGTCTCCTTGCTAGAAGAAAAAAAAGCGCAAGTTCCTTTCATCATTACTTTTGAATGATCCAATCATTTATGATTTATATATATATATATATATATATATGCCAGAAATATTCATCAAAATAGTTAAATATTTAACAAGTATGTGTCTGGCATTATATGTCATAAAACATTTTTCTAAAATTGACCCTTACGATAACCCTATGATATTGGCATGGTGGTATCTTATTTAAATTTTACTGACAGAGAGAATGAAGCTCATGAAGAGGGTTTAAATGGTTTCTTTATGGACCTAGAACCAGTAAATATGAGAACTAAGATTTACAGCAGGATTTCTTGATTCTAAGTCAAATGGTCATTGACACTGGTTCTCACAATCCTAAGTGCACACGAGATCTTTCAAATCTTTCAGTGTAAACAAGATTCAATTAAACAAACAATTTGTGCATCTACTGACCACTGTTTGTAATATCTAGTGAAATAGTTTATTGCAATTTCAGTTAAATTTGTCTTTGATTGTAATGGAAAATGAATTATAAATGAATTCATTTTTTCTTAGAAAAAATTAAAAACCTTTTAAATGGAAGTTCATAGAATAATAAAAGAAATCATTAATGAACAATTTCTAACTTTTTAAGATTGATCAAATTTTAGTCTGGAAACATCAGTTGAAGATCAGCCCTGGGGAACCTGATGCTCAGTGGAATAAGTCAGACACAGAAGGACAAATGCTGCATTGTACCACTTCTATGAAGATCCTGAAATAGCTGAGCTCTGTAGAGGCAGAGGGTGGATTGGTGGTTGCCAGGGGCTGAGAGGAGGGGGAAACAGGTATGAGTCAGAGGCTGGAAAGTGGTAGTTCTGCAAGATGAGTCCTAGGCACTGTGCTGTATAGTAGATCCCTATTGTTGACAATATTTTGCACTTAACATTTTGCTACAAGGGTAGATCTTAAGTGTTCCTATCACCATAGTCATAAAATTAAAAGGGCGGGAAGAAACTTTCAGAGATGATAGACATGTTTGACATATGTAGATTGTGGTGATGATTTCATGAGTGCAGACTCGTCTCCAAACTCAAGTTGGACACACTAAATTTGTACACCTTTTTATATGTCAATCATATCTCAATAAAGTAGTTTAAACAAAAGAAGGGAAAAGAATTATAGAAAATGTTTCTGACTTAAAAAAAAACCTTACCTGTGTGTGCATGCACACATGTGCATATCTTCAGTTCTATTCCTATTCCCTACTAGTTTCTTGGTAGCATTTGATCATAACAATAAATTCCATATTTTTAGAGAGGTGCACATCTAGATTGAAATATCACCACAGTTTAACATGTTTGTAGTGTAAAAGGCACACAACATATGTATTCTTGTGTTTCCTAAATTTCCTTGAGAGTTACCATAATGTTGAGACACATTTTTCCACATATTATCAATTTTTTGTGTGTGAGGCAGTTGATGGACTCCCTATTCTGCTTGGGAATAGATCTTGAATACAGGAGAGATTGTGGAATCTTGAGGTTTCTTTGTTAAAACTGTGTGCTGTTTCCTTGAACCCATTTAATGATATTTTTGAGTAAAGGATATTCTTTTTTTTTAGCGGTACACAGGCCTCTCACTGTTGTGGCCTCTCCCGTTGTGGAGCACAGGCTCCGGACGCGCAGGCTCAGCGGCCATGGCTCACCGGCCCAGCCGCTCCGCGACATGTGAGATCTTCCCGGACCGGGGCACGAACCCACGTCCCCTGCATCGTCAGGCGGACTCTCAACCACTGTGCCACCAGGGAAGCCCCAAGAGTAAAGGGTATTCTTAAAGAAAGGGAAACATCTATAATTCTATTATTTACCTCAGTTATATCTATCCCAATAATACTTCTCCACGTACGATTTTACAGACACTTAACTATTTTTCCTATTTGAACAACAATGACAACAGCAAATCCTAAGTCTTTTTTGTGTTGCTCTGGGTATTTTTTTCTAGTCTGTATTTGGCTTTGGTTTTGAATAAGCATCCACTCCCTTTTTCGCTGTTGATACTAACACCAATGTATTAAAGGGTAAGACACCATATGTTAATTTCAGGATACCAGTTCCATTTTGTTCATTTGAAATTCCAGTATTTGCAAAGCAGTTTATTTACATCTAACTTGCAGTAATGTTTATGCTTTCCATTTTTTTCATTTTGACTTATTTTCAAAGAATTTTGTTATCTTACATTTCTGATGTTTTTTATTTTGTTAAAAAGATTTATTTTTATTCTCATTGAAAAGAAAAAGTAGAAAAGATGGGCAGCAGAAATTTTTGTGTTTAAGCAGAGCTGAAGAAACATGGCACTGATTTTTCTTTTTTTGTTTTAACATGCCAAAGGCTCAAGAATTGCTATTGAAATCTAACAAAGGGTGACTGAAAAGATCATGTAATGAGCAGAATCATAAACCAAGGTACAACTAAATAGGCACTAAGAAAAGAGGCACAAAATAAGTCTCAATAAGGAAGTCAAACTAAAATTATGAAATAGTCATTCTAGACACTTGGTCTACATGATGCAAAATATCTAAATAAGTCAATTAGAAAATTATGGATTTCTGGTTGCTATGTAGACTTGAAATCACACTTAAAACTGGCTTTTTCAAGCATATTCAATTATGATGATAGATGCATCATTTTCAAGGTAATCCTTGAGGTTGAATGCTGAGTGCCTGTCAATTAATGGCCACTCACTAGTGTAACTGTTTCTTTTACAGTTATGTTTGACTTTTATTGATGTACATTTCAGGTCTAGGAGGGAGTCAAATCCAGGTAATGCTATCAAGTGGATTTTTCTACAGGAAAAAATGAAATTGATCCAACTTATATTTTGGTATTGGATTAGATATAGAAAACAGAGTAATAAGAATGGTCCTCCATACCCTTAAAGTTGCTCATCAGAAAGGTTACTAATCTTTCCAGATTAATACAATCCATAAAAAATGTTTACAATAAAACAATTTTTGAGCAGTAATTTCCTTTAAACATCATTATGATTGTAACAATCTCTGTATCTCTCTATTTCTACTCTAATCCTTCAATTAGACATAAGCTTCTCAAGGACAGGTGGATGCCTGGTTTCTGCTTTACTTCTCAAACACTCTTGAGGACAGGAAAACTTGATGGATATGGGTAGAGGCCGAACCAACACGTTCCTGGTGTTCTGTGAAACCAGTCCATTATATAAGAAAATGGGAACCAAATGTTCAGTATCTCTGAAAACTAGCTTGGTAGGTAGATAAGCTTCTGAGGTATGTCAGATTAGCCTACTGGCTGGTAATGGACATATTTCAAATCTAACCAATGTTTCCCTGTTTCATTACCTTCCTATGAATATCAACATCCCTATGATTTATAAAACTATAATGATACTGATGAAAACTAAAGTTGGAAATCACAGAAGGAATAAAAATAAATGGTTAAGCTTGATGCTCTCTGAGGAAAGTCTTTCTAAAAGATATGATGTTGCTCGATCCTTAAGCTAGTCAAATGGAATAAATAAGATTTTTTTTGCAAAGATGATACAACTGAAACATAAATTTTGTTATGATTAAAAAAACCACGTCCACGTTGCATCTCTAAGAAATCTTGAAGAAGACAGGTGTTCACTCCATCAGAAGTATTGGGATTTGATTGTTTTCTGAGTACCTAACAGTACTCAGGGGGGTCAGGTGGGGAGGGAGGAATCCTGATACTAACATTATTTATCGTTATTTAATCTCTGGGTAGCATGAGAATGTATAACGAAGGATTTAAGTGTAAGACATTTACAGTGTTTTTTCAAACAAAACAATAATAGTGGAGTAAGAGAGTCAACATTAAAGGCTAAACTCTGAAATTATGTATTCTACAGAGTGTTGGTGGAAATAGTGATGTGGGATCTTCCTAAATTTTTAATTTCCTTGGAAATAAGGGTTAGGCAGAAATGGAGTGCAGTTCTAAATTGGTAAGCACAGATGCAATTCTAAACTGATACATATAGATGTTGAAAAGGAGAAACTATAAAAATTTCAGGTCAAATCACTCAGTAATTAGAAACTAACTTAAAAGCCATTCTGAATAAGTCATAACTTACAGTCCATGGTTTTATTAAGGCAAACCAGGGTAAATGTTCCTTTTTCACCTACCATTTCATGTTTCTAGAATTAGCATGACCTATATTAGATTGCTTTTTCCCTTTTTGGAAATTGATTTTTACCTTTGCAAATGATGTTATTTGGTTCATATTGGACACTGGCTTTCGTAGTAAAAGTGCTGACCTCAAGATTTTGTTTTGTGAAAGCATATGTGTGATTACTTGTTCCTCAATCCCACCTAGTCATTGTGTGGATTTTGCACACAGTTGTTTTAAATTTTCATCCTTTCCAGAAAGATAGTAAACTAGTTCTTACGTGAAAACCTTTTACTTGGCACATTTGAAACAGGGCATCCGTTAGCTGAGCCAGCACAAACTCCTAGAGCCAGAACCCACAGTAGAACTTCGAGAGGAAAATCTATCAAGTCCGGTTAGTACAGTAACACAGGAAGCTTGAAATGCTTAAAGAAATGAAAGAATCCTGTAAAATGACATTCCACTAGTCAGTTGTGATCCAGCCTTATTGAATTGTTACTGTAAGTCACAAAAATAGGTATCAGTTTGTGTCAACTCTGTTCCATCGCATGACCCTCACAGAAGAATTCCAAGGTTTCTATAGAGCTTAGATTACAAGAGATTCCATTTTCTATTTTTAGGTAAATATTTCTGATAATTTGCTTAAAAAGGAAGAGCTATGTATATCTTAGGTGTTTGGTGTGTTGATACATACACAGGGTGATCATGGTTCCAAAGACGAAGAGTTTCATAATTATTGTTTCTCTCTGATGCACGATACATTGCTTGCTTACTTACTGGTTAAAGACTTGACCCGAATGGGCAAATGTCAATGGGTACCTTTTGATAAAGAGGATAGATGCTGTTTTATTAACATGTGGCTATTGAATCTTACTGAGACAACCAACAATTCGTTTTTTTTTCCCAATTCAATCTAACCAGAATTACGTGATATGCCAGTTTCTATGCAAGATAAGGCAGAGTATGCAAAACTGAAAACCCTTAAGGAGTTTGGAATCCAGTTGAGGAGATGGAAAATGTTTACAATTTACTATCACACAGAGTATATTAAGTGTTAAAATAGAGATACAAATATGTATACATATAGTGTTATGAAGCAGAGAGATGAAAAGTCTCATTTGGGAGAGTAGATTCTAAGAGCCATCACTCGAGCAGTGGCATGTGAACTGGATCTGACTGGTGGAGATGGGAGAAAGGGCAGTGCAGATGAGGGACAGTGCAGGGTAGAATCCTGGAAAGCAGAGGACTTGAGGGGGAAGGGTGGGGAGACTCCAGTCTTCAGGGAAGGGTCCAAGGTAGTGTAGTAAGAGATGCAGTTGGAGAGCAAGCTCTTGGTCCTCAGAGACCCAAGCTCAAGATTTTTGACTCGGTTCTAAATTTAGGTGAAAATTGTCAAGGATTTTGAGCAAGAGAATGACATGGAGAGTCAATTAGTCTCATTTCAATACAAAGGAAGAGGAGGGGGTGAATGGGGTCAGAGCCTTAGTCGTTTGATAAGCAAGTGCTGAACACCAATTTATGCTGCAGGCTGAACAGCATCAGTGTCAGGAAATCGTATCAGTTTCCTAGGGCTGCCAGAACTAAGTACACACTGGGTGGCTTAAAACAACAAATGTATTTTCTCACAGTTCTGAAATGTCAGCCAGAGCCTTGTTCCCTCCAAAACCTCCAGGAGAGGATCCTTCCTTGCTTCTTCCAGCTGCTGGGAGCACCAAGCATTCCTTGGCTTACAGCATCCAGCTCCAATCTCTGCCTCTGTGTTCACATGGTTTTCTCTCCTCTTACAAGAGCTGCAGTCACGTGGGATTGGAGCTCACTCTAATGGCCTCATCTTAACTGGATCACATCTGCAATGACCTGTTTGCAAATAAGGTCACATTCACAGGTATGAGATTAGAACTTCAACCTACAAGTCTGGGGGACACAATTCAACCCATCACAAGAATGGATAGTGGAACCTAATGGGAAAGGCAGTACCAAGACAGAATCTCTGATGTAGAGATGGAGGAGAGAGTAGGAAGGCAATGCCTCCAGATTGGGAGGGGAAGAAAATACAAAAGCTGGAGAGTCAGGCAGTTGGGAGGGGTAGAAAAGGAAAATTGGGTGATCTCAACTATATGAGTTCAATATCGGTGAACTTCCAGTTGCATCTGTGAGCTGACCTCTGACTTCCGTCATTCAACAACGGTCGGGGGACCCCCCCAGAAATTTGACTTGTAGATGGTGGGGGGCTACATGTATTTGTGACAACAGCCTGACTGTCTCTACCCCACCCTTGTGATGTGTTTATCTTACTATAGTATGGATAGTGATAATTAAAACAGTTATCAGACAGAAATCTTCCTAAAGGGAAGACATTATTGAGCAGGAAAACACACATACACACACACACACACACACACACACACACACAAACATGTCATGGAGATATTTATCAGTGCAGAGGCATCTCTACTCTGTCTTACGCATTCTGACAAGCACTTGGCATGAAAGGATAATTCTGAGATGAATGTGATGGTAACCTGGCAGTGTTCACCGAACTGCTAGGCAGATCAGAAAACGTCGTCTCTGTTGTGGAAGTGGAGAGCAGGAAGACGATGAGGTGAGTAGGGGGAGTGTGGTGAGTGGGGACAGGGTACAGAAGATGCAAGAGGGGTTAGAGGTTTAAAATATGGCTAAAAGTAGCTCCAGGCATGAGACTGTACAAGGCTATCACCCTGCTGGGTTCCTATATCTTACCCTCATGTAAAGGCACTGGGCTCTATGAGATCTTTTGTGAATGCTATTCATTTCACCGGTGAAAAATTATTTCTGGCATAATTTATACAAATAAGCCTGTGTAATTTAGATAGCTGTATTTAAAGCATTTGCTGTAGCTACGACATACATTACGGATTACTGATTAATCTATTTCGAATGTTAACAAAGAAACCCAAATTGATCAAAATTAACTTCTATGCACGGGGACACAAAACACTATTTATACTGAAGTATTTGAAAGTGATGACCAAAAAGACAATATACACCCTTCTGAAAATAATCTCACAGTCGGGTGTGTGGCTCTTCAATTAAAGGTAGAGGACAAGGCTACGGAAGAAGAGAGTCTGAGGCACTGAGTACGAGAGAAGAGAGCCGAAGACACATGCTGTAGAATTTTACCTTCAGAGAAAAGTTGTAGGAAGAGAAGCCAGGCAAGGAGCCTGGGAAAAGACGATTAGAGCAGATGGAAAAACTGGGAGTAAAAGAGTGGGTGTTAGGAATGACACGCATCACAGAGGGGAGGGAGATACTCATGACCTTCAAGAGAGAATTTGCTTCTATAGATGAGAGACTCCCAAGTCTGAAGAGCTTATGTGAGTGGGTAGCCGTGAATAGTGGGAAGATATGTGGAGGACAGGATTTGCAGGGGAGGGGAAAGTTTTTATCTGTCACATCTGCCCTTTCTGAAGGGTGGGCTTTTGTTAATGTGAGCTGGGCCAGTGTGATGATGTGGGCTCAGAATAAAAAGGAGCACGGTTTTTGAGGGGGAGTCTGAGACTGAGGCCAGGTTAGGGAGCGTGTTGAACATTATTCAGTATCCAGGAGATGGTTGACTGTGATGTTCACTATAATGAAAAATATATGTGTTTATATTATCCTTTCTTTTTTTGTGAATTTTATTTTATTTATTTTTTTATACAGCAGGTTCTTATTAGTTATCCGTTTTATACATATTAGTGTATACATGTAAATCCCAATCTCCTAATTCATCCCACCCCACCCCCCACCCCACTTTCCTCACTTGGTGTCCATATGTTTGTTCTCTACATCTGTGTCTCTATTTCTGCCCTGCAAACTGGTTACCGGTTCATCTGTCCTATTTTTCTAGGTTCCACATATATGCGTTAATGTACGATATTTGTTTTTCTCTTTCTGACTAACTTCCCTCTGTATGACAATCTCTAGATCCATCCACATCTCTACAAATGACCCAATTTCATTTCTTTTTATGGCTGAGTAATATTCCATTGTATATATGTACCACTTCTTCTTTATCCATTCGTCTGTCGACGGGCATTGAGGTTGCTTCCGTGACCTGGCTATTGTTAAATAGTGCTGCAATGAACATTGTGGTGCATGTGTCTTTCTGAATTATGGTTTTCTCTGGGTATATACCCAGTAGTGGGATTGTGGGGTCATATGGTAATTCTATTTTTAGTTTTCTAAGGAACCTCCATACTGTTCTCCATAGTGGCTGTATCAATTTACATTCCCACCAATGGTGCAAGAGGGTTCCCTTTTCTCCACATACTCTCCAGCATTTATGTTTGTAGATTTTTTTGATGATGGCCATTCTGACTGGTGTGAGGTGATACCACATAGTAGTTTTGATTTGCATTTCTCTAATGATTAGTGATGTTGATCAGCTTTTCATGTGCTTCTTGGCCATCTGTATGTCTTCTTTGGAGAAATGTCTATTTAGGTCTTCTGCCCATTTTTAACTTGGGTTGTTTGTTTCTTTAATATTGAGCTGCATGAGCTATTTATATATTTTGGAGATTAATCCTTTTTCCATTGATTCATTTGCAAATATTTTCTCCCATTCTGAGGGTTGTCTTTTCATCTTGTTTATGGCTTCCTTTGCTGTGCAAAAGCTTTGAAGTTTCATTAGGTCTCATTTGTTTATTTTTGTTTTTATTTCCATTTCTCTAGGAGGTGGGTCAAAAAGGATCTTGCTGTGATTTATGTCATAGAGTGTCCTGCCTATGTTTTCCTCTAAGAGTTTTATCGTGTCTGGTCTTACATTTAGGTCTCTAATCCGTTTTGAATTTATTTTTGTGTACGGTGTTAGGGAGTGTTCTAATTTCATTCTTTTACATGTAGCTGTCCAGTTTTCCCAGCACCACTTATTGAAGAGACTGTCTTTTCTCCATTGTATACCCTTGCCTCCTTTGTCATAGATGAGTTGACCATAGGTGCATGGGTTTTTCTCTGGTCTTTCTATCCCGTTCCATTTATCTATATTTCTGTTTTTGTGCCAGTAATATATTATCTTGATTACTGTAGCTTTGTAATATAGTCTGAAGTCAGGGAGTCTGATTCCTCTAGATCCATGTTTTTCCCTCAAGACTGCTTTGGCTATTAGTGTCTCCATACAAATTTTAAGATATTTTGGTATAGTTCTGTAAAAAATGTCATTGGTAATTTGATAGGGATTGTATTGAATCTGTAGCTTGCTTTGGGTAGTATAGTCATTTTCACAATATTGATTCTTCCTATCCAAGAACATGGCATATCTCTCCATCTGTTTGTATCATCTTTAATTTCTTTCATCAGTGTCTTATAGTTTTCTGCATATAGGTCTTTTGTCTCCCTAGGTAGGTTTATTCCTAGGTATTTCATTCTTTTTGTTGCAGTGGTAAATGGGAGTGTTTCCTTAATTTCTCTTTCAAATTTTTCATTATTAGCATGTAGGAATGCAAGAGATATCTGTGCATTAATTTTGGATCCTGCAACTTTACCGAATTCATTGATTAGCTCTAGTAGTTTTCTTGTGGTATCTTTAGGATTCTCTATGTATAGTATCATGTCATCTGCAAACAGTGACAGTTTTACTTCTTCTCTTCCAATTTGTATTCCTTTTATTTCTTTTTCTTCTCTGATTCCCATGGCTAGGACTTCCAAAACTATGTTGAATAATAGTGGCAAGAGTGGACATCCTTGTCTTGTTCCTGATCTTAGAGGAAATGATTTCAGTTTTTCACCATTGAGAATGATGTTTGCTGTGGGTTTTTCGTATATAGCCTTTATTATGTTGAGGTAGGTTCCCTCTATGCCCACTTTCTGGGGAGTTTTTATCATAACTGAGTGTTGAATTTTGTCAAAAGTTTTTTTGCATCCACTGAGATGATCATATGGTTTTTATTCTTCAGTTTGTTAATATGATGTATCACATTGGTTCATTTGCATATATTGAAGAATCCTTGCATCCCTGGGATAAATCCCACTTGATCATGGTGTATGATCTTTTTAATGTGTTGTTGGATTCTGTTTGCTAGTATTTTGTTGAGGAGTTTTGCATCTATATTCACCAGTGATATTGGTCTGTAATTTTCTTTTATTGTAGTATTTTTGCCTGGTTTTGGTATCAGGCTGATGGTGGCCTCATAAAATGAGTTTGGGAGTGTTCCTTTCTGTGCAAATTTTTGGAAGAGGTTGAGAAGGATGGGTGTTAGGTCTTCTCTAAATGTTTGACAGATTTCACCTGTGAAATTGATCTCTTGGTTATTTAATAACATATTGTTTAGCCTCCATGTATTTGTGTTTTTTACATTTTCTTCCCTGTTATTGATTTCTAATCTCATAGCGTTGTGGTCAGAAAAGCTGCTTGATATAATTTCAATTTTCTTAAATTTACTGAGGCTTGATTTGTGACCCAAGATGTGATCTATCCTGAAGAATGTTCCATGCGCACTTGAGAAGAAAGTGTAATCTGCTGTTTGTGGCTGGAATGTCCTAAATCTATCTGGTGTATTGTGTCATTTAAAGCTTGTATTTCCTTATTAATTTTCTGTTTGGATGATCTGTCCATTGGTGTAAGTGAGGTGTTAAAATCCCCCACTGTTATTGTGTTACTGTTGATATCCTCTTTTAGAGCTGTTAGCAGTTGCCTTATGTATTGAGGTGCTCCTATGTTGGGTGCATATATATTTATAATTGTTATATCTTCTTCTTGGATTGATCCCTTGATCATCATGTAATGTCCTTCCTTTTCTCTTGTAACATTCTTTATTTTAAAGTCTAATTTATCTGATATGAGTACTGCTACTCCAGCTTTCTTTTGATTTCCATTTGCATGGAATATCTTTTTCCATTCCCTCACTTTCAGTCTGTATGTGTCCCTAGATCTGAAGTGGGTCTCTTGTAGACAGCATATATATGGATCTTGTTTTTGTATCCATTCAGCAAGCCTGTTTCTTTTGGTTGGAGCCTTTACTCCATTCATGTTTAAGGTAATTATCGACATGTATGTTCCAATTACCATTTCTTAATTGTTTTGGGTTTGTTTTTGTAGGTCCTTTTCTTCTCTTATGTTTCCCACTTAGAGAATTTCCTTTAGCATTTGTTGTAGAGCTGGTTTGGTGGTGCTGAATTCTCTTAGCTTTTGCTTGTCTGTAAAGCTTTTGATTTCTCCATCGAATCTGAATGAGATCCTTGCCGGGAAGAGTAATCTTGGTTGTAGGATTTTCCCTTACATCACTTTAAATATGTCCTGCCACTCCCTTCTGGCTTGTAGAGTCTCTGCTGAGAGATCAGCTGTTAACCTCATGACAGTTCCCTTGTATGTTATTTGTCATTTTTCCCTTGTTGCTTTCAATAATTTTTCTTTGTCTTTAATTTTTGTCAGTTTGATTACTATGTGTCTTGGAGTGTTTCTCCTTGGGTTTATTCTGCCTGGGACTCTCTGCCCTTCCTGGACTTGGGTGGCTGTTTCCTTTCCTGTGTTAGGGAAGTTTTTGACTGTAAACTCTTCAGATATTTTCTCGGGTCCTTTCTCTCTCTCTTCTCCTTCTGGAACCTCTATAATGAGACTGTTTTTGCATTTAATGTGTCCCAGCGGTCTCTTAGGCTGTCTTCATTTCTTTTCATTCTTTTATCTTTATTCTGTTCTGCTGCAGTGAATTCCACAATTCTGTCTTCCAGGTCACATATCCGTTCTTCTGCCTCAGTTATTCTGCTATTGATTCCTTTTAGTGTATTTTTCATTTCAGTTATTGTATCGTTCATCTCTGCTTGTTTGTTCTTTAATTCTTCTAGGTGTTTGTTCTTTAATTCTTCTAGGTCTTTGTTAAACATTTCTTGCATCTTCTCGATCTTTGCCTCCATTCTTTTTCCGAGGTCCTGGATATCTTCACTATCATTATTCTGAATTCTTTTTCTGGAAGGTTGCCTATCTTCACTTCATGCAGTTGTTTTTCTGGGGGTTTATCTTGTTCCTTCATCTGGCACACAGCCCTCTGCCTTTTCATCTTGTCTATATTTCTGTGGATGTAGTTTCTGTTCCACAGGCTGCAGGATTGTAGTTCTTCTTGCTTCTGCTGTCTGCCCTCTGGTGGATGAGACTACCTAAGAGGTTTGTCTTTTCTTTCATTTTTATGATTCACACAATGCTTTAAAATATGTATTAATAAGTCCTGATTGAATTAAATTTTCTCTTGAGAGATCTTGAGTCCCAGTTTCCACTGCCAATCTAGTTCTTAAAATTTTTGAAGACATGGCAAACTGAGTTAATATGCCAGTATGCAAGGTATGCAACAAGTGTTCAGAAAATATATTGTTTTCTTGGGAGTAGGAGTGTTGTGGATTATTTTGGAATGCCAAAGCCCAGTTCTTATAGATACTTATGATATAAAAAAATATTTATCAGGCATCTAAAATGTGTGAAATGATGAGTGCAGTTGGTGGGCAAAAGAATGCATGTGGGGGGGTGGTCAAGATGGCAAAGTAGGAAGACCCTGAGCTCTGTATATCAAAATGACAACTATTTACAGAGCGACTATCAATGGCAATGACCTGAAGACTAGCAAAAAGATATACAACTGGATATATAAAGAGGGAACCACAGTGAAACAAGTAGGATGTGCAGAGACATGGTATAGTTAAGACACACACCCCAGGTAGCTTATCCCCAAGTGGGAGGATAATCACAACTACAGTGAGGGATCTGAGCCCCACATCTGGCATCCCAGACTGGGGGACCCACAACGGGAATTTGAGCCCTGAGGATGTCTGGCTTTGAAGGCCAGTGGGGGTTGCATTTGGGAGAGGCAAAGGGCCGTGGGAATAGACTCTTAAAGGATGCATGCAAAATCTCACATGCTCTGAGGCCCAGGGCAGAAGCAGTCATTTGAAAAGAGCCTGGGTCAGATCCACTTGCTGATCTTGGAGAGCTTCCCAGAGAGGCAGGAGGCAGCTGGGACTCATTCTGTGGACACAGATGCTGGTGGCAGTCACTGGGGAGCTCCTTCTACCACAAGGGCACTGGTACTGGCAAGTGCAGTTATGGAGCCCTCCCTCTAGCCTACCAGTGCCAGGTCTCTGCCCACCAGCTAGTTGGCACCAGCCCTGGGACCTTCCAGGCCAACAGCCAGCTGCATCTACCAGCAGTCCGGAACCAGCAGCCTTGGGACCCAGTCCAGGGAACCCCCAGGATCGGGGCCTGCCCACCAGCAGGTAGACACTAGCCCAAAGACCCCCTGGACCCTGCACACCTGCAGGATGGTACCAGTCCTGGGACCCAGCCCCACCCACCGCTGGCCAGCAGATTCTGAACTAGTTAGAACCAGAAGGGTACACACAGCCCACATGGGCGGCACCCCTAGAGCATAAACCTCTGGTGAAAAGAGAGGGGTGTGCCCTTGGGCCCCACAGGACATCTTCTATATAAAACGACTTAACCAACCTACCTAATACGCACAAATAAAAACAGAATCAGGCAAAATGAGGCAACAGAGGACTATGTTCCAAATAAAGGAATAAGATAAAACCTTAAAACTGAGCTAAGTGGAGATAAGCAATCTACCCAATAAAGAGGTCAAGGTAATGAAAAAGATGCTCAATGAACTTGGGAGAGGAATGGATGAACACAAATTTAACAAAAGGTCAAACGACATAAAGAACTAGTGAAACTTTTCATGCTAGAAGGTGTGCTATAATATATTTAAATTGATGAAAGGGAGAAACCTACAACCACAAGTACACTACCCAGCAAGATTTGAAGATGAGACAGAGTTTTACAGACAGACAAAAGCTGAGAGTTCAGTTTACAAGAAATGTTAAAGGGACTTCTTTAAGTGGAAAAAGAAAAGTCCATGACTAGAAAAATGAAAATTACCAAAGGAAAAATTTCATTGGTAAAGGCAAATATACAATAAAGGTTGTAGATCAACCATGTATAAAGCTAGTAGGAAGGTTAAAAGAAAAAAATTATATTCACAATATGTAGTTAAGGGATACACTAAACACAAGGATGTGAAGTGTCAAAAACATTAGCCATAGGTTGGGGGAGTAAAAATGTAAGATTGTTAAAATGCTTTAGAATTTAAGAGATCAGCAACTTAAAATAATTACCTATTTTATATATATGTATAGGTTGCTATATGTAAACCTCACGGTAACCACAAGTCAAAAATCTGTAACAGATACACCGAAAAGAGAAGGGAATCCAAACATAACACTAACGATAGTCAAATCACAAGGGAAGAGAGCAAAGAAAGGAGCAACAAAGAACTACAAAAACAACTCCAATACAATTAGCAGAATGGCAGTAAGTATGTACTTATCAATTACTTTAATGGGACTAAATGCTCAAATAAGAAGACAGTAGCTGAATGGATACAAAAAACAAGTGCACATCAATAGATGAAAGAATAATATATATATAAACATACACATATTTACACACACACATACATACAATGGAATATTTCTCAGCCATAAAAAATGAAATTTTGCCATTTGTGACAACATGGATGGACCTAGAGAATATTATGCTTAGTGAAATAAGTCAAAGACATACCATTTGATTTCACTCAGATGTGGAATCTAAAAAACAAATGAACAAACAAAACAAACAGATTCATAGATACAGAGAACAAATAGGTGGTATCCAGAGGGGAGGGCAGAGGAGGGATGAGAGAAGTAGGTGAGGGAGATTAAGAGGTACAAACTTTCAGTCACAAAATAAAGTCATGGGGATAACATGTGCAGCATGGGGAATATAGTCGGTTATATTGTAATATCTTTGTACGGTAATGCTAAATAGGCTTATCCTGATCATTTTGTAACATTGAAATATCAGTCACTATGTTGGGTACCTGCATATAAAATAGTGTTGTAGGTCAATTATACTTCTATCATGTTTTAACACATGGAAGCACTGGGAGGAAATGCATCAAAATGCTAATGGTGGTTATGCAGGGGAAGAAGGGGTTTGGATTATGGGCGATTATTATTTTTTACTTTATGCTTTTATATATTTCTGGTTGTATGCAGTGAATATGTCTTGCCTGTAAAATTAGAAAGAAAGCAATGTCATTAAAAATGAAAAAAAAAACCATTATGACATTTTACCCTAGATATGAGGTGACACATTGTATTTTCTTCACGACTGTTGAGATCTATGATATTTCCTGATGTTTAGATACTACCCAAAGAAAAGAGACATATGCTATATGTGATTATACTACATGCATAATACCATATGTGTACGTATATTTACATATTTCTATATGCTTTGTATGTGTAAGCAATTCTAACATGACATCCCCTTTGCCTGATGTTACCATGTCACGTTTGCTCCATTATGTAGATTCTATTTGTGAAACCTATTGTTGCTTGTAGAAGTAAACTGATTTAATTGTAAATATTTTCTCTTACTTTGATTGCTGAAATCCATTTGTACTTAATTTGCTCCAGGCTGAACAATTTATTACACAAGAGTTACAGAGCTATTATTTCTGAACAACTTCCCTGGAATTATTCTATTGATCATTTCAATGCTATTAAAGAACAAAACCCAACCTTATGGCTATTAATAATAGCAGTTTCTATCTGCATAGGACCTGACAGTTTACTACTGGCCATTTCCTCAGAAGAGTTTCTCATTTGAACTTTAAAATGTCTATGTTTAAAAAAATCGTCATGAAATAAACTAAAGGACTTTCGTTGACCTCATCTTAGCAATAAGGAGACGTGGTCCCCTCGAGATTCAGTGTCGTGATTAATGTCACCTGAGTCTTTGCTACTTATCCTACATACTTGGGAAGCCTATGTGTTGCCTCCTGCCAAGATATGTGCCATCCTTTTCACGGGATATTTTTCTTCTTGTCTAAAAGGTAAGGCACTTTTCTTTGATATGTGATTGATATTATCATTGCTACAATTGTACTCGTTGTTACTTCAGTGGTGCCTCCACAGTGAAATTGTTCACATCTTGATTTTAGTACTTTTTCATGGTGAATTCTCTTAGTTTCTTGGGTCTGCCATAGCAAAGTTCCATAAACTCGGTGGCTTAGCACAGCAGAAACATACTTTCTCACAATTCTGGAGGCTAGAAGTCTGAAATCAAGGTGTCGGCAAGGTCCTGTTCTCTTTGAAGTCTGTAGTGGAGGATCCTCCCTTGTCTCGTCCCAGCGGTTACTCTCAATTTTGGTGTCCCTCAGCTTGTAGATGCATCCCTCCAATCTCATGACATACAGCTATCTATGGGTTGAAGCCTCTAGTGCCTGGCCAACTGACGGTAGGTCAGTGGCATCACTTTTATGAATGCATCAATAATACATGGTAGTTGGAGCACATCAAAACAAATAGCCATCTGCAGTGGGCTCCGTTCACCGAGTTCTGGAAGTTAATGAGGCCGTATTGAAGGAGCATTGCATGAACCTCTGTGACATATGCCTGGTGATGGTAACTAATTTCATAGTCCACAAGCCATAATGATTCGATTTTCTCAGAGGTGTATTTATCTACGTCTGATATTTACCCCTTTCTACTGTGTACTAATTTGGAAGTTATTTAATTGTTTACATGAGACAGAAAATGACCAAGAGAGGAAAGATTATACAAGGAGGAGAATTCAAGAAATCCTTTTGCCCCCCGTTTTATTGAGAAATAATTAACCTACATCGCTGTATATTAAGGTGTACAGAAGGATAGTTTGATTTATGTATATTATGAGGTGATTACCACAATAGGTTCAGCTAACATCGATCATCTCATACAGATACAATAAAAAAAAAAGAGAAAAGAAAGAAAATTCTCCTTGTGATGAGAAGTCTTAGCATGTACTCTCTTAGCAATTCTCCTATATATCATTTGGCAGTGTTAACTGTACGTTACATCCCTAGCATTTATTTATCTTATGACTGGAAGTTTGCACCTTTTATAACCACCTTTGTCCAGCTCCCCCTTCCCCCCATACCCTGCCTCTGGCAATCACAAGTTTGCTCTTCTTCTATGAGATTTTTTGCTTTTGCTTTAGATTCCACATATAAGTGAGATCATACAGTATTTGTCTTTCTCTATACGACTTACTTCACTTAGCATAATGTCTTCAAGGTACATCCCTGTTGTGCACACATGGTAGGATTTCCTCATTTTTTATGGCTAAATATTATTCCATTATACATATATACCACAACTTCTTTATCCATCTTCTAAATCAATTTATAATGAAATGGGATCTTTGAAAATCTGGTGCAGAGTTGCTTTTTAAAATAGACTCTTCGTCTGCATTTTAAATTGATCTATTCATTTATTCAGACAGGTGACAGGCATTGCTAAGAATCCCTTTACCGGGACCTGTGCTAGGCACTACACTGGATACAAAGGTAACTTTTTAAAAATCTTTCCATCAGGACTTTATAGTCTAATTGAGCAGATGAGTCATGCAGCCTCCCATTCACATAGCTCTTAGTGAGTGTCAATGTCCAGATGTTGAAATTAATCAAAAGTCTATAATTTAATTGAGGGTACCTCGGAAGCATAATAAAGACAGGGAACATGTCATGGCTGTTCAGAGAAAGGGGAGAAACATAACCCTTGAAAGATTTGCCTAAATTGGGAAATAGAGATTTGCCCCTCCCTCTCCCTCCCCCTCCTTCCTCCCTCTCCCTCCCCTTCTTCCCCTCCCTCTCCCCTTCCCCA
>NW_020174048.1:4874446-4906738 GCF_003031525.2 Neophocaena asiaeorientalis asiaeorientalis
CCACTACTTTATCTCTGTCTCTATCACAATCTCTGTTCCTTCCATTCTTCTTGAAATGCCCACTTCCCTTTGTTTAGATGATAACATTTTCTCCCTGCTTGCACTCTACCTATCTGCCCACTACTGTTTAGTTTCCTTTCCAGAGTCTCCTTTCTTTGACAACTGTGACTCCCAGAGTTTTGTCAAAGGTCCCCATTTCTTCTGATACCACGCATGCTTAAAAGGCTAAATAATGTGTGACCTCATTTATATGACATTCTGGAAAAGGCAGATCTATGAGGACAGGAAACAGATCAGTGTTTACCAAGAGCTGAGGCTGTGGAGAGGGGTAAGTTCCAAAGAGATATGAGAGAACTTTCTGGGGTGGTGGAACTCTTCTATATCTTAATTGTGGTGATGGTACTTGTAAAAGTTCTTACCGCTGTACACCTAGAGAGGATACACTTTGCTGTGCTGTACATTTTACCTGAACAAACTTGACTTTCCCTTCAAATCCCTGCTTTCCTTTGAATGGCAAGACAAACAGTTTTCTTCCCTTTTCCCACCACCCTCCTTAGTTGTGCATTTAGTAGCTTCTGGCTGATATTAGAAAATTATTTTGAGATTATGGACCGAGGAATTATAATGACCCAAGCATATGCTATGTGTGTGTTGGGTTCTAACTTGTAACCCAAAATGAAAATAGCTGAAGCAAGCCATAAAGAAGCACCTTTTAAATGTGTCTGACCGAAGTATTGAAGTATCTATCACAGGATGAGAGGAGAATCTACAAAATTTCATTTTACGCTATTTTGCACTGTCTGGCATTTTAGAACCATTAAGACAATAAAAATTTAGCTGCCTTTTTTTCAGCCATAAAAAACAAGTGAGTTGCCATGCCAGGTTAATTCATAGCTAAAGGATTAAAACCATATTTTTCATGACTAGCGATGCTAAAAGAGAAAGGCTGTAGCTTACAGAGGGAATTCAGTGTTTATAAATAAAACCCCGAACTGGTTCCTTTGCAGGAAACAAGTAAAAGAGTTAGTCCTTCTCAGTTCTTTTGATGTGACCTGGGAATACGCTTGTAGACAGAGGGATTTTCAGAACTGAATTATAAGTGCTCGATTCCACACTACACACTTTGTATTTCAAATAAGCCATGGAAATCTTTTTCTCCCTCCCGAGGAGACCTTTCTCACTTCTAAGAGGCATCACAGAGCAACTGAATGAGTTTTGGATTAGAATTCCAAAGATGCATGTTCCCATCCTAAGTCTGCCATGAAATTAGCTCTGCGACACTGGGAAGGAGGTGGGGAGGGCATCCATGCCTTAGCTTGGTTTTTGGTTTGGTTGGTCTGTAAACGAGCAGGAAGTTGGACTATCTGACCTCCGAGGATGTCTCTTTAAATTGAAATACAGTTTTGCAAGGGGCTCTGTACCTTGTTACACTGGAGATGTTCATTACCACAGTTTCCCTCCTTCAGTCCCGTACTCTACACATTTTTTTTCCACCCCAATGGCTTGTGTTTTTCCCTAATACATTCCTGGACACTGAATTTAGTGTTGTTTCCTGACCTTCCATGGCTTTTAAGATCTAGGCAGCTGCTGTGTGTTGCAGTTAAATAAGTTAAACATATCAGCCAGCATGGAGGCTTTCCAAAGCTTGTATTTAGCTCTTCCTAAAGAGTGTATGTAATTCAGCATCTCAGTATACCAACTTTCAGAATTCATTAGGATTACACGATTTAGAACACGTGATTTTAAAGGACAAAAATGCTTTCTAATTTAACATTAAACTGTGTATGTTTTTATATATTTCCTCAATCAGGGTGTCATTGGGCTCTGGAAGCTTCAGCTGTCAGGATGCCTTTTAGGCAGGAGTGAGTCTAGGGGAATGAAGAACCAGAAAAGAAGCATGAAACTCAGATCTAGAGCTCTGAAAATGTTACTTCATAAAATATTTGTCATTATAGGAAATATCAGACTTGAGGAAGCATAAGGTTATTTATCTCCCATTCAGTTTCCGGGCAGACTGAATATTTTACGTAAGAGTGTGTTTGAGACCTGCCTCAACAGTGGGTGTTATGTAGTAAGAACGCCCTGTCTTGTTCAATTCTGCTTCGGAAAGATGTGAGAATAGACATGGCATCTTTTGCTGTTCCACTGTAGTCCACATAAATTATTCCAGATATTTTATTTTTTCCCCCCCAACTCTAAAGGTCCTCAGGGAGGAATTCTATACCCTCGCTAGTCTCAGATGATTTCTCCTTTGCCAGGATGTTCAGGATAAATTGAATATCTCCCGGTTTTGTTGAATCCCACTTCTCGCTCAGTCTTGGGTGGGCGCACAGAGCCAAGGGGAGAGTTCACTCTTCTTTCAGTAGTGATTCCTCACATAATAAGGCAATCTTGGGAATATGAATACTTAGGAGGCAACCTGGGAAATTTGAGCTTAGAGGCGGAGCCATTAAGAGAAAAAGAAGCAATGGAGAAAAAATAGAAGACGGTTTCAGAATTAACGACTTCATTATCACTTAAAACCTCACGGAAGGAATATAACTTGTCGGAGTTTGTTGAAGGGGTACAGGCTTAGGATATTTACCCGCTAGGATGTTGGCAAGACACACAGGAAACGTGAAATAGTTGGAAGATGATAAATGGAGAAAATTGGCTGGGTAATACTTCGGAAGTAATAAAGTATTGGGAGGAAACGAAGAAAGTCAGAGAACTATAGACTTAAGAGCCATAAGTGCAATGAGATGGTTGACATAGCTTAAAAAAGAAGAAATCCGTGGTAGGGAAGGGTGAGGCCAGGAGTTCGGCAGGAGAACATGTACGTGGGCCGGCCTCACAAAATTCTTTCATGTCAAGGTGTGTTACGTTTCTATCATCTTGAAAGGATTTGGATGTGGCTGTGATGAATGTCACATTCTCTTTATTAAAACCATAAAATGGAAACCACACAATGCAAAAGGCTCTGGAGTCATTATTTTTTGCATCATTACCTTGTCCATAATTAGAACTTCCCTGCTTCCATGTCTCTTAAGCCAATTATGTATGACACAGTAGGTGATGGCAAAGCAGCAATGGGAGAATTGGCAGGACTACAAGGCTTTTCTTATCTTTGCTTTTTACTTTAGCCAACTCTTCATTTACAAGGTAGGTCTGGGTCTATGGTGCAACCCACTCGGGAGAACTCATGTTATATGAATAATCCTTTCCATGTATTTCCATTTATCCTTTCATTCATTTAATAAGTCTAATTTGTTTTAGGCTCTCCTCTAGCCAGTGAAAAATCTTAAGTACACTTGTCTGGTATTTTCAAATGATCAATTCTTTTCAAACTATCAATTCTTTTAAACATATGTTTAAAATTCATAATAGGAAGCATCTTGAATCTCCATAAAATGACTTATTCACATATTAATCCATTGTTAATTCACTCATTTGGTAAATATTTACTGAATTTGCGTTAAATGCCAGGAACAGGTTGAGTGGTAGAAACCCAGCAAGGAGCAGAACAGAGAAGTTTCCAGCACTCATGGCTGTGCTCACTTGTACGATTAAGGCTTTCACACAGGACAGGAATGAAATTGTTGGTTTAGCACATGTGCATGGATGAGAGAGAGAGGTTGCAGTTGAATGGGTATGGTGGCAACTTTGATTTTCTTTAGTCTGTACGCTTTGTAATTCAATGACTCGGCTCAATAAACCCGTGTCCAGGTAAATATTCACTATATTGTGTGGAACAGCTCAGAGTGGGATGTCGGCTTAGAAAAAAAGGCCAGATTAGGTCTACTGACCAGAAATGGGTTCATGTTTCTCAGGCTCTTTGTGGAAAGACACTTTAAATCACACTGTCTCTTCTGTATGTCTCTTTCCAAGCTATCATCGTCTCCCGTCATTTTGAGACATTCAATATTAGATACTTAATACTGTAATCTGTGTTGGGTAGAGCAACCTTCAATGTCCTCTGGCCCAGAATTAGGAGAATACTGGGGCCGTGAGGGCAAAACTGTCCACAGCTTATTGTTCAAACATCTTAATGAGCTGTAGAGCATACTTAACGCCTGGCAAGATGACGGGTTTGATCATAAGATCTGTTTTTAAATCTTTCCTCTTGTTAATGGTCCACTCTTTGACAAGCCCCAGTTTCTCTACTGGCAGTGGAAATATTTATATCTACTCTGCATGGTTCTTGTGAGAGATACATGGGAATGACTATGGGAAGCCACTAATCCAATATGTTCTTTCACCATCAAGCTATGATGACTTTACAAACACATCACAAAGGGTTTTTTGTTTTCTTAAGGGGGAAAATGCGTACGTTCATGCAGAATGAACCAAAACATGTTTTTTTTAGGGAGGGCACGGTGGGAGGGGCATAAGGTTAAATGTTTGCACTTAAATTTAATGGAAAGTATAATTTGTTAGAATGCAAATTCTCTGAGAGTAGGTGGGGCCGTCTCCTACTGGACACGGTGGGAGGTCTTTTCTGACTTCCCCAGTCAAATAATACAGGGCTATGTAACGCCAAGGCTCAAAATGAATTATTAATTTGTGACATGTTCCTATGAAGAATATTGCTTTTATCTTATTGTTTCGTTTTATCACTGAGTGTGTAAGATTAACCTCTAACCTGGGAGAGTTGATGCTAGTTAACTGCTTCAGAGCATGTATTTGTGTTTGACTCGGTGTCTAAAGATACATAAATCACTTTCATTTCTGTCTTAAGGCAGGATGAAAAGGGCCACACAGAGAGGATTAAGGTGAAGGATGAAAAAAAAAAATCCTTCAACGGTGAGATCCATTTCTCCTTAAACATTGGGAAGAAGATAGAAGTTGTCATCACCCGCTCTGTCCTGGGAAAATAGCCTCACGTTAACCTCTAGGTGGGTTAGGAGAAAATGAAGAATACTTCCTTGAACCCCAAATACTGCTTCTGCATGGGTCTGCACAGGCACCTTAAAACTTAATTAGCAAAAGGAATACTTTATTGGACCAACAATGCCAATGTCTCGGGCACTTTACAATAAACACATTCAGCGGCTGGTTCTCAGCTGACCACACTGTAAATCAGACAGAAGATGCCTCCCATTTAAGAGCCCAGTAAAAAAGTTATATTTTTTTAATGGGCAGAAGAGAATGCCAAGGAGAAATTTCCATATCCTGCCATGATGCTTTTTGGGTCAACGTTCCAAATTAGATGTTTTTCCTTGCCTTGTTAAAGCAACTAAACAAATATGTATGTGTTAGTTACAAACGGGGGTTTATTAGCCTTTTGGGGGCATTCATGTCTCAATCCAGAACTTTGTGGTTAAAATACTATTAAAGAAGTCTACTTTCTTTTTTTTCTTTTTAATGTATGTGGGCTGCTTGTAAGATACAGTTGTACATAACCAAGAAAATACCGGAATTACACCAGCACAGCAGGATATTAACAATGGAGGAGAGAATCCTGCTTGGTTATAGATAATGCAATCAGTGTTTAAAATAGCAGTTTGCCATCCACGTGTCATTTCACACCAAATGGTTGCAAGAGCACAGGACATGATCTGTTTTTCTTTTTTAAAATATATTACAAGGGTACATATAAAAATCTGTTAATAGCAATGCACCGAAAAAGGAAGAAGATCTATAATTTAGGATAAGTGAATGTTTGTCAAATTGCTTTCATCTATATCAAGCTCAAAGCTATTTTTACATCTTCAGGAAGTAAAAATATTCTGTTCAATGGAATATCAAGCTTGTGATATTAAGCTGAGCCAGGATTTCCGGAGGAGAGACCCTCTTTCAAGTTTCGTGCCAGTTTGAACAGGTGAACCGAGACTTCTGGGATAAATTTCATATCTGGTTACATTATTATTTCATTTTTAATTCCATGTTTCAGGAGAAAAGTCATTCATTCTGGTAAGAGAGTACAAGACAGCACCTGACTATAGAACTCGTCATTTTCTACTTATGGTAAGACAGCTCCCACCTGAAGGCTTGGGTGTCCTGCCCACTGTAGACTTATAAGAATATTAATGAAACTCCTTCAACTTCAATGTGTTAAAATAGCACCTGAGTGAAAAGATGAGATTCAGGGAATACAAGCATGACTCTTTGGGCTCTCTACCTCTAACTGTAGAGAACATGGAGCTGTTTGTGTGTTGGCGGTGGACACACGAAACCAAGGCCTTTGCCTCAGGGCCTAGAAAAGTGGCACTTTCAGCACCTTCCCTAATACCTGGAGGCGTTTTTGTTGGCAGGACTAGAGGAGGTGGTTGTGACTGGTATCTAATGAGAAGTCAGGAATTCTGCTAAACACCCTACACAGCACAGGACAGCCTCCCTGGACAAAGAATTACCAGGTGGTCTCAGTGATGATCCGTTGTATGTATTGACTTGGCTATAAGCTAAAGAACCCAATCGCTGAATCAAGCACTATTCTAGGTGCTGCTATGAAGGTATTTTGTCTACGTCGTTAACATCTACAACCAGTAATCATTTGACTTGGAAGCCGATTACCCTCCGTCATGTGCGTGGGAGCCATCCAAGCAGCTGAAGTTCATAGGAGCAAAAACAGGCTTCCCAGACTGGGAACCTAGTGGGATTACTGGGAGAAAATATGTATGTTTCCTAGTAATATATATATTATATATATGCTATAACTATATATTACCTGTCTATATCTATCTACATATCTCCTATAGGTTTGCTTTCTCTGGAGGACCCTGTTATGGACAGAATGTGTCCCCCAGCTCCAGCTCCTGTGTTGAAGTTTACATCCCAGTGTAACGGTATTTGGAGACAGGGCCTTTGGGAGCTATTAATCAGGTCGTGAGGGTGGAGCCCTCACAAATAAGATTAGTGCCTTACACAAAGACACGAGAGAGGACCTCTCTCTGCTACGGGAGGACACAGTAAGAAGATGGCTGTCTGTAAATCTGGAAGCAGGCCCTCACCAGGAGCAAACCTGTCGGCACCTTGAGCTTGAACTTCAGCCTCCAGAACCGTGGGAGACAAATGTGGGTTGTTTCAGCCCGCAGTCTATGGTACTGGGCTAACGCAGCCGGAGCGGAGACTGTCCCTGACAGATGCAGTCCTAAATGCCAAGAGTGCCAGCCTTGAGAAACCTTGGTCTGGGGGCAATAATGTACCTCAGGCTGTGAGAAGACTGTATTGAGCCTTGGCTAGCCTTTGTGCTCCTGCAGCAGGGCATGTGCCCTGGGGTCTCCAGAACCTTCCATGAGCTGCACAGACCGTCTTCCCTCTCTTTGTTGCAGCTCTTTTCTGTGCTCTGCTGGAAGATGCAGCAACATCCCAGGATCTGGCTGTCCATGGTCGAAGCCCAGTACCTCAGTGGGGGCAGAAATGTCCCTTTTCCCCACAAATGTCCCTCCTCCCCTCTTCTAAAGAAGAGAGCGTGTTCTCTTCTTTAGAAAGGATAACTTAGCAGAATGCACTCACATATCCTCCCCGTTTTCTTCCTTTAATATTATGATTCCTGCTCTCCAAGCCCCCGTGCCACTTGTTTAAACTGTCTGTCAAGGCACAGGCAAATGTTGCTTCCAGATTTTGCCCTATGCCTTATTCCAGAGTTAAGGTGATAGAACTCTTCATCCTTAAAGTCTGGCCTTTAGCATCCTTGACCAATTTTGTAAAGAATAACCCACGCTATTCACACGCACACACACGCACACACCCTTCACCATTTGAAAGTACAGCGATGTGCTCTTTGCCATGAACTTTGATGGTCTGGGCTAATACATAAAAAGCTTAGAAACTAGTGGGATGGTTTTGAAGCCTTTGGGATTTTCCTCGAGCAGTGATTAAAAAGAGGACCCGACCAGGCTCCGATGAACGCGAATGAATGCTGCTTTGTTTACCGACTCTCCTAAGTTCTCCCATTGTGGAGCGGAATCTGAGAGCAGGAAGGACGCGGATAAGAGGATCAAACGTGTGTGCTGTTTCTTTCAGGGCGATCCCTGTTCCCCTGTCTTTCTGCCAGAGGCGCAGGTCTGACAGCTGCCTGTCGCGGGGCGCGCGGAGCCCTGAGAGCATCAAAGGCCGACTGTCAAAGGGCCCTCTTGCGGGGTTAAAGGCGGCTGGCCTCGTCGAGCACGGCGGCCCACTTGCAAACAGAAATGCAGTCCCCCTCCGGCTACCTCCAGCTGCCAAAGCCAGTAGCTAGCGGGGCGCTGGCCAGCGGAGGGTGTGGCCTGGGCCCGGGATGCTGCTGGAACCTGCCCGGGCTGCCGGCCGGCGAAATCCCAGCTGCTGGTGCGGAGGCTGCGCGCCGCCAGGGTGGTCCAGGGCCAGGGAGCATGTTGGGCCCGTCCTCCGCGCGCCGCTGGCTCTCCTTCCACAAGACACCTCATCCTCCCTGAAAAGCTTTTTTTTTTTTTTTAATGTTTTTTTCCCCTTCCCTGGGTGTCATCCAATTATCACTCCCACGTGCTTCTTGCAGCTGTGCTTTATGGATGACAAACATTCTTGCTTTATTCTTCTGGGAGAGCTACACCCATGAAAACCAGCCGATCGTTTATCATGGGGTTTGACTACAAAATCTGCAACCAAGACCTAGAGTGACTAAGGAGCTAACAGGCCAGAGCTCTGGGGCTTGTTCTGTCCGTGTGAGCGCAGCCACGGCATCTGGGGGACAGTCGTTTGTGAAAGGACAAAAATATTGAGTTTTTATTTTTTAACGCTGTTTAAGAGACTTCATGAAAGTAACCGATAGGTGAAAGTTATTCATCGTCCTTGGAACTTGTGAAACGCAGAGGGGCAAAGGGCCAGTGCTCCAGTGCTGGGGTCACCTCTGTCCACTGTGCTCAGGGCTGAGGGGTTTTCTGGGATGTGAGACTTTCAGTGCTAAAAATGGGACAGTCTTGGGTTAACCAGGACAGCTGCTGAGCCTGCCTAGAACCATGTCCCTCCCTAGAGGTAGGGGAAGCTTCTAGCCCAGTTTGGATTAGATTAAAGACAGTTTCTCAACAAGGTAGCTTTACGTAAACAGATTTTGCAGCGCCCCGCCATGACACCCTTGGGCTATCACTAATAATTATTACAACCTCAATCACTTGAACAGACACAGCTGGCTAAGTTCAGAATCTCTGCATCACAGAGCTGAGTCTTTGTACAGGGCTTAGAAAAATTTAGCGGAGGAAAACTGCATCCTTTGAGCTCTGGGAGAGAGAGGGGGAGAAAAAATCACTTGCTGGAGATGTAAGCCCGTGTTCATTGCTGGTGTTTGCGTTTGGTTCCCATTTCTCGCATCCTGTAGAAAAAACACAAGAGGCCAGCAGAGTGACAAGTGCAGTCGAAGGAGGGAAGTGGCCAGAGCACACTGTTTTGCTTTTGAAAGATAAATCAGCAACATGCCTGGGAAAGGAGCAGAGGGTCAGCGGGAGGGTAATCTAGTTAAAGGTGGAATAATATTAGCCTGACTGCCCAGCTATGCATCCTTTTTGGAAATACAACATGATACAGCTGTTGCAAGGTCCAAGCTGGAGATTAATCAAGGCAAAAATCACAATATTGGGTGTGCATTGCTTTGCAGTTTGCAAAATACTCCCCTACTTTATCCTCATTGGTCCTCCTAAAATATCCTGAGAAGTGGGAAGTGCAAAGATAGTAACCTGGTTCTTAGAAATCGGAACTCCAGCTGGGCAAGGGTAAGTGACCTTGTTAAGATCACACAGTCGCAGAACTGAGTCTTTGGTCTTCCAGACTCCACTAAACAAGGAGTCTGTCTGATTCTTTAAAGGTTGTCAGGGTGAACACAGAACCATGGAAACGCCATAGGATTACAACCTTCTGCACACAGTGCTTTATTTTCCCAAGTTAAGGTGTAAGAATAAGAAAAGGGATACTTGCACACAGGAGAGAGAACCACAGCTAGGAGTTGCAGGCTAGCTCTGCCAGCGCCTAGGTTGGTGAACTGAGCAATTATTCAACCTGTTTTAAACATCAATTTCCTTGCTTGAAAAATACCCATAATGATGGCTTCTGGAAATTTTGTTGTGAGGATTAAACAAGATAATGTGGGTAAAATGCCAAATTCAGCACACAAAAAAATGCTCAAGTATTACTATTCCTACTATGATTCCTAATGATAACATCACAGATATAAGTGTGGACAAGTTAGTTGTGAATGTTGACTATGGGAACACGAGAAACCCTGATCTCCTGCTGTCCATACAGCTTCCCAAGTGCTCACCCACAAATGGGCAACCTTCCCATCCAGCCTGAGCCGTCGCCTCTAAGAAGAAAGAACCCAACTTTACCGTGTGGCCTCGAACTTACCCGATAAGGAAACATCAGACTTTGAAGGCAAAAAGTCAGCCAGGCTGGGCCAACAGATGAAAGTGACAGGTGACAATGACACGAGTGCCCCTGAAAGTCACTGTGACGTTCCAATGAGCCCTGTAATGAAAATGGTTCTGTCAGATGAGACGTGAAGTTCAAAGTTAGCCACAGGATAGAATTATATTTGGAGTCACTCATCAGCTATGAAAAATATTACCTGTCTACTTTATTCTATGTTGAATCTGAACGTGGGTGGCAATAACCTCATGTAGGTGCCTTCGGTGAAGGATCTATTTTAGATGAATTAGCACGAAAGATCTCTCTGTTTGCTTTTAATTTTATTCAGCCCTGACACCACTCTAATGGACGATCAGGATTACCTTTAAGAAGGTAGTCGCGGAATAAATTTATTTACCTTATAGCTACCTTGTTTCCTTCAAAGGCATGTAGAATTCTACAAACAGAAAGTGACTCTGAAACTTAACTGGCTGGTCTAGTTCATTCAAGAAAAACGGTTGGCTCTACTATTATGAATAACTCTCCAAATTTCTAAAGGGCCTTTTCATTTGTAAGGTGCATTTTGTTAGCAAATCTCAGGTCTGTTGTGTAACATTTTGTGTTAGGAAAGCTATTTACATAATGCACACTTTTGAGAATATCCTACCCAATAAAAAATAAAATCCAACGTTAATTCAACAGGAGGGGGGAAATTTGTTCACAATATATACACATATCAAGTCATCACATCGTGTACGCTTTAAATAGCTTACAATTTTACTCGTCAATTATAACTCAGAGCTGGAAAGAATAAATTAAAAAGATATCCAGACACAAGAAATTAATAGCATTTGAAATGTAGATGCTAGAAACTCATGTTTTCACCCTTTACCCCAACCCTGTTCCTCTTTTTATTCCTTCCATAAAATGCTTTATCCTCCTGGCCAGAGGACTTCATTCTTCTCGAAAACTTAGTCACAAGCTTCAAAACTACTGCTCTCATGAGGGCTTTATCCCTTGTACCCTTGGTTTTTATTTCTTTTTCTTTAAAAAAAATTTTTGGGCCTCACCACATGGCATGCGGGATCTCAGTTCCCCAACCAGGGACCGAATCTACACCCCCTGCAGTGAAAGAGCAGAGTTTTAACCGCTGGACCGCCAGGGAAGTCCCTGATCTCTTTTGCTCTTAAACAAATTGGATTTTCTACCCTGACTCTTTAAAATCGCAGCTTCTCCTTACTTTCTTTGACACGTTGCTTGCCCACTGACCTGCAGGCTCTCACGATCCGATATATCTTGGACTCTCTGTGTGCTGGGGCCCTTGAAAGGCAGACACTGGAATGAGGTCTGGTTAGAACCCAGGCTCCTAGATGTTGGTGACCTTTTGTAAGTGAATTGATCTCCTCTGCGGGTAGATGGGTTGTATCAAGGGCCCATTCACCCCACCCTCTGTCCACACCTTTCGAAAGGTCACCTGGCCATGTCCTCCCACTCCGACTTTGGGCCTGGCCAGGTGGCTTTCTTTGCCAGCAGGGACTTGAAGGAGCCCCTGCACCTTCCTACCTGCAATCCTGTCCTCTGCCATTGCCATGAGGAGGGCACACCTGAAGTAGCCTGCCGAAGGATGGCGTGTGTAGGCCCCATCTGAGTTGCTCCGATCTAGCTGAGGCCCTCCTAGAACAGCTCTCAGCTAGCCCACCACCAAACCCAAGGGACAAACTTATCTGCATCCGGCCATATACACCTGAGCAGGTGCAGCCAATGTGTGCGGGGCTCAGGCCAGATCAGCGTAACCTTGCCCACTCCTAGCATGTGATTATTGTCATAGGACAGTGAGATTTTGTGGGTGTCTGTATGCAGCGTCCTTGCGCTCAATAGACAAGAGTCACTAGGGTTCCTCATCTCTAAATAGGTAAAACATCTACAACAATCTAAAAAGTTATTGTGAAGGTTAAATGACGTAATGCACGCAAAGCGCTTTGCCTTGAAGGTTAAATGACGTAATGCACGCACAGCGCTTTGCCTTGAAGGTTAAATGACGTAATGCACTCACAGCGCTTTGCCTTGAAGGTTAAATGACGTAATGCACTCAAAGCACTTTGCCTTGAAGGTTAAATGACGTAATGCACGCAAAGCGCTTTGCCTTGCCCCTGCGACAGAGCGCATGCCGTTACTGCCATTTGGACGCCAGGGGCTGGTGGGACAGCTTCCATCCTCCACTTTGCTCTTCTTTTCGACAGGCTCCTTTCTTCGGACTGCTGTTTACTTTCATTAGCAAGCAAATCATTTTGTTAAGCACACCATATTTTATTTATGCCTTAACCTCAATTATTTATTTTTCTCCATCTTATTTTCCTTCATAGATTCTTGATTTTCTCCAGTCTGTTCACTTTCCTATACTATTTTAGAAGTTTTTCACGATAACATCTTGCATGTCAGATTTCACATCCTTTCAATTTGGGCTTGTAGAATTGGAGGCCTGCTCATCTATCTCTCCCTTCTAATTTCTTGGGATTAGACCACAGATTATAAACCTAAAATAATCTCTGCTGATTATTTTAAGGGTACCTGAACCCTCTTTCGCTAACAGCAGATGAAGCTCTGGCGGTCAGGGTGTTGGCAATTTTAAGATCCAGGACCAGAGCTCAGATGCAGAAATACATTTACAAAGCCACTGCTACACAGAGAATCAGCTCTTCGGAAGGTCCACATATTTTCTTTCCACACACGGAAATGCAGTGATCTCAGCACAGTATCTGTCGATGAAGAACTGTCTAGATAGGTATGTGATTCAACACGTTTACTTTTCTGCTGTGTCCTGACAACTCCCTGGAGTCATCAGCTGGATGCGGGTGGGAGGCGAGGGGTTAGGATGTGAAGGAGGAGCTGAGTGGAGTGCCTTAAGCGGATGCCCTAACGGGACGGGCAGATACGGCGCTTGGCAAAGCAGCAAGTGAAGGGAAAGGCAGTCTTTCTGGTGGTTCCCAGTAGAGAGCTATTCTTTAATGGTGTCTGTGGTATAAATTAGTTAAACCCCCCCATGGAAATTTATTTTCATCATGATACCTCCAAATACAGCAAGAGCGAAACTATTTTCTAAATAACCTGTTGACCGAGCCAGGGAAATAAATAAGGCAGTTTAGAATTTTTCAAATGTAGAACTGACAAGTGGCACCAAATGGAAAAATTGACTCATTCAGATTCTCTCTCCTCTCAGGGCTACCAGATACCCAGGCATTACAGAATTCGTAGAGTTTCTGGTTGGTGGCATTTTATGCGTTGGCTTCTTACTGTGCTAACTGATAACTAAAATGGACTGATCTTCTGGTTTGAGTTCATCTCTTCAGTCAGTCATTCAACAAGACAGTTTTCATGAACCTCCTGCATTATCACGCACACAATAGGAATGCAGAGCTCTGTAAGAGGCAAAGTATCTTCTCAAGGTGTTTATCATACAGTAGTTGGGTTCAGGCATGTGGGAGGTGAGAGCAAAGGGCTCCAGGAGCTGTGTTGGAGGCAGGTAGAAGATGCAGGGGTGTCCAAGGAAGGGAGCATTTTTGTCCTGGGAGACAAGGGCTTTCCTTGAGCAGTGGTGATGGATGAGTGGATGTTACAAGTGGGCATGGCTGGGCAGAAGGACTCCTGACAGAAGGGACAGTGTGAGCAAAGGGATGGGAAACATGGGCAAAGACACCCAGCCTGACTGCTGCAACTGGAAACTCACCACCATGTTACGAGAATATAGTTGCAGGTAAGGCTGCTGAAACAAACCAAGGTAACCAGAACCCAGAGGGTTTTGTGTGCTAAACAAAGGAGTTTACATCTGCCCCGTAGGCAATGAAAGGCGTTCTAAGTCACGGTGAGTATGATCAGATGTGTGTTGGGAAGGTTACTTCGTAGCTAGCAGAGAATGGTTTGGAGAGGTGTGGGAAAGCCGAGTGAGAGGCCAATTAATAGAAGAAAGGTGAGGCGCTGACCTAGTGTGGCAAGAAAATAAATTCACTTTTATTACTCACTTGACATAATTAAGGACTTCTGAAATACATAAGCAGTGCCGGGTCCTCTAGGGTGTATGAAAAATATGACCAAACCTGTACCACCGAGAAGGTTACAATCTATCAGGGAAGATGCTAACACCATGAAATCAGGTGCCGATGCGTAAGTGACCTAAGAGATGTGGTATGGACAGTTAAAGGGACTCAGAGGGAAAAGTGAACACATTCTGTTGGGTCAACAGAAAAGTGAGGTTTTGTGAGCAGTGTAGGATTTCAAAATGGCCTTGAAAGAAGAGTAGGCTTTTTAAAGGGAAAATTGTGTAGGAAGACTCACCAACCGAGGTAACAGCATGAGTAAAAGACACCAGTCCATATGCACAGACCATTTTGGATGAGCAATAAGCAACCATGTTGGTGCTTGTAGAGGAGATGTGTGAAATGAGGCTGGAAAGGGAGGTGGCGCCATATGGTGGAGGCCCTGAAATGCCAGGGTGAGCAATTCATACTTAATTGGGTCCATGACAAGAGCTGCTGAAGGTTCGAATAACAGCACGGACGGAGCTGTCTGTGAAGAAGCTTTATCCGGCGTCGTTGAATAGGATGGATTAAGTAGGGAGAACATAAGAATGATCTTTGAATCAGTGTGAGGAATGGAGGCCAGAACCAGGGAAATTAGAAATGGGAGGAGAGACTCGGGGGATGAAGTTGATGCTGTGTGTCTTAGCAATTGTTTGGGGGCAGAGGGTTGGGAGGGAAACTGATGTGGATGTGATGGATGGTGTAGAGGGTTAGAGCTTGAAGGACTGAGGAAATGTTAGGTCTACTGACAGAAATTATCAGTAGAAGTGAACGAGGAGACGTTTGGGAGAAGACCATGAATTTAATTTAGGTCCGATGGAGTTTTAAAGGCTGGCAGGCTATCCCGTTAGAATTCACTGGTTCACAAGTGGGGCAATTCTACACACACACAAGTATACATCCCGGGGGTACTTTGGAACATCTGGGAACATTTTGTTCATCACAGCTGGAGGCAGGTAGTGCTGCTGGCATCTAGTGGGTAAATATCCTGCAAGGCACAGACAGCAACCCCCCAAAACAATTACCTGGTCCAAAACGTCATTAGAGCTGAGGCTGAGACTGAGCTAGGTGGTTCTAACAGAAAAGTGGAAATGATACTCCAAGTATAGATTTGGAAGTTTCTTATTAGAAACAGAATATAAATTATACATATGAATTACTTTGAACATAGACCCGAGAATTTTCTACCTAAAAGTAGCCATTGAAGTCAGGTAGACAAGTTTCACTTTAAAGGGAATTCTACCCTTGGAAACTCCAGCTCTAGAAGTAGGAGACAAAAAAAGAAGCTGCAAAGCAGGGAGAGATGGACACATGAGGACATCTGACAGAAGCAGGCTACCGTGGTGCTGCAGGAGGAGTGCAGAGTCCCAGGAGAGGGAGAGGGATGGAACAGAGAGAGCAGACCTGGACCCCGGACCCTGGCAGAACTAGTTCCACTGTCTTTGCCGACCGGCAGCACCAGCTTGGACCAATTTACTGAACCTCTTTCTGTTTCAGCTTCTCCATCTGAAGACCGCAAAAACACTACTACACCCCTGTAGGGCTGTAAAGATTAGAGCTCATTTACGTAAGGCTTCCAGCTGACGACTTGTCACATAGTAGATACTCAATAAAAGGTAATTTCAAGAAGGGAAGAAACAAAGGCAGCTGGTGAGTGGATGATAAAATTGCAGGAGAAAATAGGTGATTAAAATAGCACAAAGGGATTGGGAACATTTATGGGTGACGTAAAGTTCGGGTACTAAATAAATCAAGACACCTTACGATTGATGGAACCTAATCAGCATATGTGGATATCTTTGACAGTCCAGATTTCTGGGCCGTAGAATCTCCAGAATTTTGTACTTTTAGGCGCTTGCTCACATAATCACAATGCTCAACCAGAGTCAACTAAAGCATTTTGCCAGATGCTGGGGCACACGTGTCCAGGAAGAGTACCAGATCTGTATTGCAGCTGGAGAGACAGAGATGCAAACAAGAATGACCCCTACTACGAACAGCCAGGCACAAAGGAATAGGGAGTTCTAGAAGAAAGGCTAATTCCTCGAAATCCTCACAGAGCTGGTGAGGGAGTTGTTGAAGAATGAATATAGGTACACCAGTATAAGAGGGAACAGAATATACTCAGCAGAAGGAACGGTATTTGTGAAGATGTAAAGAACCACGGTGAGGCGCAATTTCAGTGAAGCAGCAGAAACGATATGAAGTGAGTGGGTAAAACGGAAGTCGAAATGCTATAAAACTTAGAGACAGCGTGTACAGAGAAGCTGTAGTACTGAGGGGTGGTGACGGGGGACGGAGGAGAAGGAGGTGGAATTCCTGAGAACAGTTCCATGTATTTTCATGTTAATCACTTACTCTATGGTATTTAATATTTTAAATAATGATTGAAAAAGTAATCCATGAATATGGTTAAAAAATTAAAACATCACAAAAGATATATATATGTATAACTGAATCACTTTGCTCTACACCTGATACTAACACATAATAAATCAACTATTCTTCAATCTTTAGAAAAAGACAACTGCACATACATGAAAGAATATGAAGAAAAATCCCAAAGGTAAATGATGAAATCAGATCAACCATCTTCCCTAGTTGGTCTCACTTTAGATAACTCTTAACAGTTTCCAGCATTTCATTACAGAAAATTTCCACGAATGTACAGGCATTGCTGTCTGTCCGTCCGCCCATCCATCCTATTGTTTTTCTTTTTGTTCTGGAGAACCCTAATATGCTCTTTTTCTATCATCTATTATCTATCTAATCTTTCAAAAAATACTCATGAGAGCATACTATACTCATTCCTTTTACTTCTAACTTGCTCTCAACTATGTAAGCATGCTATGTAAACATGGATATACAATGGTATGCATCTCTTGCCTGATGGTTATTTGGGTGGATTGAACATTTTAGCTGCATTGAGCATCCTTGTTCACACTCTTTGTGCATATGTGGGACTCTATCCACGGTATAATTTTCCAATAGTAGAATTGCTGGGACATTAGATACAAGCATATTACATTTTGATAGGAATTGCTAAATTGTTCTTTAAAAAGTTTATACCAATTTACAAAGCTCCAGCTGTGTATGAGAGGTTTGTTTTGCTACACTCTCACCACTATTTATCATTGTCAAGTGAAAAATGGTATCTCGTTGGTTTTGAAACTTACATTTCTTTAACTAGGTGTGAAAACTGGAATTCAAAATCATGAGTTTATTTTGTTTGATTCATGTAAACTGGTGCCCATTTATTACTTGGTATGCAAAAACTTTTGCAGTGTTTTGAGGATACGGTGAGCCCCCATGCTAAAGCAAATTTGGATAAAATGCAACAGGCAATCGGCTTTCAGTCCTTGGGCCTTAAGAGCTGCGGGCCCTGCAGCCTCCATCCATCATCTGGTTAACCTTACAGTGACATGACTTTGCATTCGGTGTGACTGCAGTGCTGGAACCCACTTCTAGCATTATGGCAGGAATTTATTGTTTCAAATTAAGCATATAGTTATAGAATTTTATTAAAATATCTGTAAAATTTTAATGAATACTACTGATTTTTAAAACAAAAGACAATTTACAATAACATCACAAATATATATCATACAGGAATAAATCCAACAATGCAACTGAACATTGCTATCATAAAAATATTTCTATATTTCTATATAAATTATTTTATAAATGATTTATAAAATTATTTATAAAAGAAATTACAAAGTATCATTGACGGCCATTAACAACGGCTTAAGTACATGGAACTATAGCCCATATCTACATAGGTTGCCTGGGCTCAGTGTTTTAAAGATATCGAATTTCCTAAATTGAAATACACAGTGAATGTAATCCAATGAAAATCCAAATAGGTTTTTGGTAGAACTTAATAACCTAAATCTAAAATTTACAGAAAATTGCAAAATGCTAAGAACAGCTAAGATACTCAAGAAATAGAAGAACTGACTGGGAGGACTCAGTTTAACAGCTATCAAGAATTATTATAAAACTATAGTAATAAAGGCAATGTAGTATAGAGGCAGGGTTATATAAACAGGTCAATGGAAGAAATGTACATACACAGAAGTGGTGCTGCGGAAGTAGAAGGCAACCGGATTTTCAACAAATGGTGATGAGAAAATTGGGTATTTGTATAAAGAAAGTGAAACTGACACATCCCACAACATAGCCAAATTCAATTCCAGCTGTATGGAAAGCATAAATGTAATAAAATCATTAAAACTCTCAGAATAGAATATGGTCTCAAGGAAGGAGATTAACTATTAATCTTCTTAATCATTAAGGAACGGGTTGATAAAAAATGGCTACGTCAAAGTTAAGATCTGTTCATCAAAACAGATCACGAGAGTGATTAGCTATATAATGAGAGCTGAGTCTATATCTGTATCAATATCCAGGTCCAAATCCACAACCATATTTATATATCCAAGAAAGGTTAATGCACAGAAATTGCAAATCATACCTATGAGAAAAATCAGTCAATGAGAAAAGATAACTCAATAAAATTGAGTAAAAACACAAACGACCACCTCATAAAAGAGCAAATCTAACTGGCCATTAAATATATAATGAACATTGCTAAATTTCATTCTTAATCAGGAAAATGCACATTAAGGCTACAATGAAATATATGCCCACAAGAATGGCTAAGAGGAAAAGACAGAAAATACCAAGTGTTGACAAGGTAGAAAATTAAAGCAAATTCTCTTGAATAACTTACTGGACAGAGGAGTGTGTACTAGTTTCCTTTTGTTGATGTCACAAATTACCACAAACATAGTCACTTAAAACAATACAAAAAAAAATAAAACAAATTTATTCTCTTACAGTTTTGGAGGCCAGAAGTCCAAAATCAATTTCACGAGTCTTAAGTCGAGGTGTCAACAGGGCTGAACCACTCTGGAGACTCTGGGTTGACTTATTTTTATGTCTTCTATTTATATTTTAGCTTAATAATTTTATTCTCATTAATACAAATTATCAGCCACTTCCTTGAATCTAAATACTAAGTGGACTATTGAAAGCCAGTTAGTCAAAGATAAGATGCCATCTTGTTTTATCAATAGTTTTGTAGATTACAAATGAGAGGTTTTGTGGTTTTTAGGTTATAAGACTACAATAGTTCTTTATCTTTATCTCCCTTTCAGGGGAATGTGCAAGGAAACTCAGGAGAAGGCTTTTCCTATGGAGTGCCTAGGTAAAACCAGTTTTTCATTTGGTTTAACATGAATGTGCCAATTGCTTAAATGCTCTTGCTAAGGATACATGAAATATGGCATGATGCTGCTGTGTTTTCAGTAATCACTCCAGCATGGTTACCGTAAAAGTCACACCTAGAGGGTTATGAAGGAAGCCACAATTCATGGACATCACAGGAAAGCCAGCATCGGTAATTTCAACCAACGTCATTGATGAGGTGCATCCTGAAAACCTGTGATACTCCACAGATGAAGAGATGTTGTTAAAAAGACGGATCCGATTTTCGAAGCATGGCCTGGATGCGTTAAGACAGCTGGGTTCCTGGTGGTTGGCCAGGCAACACAATCCTAAATCGCCACATGAGGGTTCCAGAGACTTTTGGCTGGAGAAGACGATGCTGCCTGACCTCTGACATTGCCACTTAATTACACGGTGAGTAAGCTCACGGATCCTCCTTTGGCCATCGACTTCAGAATGACAGGCATGGAGCTTGTAAAAGAGTTACCCCCAAACCTCTGCTGTGCATCCATTCTGAGGTTAGACACACACTGACAGGGGGCATTCTGGTTTCTTGACTAAATAAGGCAGGTGACTGCAGAGGTGGCAGAGTAAAGGGGCATGTGACACGCCTACAGAATCGGTGTGACTCAAGTATTTATGCAGGGTGAAGTCAAATATACAGCCAGGTAGGGGAAACATACAAACAAAAAAAAAATACGTCATTTTTGTTGAGGCTTGTTTTAGGGTTTAAAAATCTTGTGTTCAAACTCCCTTCGGAAAAGTTGGGGACCTTTGTCTCAAATATCCTGAAATTTCCATTTGGGTGAGAATGGTGTTCTACACCATTATCAGGAAGGTATTTATTCTGGCTCCAAAGTCCTCCTATGTCAAAGCCAAGTAATTTACAATGAGAAAACCACTTCATAAGAGAAAGGAGTTGGAAACTCACCTATTTCAAAATCGACCTGAGACCTGATGACAAATTATAACAAGGTTTCAGAAAGCTAACTGTCAACAGGGCACTAAAAACACATTCAGAAAAATTATTTTTCTTTGCTAAGATTGATATATTGTTGACAAAATTAATATATTGCTGAACTATTCAATAACTGATCAGTATTGGAAGCCACATTATTTTATAATCCTGCTACAGGTAGCAAAAATACTCAAAGCTTTAGGGGATAACCAAAATATAAAAATAAAAAATGTCAACAGCCAGACTTCCCTGGTGGTCCAGTGGGTAAGACTCCATACTGCCAATGCAGGGGGCCCCGGTTTGACTCTGGTCTGGGAACTAGATCCCGCATGCATGCCACAACTAAGACCTGGTGCAGCCAACATAAATAAATAAATATTTTTTAAAATGTCAACAGCCATCTACTTGATTAGGTTGTAGAAATAAGAGAAACACGATAATCAAAACTACAATGAGGTACAACGTCACACCAGTCAGAACGGCCGTCCTTAAAAAGTCTACAAATAACTAATGCTGGCGAGGGTGTGGAGAAAAGGGAACCCTCCTACACTGTTGGTGGGAATGCAAATTGGTACAGCCACTATGGAGAACAGTATGGAGGGTCCTCAAAAAACTAAAAATAGTGTTGTCTTACGATCCAGCAATCCTATTCCTGGGCATATATCTGGAGAAAACTCTAATTCAAAAAGATACATGCACCCCAGTGTTCATAGCAGCACTATTTACAGTAGCCTAGACATGGAAGCAGTCTTCATGTCCATGGACAAATGAGCGAATAAAGAAGATGTCATATATATGTATATATATACTCCATTGGAGTATTACTCAGCCATAAGAAAGAATGAAATAATGCCATTTGCAGCAACATAGATGGGTCTAGAGATCGTCAAACTAAGTGAAGTAAATAAGAAAGAGAAAGAGAAATACAATAGGATATCACTTATATGTGGAATCTAAAATACCACACAAATGAACTTATCTACGAAACAGAAACAGACTCACAGACATAGAGAACAGACTTGTGGTTGCCAAGGGGGAGAAGATGGGGGGAGAAATGGATTGGGAGTTTGGGAGTAGCAGATGCAAACTATTATACACAGGAGGGATTAACAACAAGGTCCTACTGTATAGCCCAGGGAACAATATTCAATACCCTGTGATAAACTGTAATGGAAAAGGATATGAAAAAGAATGTGTATACGTGTATAACTGAATCACTTTGCTGTACAGCAGAAACTAACACAACATATCCTTCAATTAAAAAAAAAAGAAGAAGTACAAGGAAAACCAAGTTCTACAAATTGGAGCATTGTAGTCATCCACAGGTTAAATATAAATTGGCAAGTATAGTTCAGTTGTTAAAAGAGGATAATATACCAATGCTTGATATGAATAAAACACGCAGGATGCATGTAGGAAGAGCTAAGCTCTAATGCCAGGGTGTCATCGATAACGGAGGGCTGGCTATTCTATTGACTCTCCCTTCTTTGGCACATGGAATTCCTCTCTTGCTCTTTGCCTTGAATTTCCATATTGGAACAATTTACATCGTTTTTTCAACTGAGGACACCAGGCGAATCTGTGCTTAGCTTTAAAAAGCCTTTGCTATTCAACTTAAAGTTGACTCTGGATATATAGGATCCTCTCAATCATTGCGTGTTTGTGCGTCAGATCCTCAAAAAAGTGCGTGTTGGACAGAGTAGATGATTCTGTCTTCAGTTTGGAATGCATGCAGTGTCTGTTTTGTAATGAGTCTTGGACTCACGACCACTCCTCGTGTGGCAATTTCCATAGGTCCACCCATTGCTACCTGCCTAGACTTTTATCCTATGCAGCCAGTTTAATTGGATAAATAAGAAATAGGCAAATTCCCTCATAATGTGGCTTCAGAGATGAACAGGCAACAGCCCAACACGTGTCCATTTGGGAGCACGAACTATGCATTTCTGTGCAAACCCCAGGGTTCCTTTCTTCATACGCATCCTTTGGCTAAGGGATTAGGTCCCAGGCTTCCTGTTTCATCTAATTCTTAATTTGTGAACTATTTGGGCTGATTTTCTTCTTTGTAGGTTGACCAAGAAGAAAAATAACTGCCCCAAACAGCATTTACTTGAACAGAAGGTTTACTGCTTGCTACACGAGGCACAGGGCACTGACAATCAAAGCTGGGTGCACCCCCCAGGCTCACCCTGGACCTTCTCCCTTCTGTTCTGTGGCCGAGCTCATCATCCAGCCCAGGAAAGGCCTCACCTGCAGGGGAGGTGGTGCGCACCTGAGTCTCTGTTCTCGGCCACTCGCACTCATTTCTTTGTTCAGAGGCAGAGGGCAGTTTGTAGCTTCTATGGAAATGGCACCTAGAACCCACAGAGCTCACATGTGCCAGAGCCAAAACGCACCCCTCAAGGACTCGCCTTCAGGGGCCAGGTTTCCATGGCTGTACGACTCTGCCCTCTATTCTTCCTCTGAGGCCTTAAGAGGATGTTTGGTTCACAATAACTTTTCATTGCGGAAGTGTTGTCTCAAAGGAAATCTCAGGCAGAAGTACCATATGTAAAAAATATAAAATCACCTTTTGGTTGAATCTCGAATACCTGAGAAGTCTAGAAGTCTCTATTCTACCCCTACCACCCTCGGAGATTGCTGGGTAGGGGGCTCTCTGAGCATGGTTGTGTAGGATGTGTGGAGTCCACCTCTGTCGGGTGCCATCGACACCATGGAAATGGGAACTGCCATCCCAGAAACACTCCGGGAAACCCTGTTCATTGTGCAGCATGGAGCCTGTGTCATTCTTCTGAGTACAGTTCTAAAACCATTCATACTCTGCAAGTGTCAATACTGCTGGCAGGTGTTTCTTCTTGAGCCCTCAGGACAAATGCATTGACTATAGTTTATCCTTCAGCTGCGTTTAGCAGCAAGGACACAGGTCTTAGGAGTTCAAAGGTGTGAGAAATGGGGCAGATAACTGGAGAAGGGCAGTGTGTCCTTGGTGTGGAGCAGTGGGTCTGTCTGGTGTCAGAGAAAAGAGAGTCACCAGGGAGCATATCCCAAATGAGCTTTCCCTCCTTCAAAATTTTTGCAAGCCATCCTGTTCTCCCTGCTCAGGCTGGGTGACGGACAGCGTGCCATTCTTTTGCCTCTTATAATCACAATTCCAGGACTAGTCACCAGACTAGAGGGAGAGCAGGAGAAACCCCACCTCCCAAAGGCTCAAGCACAGTCAAGATGGTATTAGAAACAGATTTTAAATTTTCTTTAATAGCGGTATGATTATGCTACGCTCATAAACTGAGAATTTTTTTTAAGTCCTAAAACAAATGACAATGTTTTTTCCTTCTTCGTACCTCCCCAAATAGAAAGAAAATTCTTGGAAAAATACATCTATTTTTCCATCAGTTTTCTTTACTTTTTCCACTCTTACTGACCTGTAAAAAAATCTTTCTGTTCCATGAGACTTTAGAGTCTGTTGTCTAACAGCTCCAAGAATACCTAGATCATTTTATATAATAGATTATATTAGGATAATATCTTGGTCAATATTCTTTGGTATAAAATTTTAATTAAAGTTAGCAAGTGAGTTATACTGAGTGGAAATAAGTTCTATGATCTTATATTTTTTGTTTTTGATATATTTACATAACATCAGTTCCTTAACCAAATGATATTTAACTGATTTAATTGTTTCATTCTTCAGTTTTAAAAGTAATTTGAAGCTAGTCTGAATACCTAGAATTCATTCCATATTTTCTTCAGAACCTTCCAGATTTAATAGCTCAATTTGTATTTCATGCCAGCCCACCCAAGGTGTTAGCAGAGATGTAATCTCTGATACAGTGTAGTTTTTCAAGACCTGCTATGTTATCCTTTTCTGTTAGACTCTATAAATATTTCAGTGCATGACCAAACAGAACACCAGTTGAGCAAAAACCATTGGTTTGACCTAATGTGATGTTATTTCTTATGAAATAATATTTAATGTGAAAAATGCATGATAAATGCAGTTAATACTTCAAATACCTTTTATACGACAGCCAAGCAAAACTTAATCCGAGTGTATAATAAAAGCTTAAAATACCATCTATTTTATTATTATCAATTTGGTACAGTGTGTGTCAGCGAAATATCTGTATGGAAACTGTTCTATAAGCCTAGTGTATTTTACTGCTGAGTTATATAGCTTGAAAAGCAATAGAGTAGGAATGAAATATTTGAAAAGGTGTGAAATAGTTATTAATGTTCTTATTTGACTGGAAGGCTTGGATGCAGTTTTTATAAAGATTTGCTTTTTATGTGGTATTAATCAGTTACTATAAATGCAGAATGGTTAATAAAGTCTTCTAATCCATACTGCCAGAATTATGAGCTTGATTTCTGCAAAAACCAGTGACTTTTTTGTTGGACTGGGATATATAATAAAATGATCGGAGAATTAACCATACATAACCCTGGAAAAGGCATTCATCTGCGTCCTCTGACTTGCCTGTGCAGGAGTGCTACCTTTCCACGAACCCCTTTCAAGATATTTCATTGCCAGCCTTTAGGATGACACTGTCTTCTGTAGACACAGATTCCCCTGGTGTGAATTAATCGTCTTCGTTAATTTTACTCTAACGTAAATTAACTTAACCACCTCCTCTTTCTGTCTGGTCACAGAATGAGAAATAGGCAAGGGCGTGGGGAAAAATAAGCACCGCCCACCTTCCCGCCCAGCCTTCACTTAAGGGACTCTGAGTAACCAAACACCAGCATGAGAGCCCCAGGTAACTGGGGAGGGAGATGAAGAAGGGGACAATGCAGCCTGACTCTAAGAAATGAACGGAAAATTTAAAAGAATTCTCCTGGTTTAATAGTTTCTTCTAGAACTGTCCCTGAGAATGTGATTGCCTATTCCCAAAGCATACTACGGCACCTAAAAACAAAAGCATTTGGTATCTCGTGTGCCAGAGTTTATACTTTAAAATTTGATATTCCAGAGTTTTTTTTTTTCAAAACTTCTGAACACAACAAAAACAAAAACTCAAAAGCATACACACAGAGAAAGAAAAGAAAGAAGTCGCCAAGCATCAAAGGAATTTGTTTCTGTTAACATAGAAGCAGGAAAAATAAGGAGCAGAAAGTACCTTACTCAACTTTTACCCTACCTAATTTACTTCTTATAAATATTTTTCCACTGAAGGAGCAGAATGCAATGAAGGTTTCTCAACTCTTCCTTTTGTTCCGGAGATTTATGGCTATGAGGATTTCTCCTGTCTTCTGATTTAGTGTCTGGGTGGTGGCATCCCCCATGGAAAAGGAATCTCTTGACAAGCCCAGGCGGTCTTGGCCTCTGAAGATCTCCCAATAATAGAGTCAGGCCAGTGCAGGGAGGAAGCAGTTAAACCTTGGGAGCTTTCTTTGTATCTCTGTGTCCTTCCCCACACACTCAAAGTGGTTCTGATAAAGCCACTCTTGTGTCTCAGGAACCTGGTTCGCTAAGCTGCTGAAACTATGGGAGATGAAAGGACCTGAATCTTGGCTGGGAATACTGGGGTTGGGAGCAATTTGGAGCCTCGAGCTGTGGGATTATGTGGGGAAAGACAGGCAGCCTTCAGCAGGGTGATTATGGGGTGAGTAAACTGTGTGAGGGTCAATTCCAGGCTGCTTTCCCGTTGCAGAAGCCAAATTTTCAGGTTCCTGCTGTTTCCGGAGATTCCTTGCTGCTGCAGGACCCTGGAGGGGTGGACCGGTGTGAAAGTTCCCGTCTCCCTGTGTTCTGGGGTTTCGTCCTGCAGGATGAGACGCAGCCTGGGTTTACCCAGGCACTGGGTGTGTGTGCTCACACATATCCAGCCACGGTGTGTAGTAACTACTCCTAAATTAGGAAGGTTTGCGATAAGATCGAGCCTTCTCAGGCCCCTGAGGCAGACTGGGAACAACTTGCTAAAGTCACTGCTTGTTTATCCAAAGTGAGACGCTGAGCTCAGAGATTTCAGGATGCTACATAATTAATTGAACCTCATCAGCCTTTCCCGCTGCCTCCCTCCACTCTCCCAGAAATACCCTCCACGATGGGGATGCCAGCCTCAGGCCTGCTAGAATTCCCCCTGACTTTGGGTCTTTTGCTCCTATGTGGAATTTACCCCTCCATCAAGAGCCTTCTTTATTTTACTCTGTAACTATTTCCTAGGATTGAGGTGATCATTTACTTTACAGTAGGCTTTTTATTATTTTATTCAGCACATTAATCCTGGACAGACACCTGAAATGTTATGAATCTCTAATTAGAAATGAATTCTTAAAATTTTTCCTGAAACCGTCTGACGTGCGCACATACCCTCACACAACGAGTTCTCTGTCTACACAGAGATGGTAATTTGGGCATTACCTTGATTTCTCTCTAAAGAGGAAGACCAATAGATGCCTTGATATTAATCCATGTAAAGCCCTCAGAACAGTGTAGGCCACCTAATAAACACCCAGTCGGTGTCAGCCATTATTTTTTCCTCACTTTTTACAGTCAGGACAGAGCTGGCAATCATCTCTGGATCCTTGCAAGTCACCAGACATGAAGAGGACAGGTGAGGTGGCCACCAGCTGTTTCGGCACCTCACTTTCAGGACCATTGCTAAATTGCCCTCTTAAATCTGTTAATGAACACATTCCAGAGGAAAAGAGAGAAATTCATTTCTTCCCACTTGCTGGGAGCCCATCATGACCACCAATTTCCAGCTGACAGTGGTGGAATTCATAGAACAACTACCCATCTGTCTTCAATAATGGGGGGACACCCTCATCCTTGGGGCAGCTCTCGGGAAAGATTGAGATTTTTCTTTCCAACCAACTGTCAAACCAATGAACTTGAAAAACGATACCGGAGGCACAATGAATTGGAAACACAAAGTGTTTTCATATAAATCTTATTTCAAGCCACTCATCTGAAATGTCCAATGTGCATGATTTGTTGAAGACTTTTTAACGGCAACAGATGCGGTCATTGGCCAAAACACCCGTCTGCCAAACTGCATTTGATCAGTAATACAGATCGATCTTCCCTGTATTCCCTCTTGGACTCTGGTAACCCATTCTCTCCTCCAGGGCAAAGGCAAGAAGAATTCAAGCTTCCATCCACAGCAGACCCATTCCGTGTTCCACTGTCACCTTCCCTCAAGACTGGATAAAATAGCTGTCATCAACTTCCAGCTTCTTGAAAATTTTAGAATCCCAGCCTCATTTTCATTAGAAACACACACACACACACACACACACTCGCTATTGTGCTCTGTCCACAATGGCTCCACTAGTTTTCATGAATGAGTCTATCCATTTCACTGGCTCTTATTATTTTGGAAGGCTGATGATCTGTTTGTAGAAGCAAACACAAACAAATCAAACTGGGAGTGTGGAATGGTATTTCATTTTAAGATATGACGTATTTATGAAATTGAGAAGGGGAGAGCCACAGCAGGTAATTTGTAATGTTTCTGCACAGAGCCACAAACACACTTAGGGTATCTATTGCCAGGCTTCTTAGTCAGTTCTTTCTGTTTGATAGGGATAATGATAGGTCTCTCTTAAGAACCTAAGTGGTGCCCATTAGGCAAACAACACCCCTTTTTAGAATTTTTCATGGTAATATATATATATACACTGAATATATACTTATACATATGTAAAAGTATTGAAAAGCAATGCTTTCCTTTGCTAAGGAGAAAACCTTGTGGAAGAAACGCAAGAAGTTCCTTCTCTAGCCCGACTCCCTCTGTCCAAGGTTTACACCCAGACAGGTTAAGTTGCTAAGTTGCTGTCTTGGGGCTGTACCCCAGATTCTGTTCTGGAGCCATCACATAAAGGACGCTTCACCTGCAGAAGCTGTGTGAATATTGTTAATATATTATTATATTGGGACAGTTGGGAACCTTGCCATGGGGAGAGGGGTTTCTCTCTGCCCACTTCCCTCTTCGCCTTCTCTGCTCCTTTTCACTTTCCGCCTCTTCTTTCATTGTCACATCCTCGTGTGAAACTTACATGGGATTCAGTTTGTATAGAGACCTTCTCTGCCCACAAATGCCCTGTACCATTTTCCCAAGGTAGAGAGAAAAGGGCTCATTCATCTATTGAAATGCTGACCCTCCCAAATATTCTTAGGTTGACGGCTCAATGTGTTTATATGAATAAATATGTTGATATATGTCCTGACATTGACTGGCTCTAATCTTTGAGTATGTTTCCATCTTATTCTCTTTGGCTGCTATAAAAGAAATGCTGTAGACTGGGTGGCTTATAAATAACAGAAATTTATTTCTCACAATTCTTGGGGCTGAAAGTCCAAGGTCAAGGACCCAGCAAATCTGGTGTCCGGTGAGGGTTCTTCCAGTTCATAGATGGCTGGTCTTCTTCCTGTGTCCTCATTTGGCAGAAGCAAGAGAGCTCTCTGGGGTCCCTTTTATAAGAGGCACTAATCCCCTAATGATCACTAATCACCCCCTAAAGTCCCAGCTCCAAATACCATCACCTTGAAGATGAGATTACAACACAAATTTTCAGTCTCTAGCAGTTGTTATTTGCACTTGTATAGTGATTAAGAGCTGGGGTACATATCCTGCTGTCTGTACTACTTACTAGCTGTGTGACCCTAAGCAGGTAACTTAACCTCTTTGTGCCTCAGTTCCCAGGGCTGTAAAATGGATAGAATCATAGAACTTATTTTTATATGTATAAGGTTTCAGTGAGATTCATGGAAAGCATTTTGCATTGTGCTTTGAATGTGGCAAACACTCAGTGTACAGCGAGACAAATTACTTTTTATTTGACCTTAATTATTAATGCTCCTAAATCTTTTCTTCCATTGAGCGGGCATCAGAATCCAAATGTAATGATAAATATATCACAGTTTCTTTATTTTGAGAATAGAAGTGGCATGCCCATTATGGATAGGAGGTGGAGCTGGACCGCTAGGTTAGGTGTCAAGACATGGCATAGTTTTAGGTGGAATTTCTTCTCTCTGGTACCACCTTAATTTGCCTCCGTTCTAGAAGGATGGTCAGAAAAGAGAAGGAAGGACAGGGTTGTCTATGTCCCATGTACCAGAGTGGAAAGAACAGGAAGTTTGAGGACCTGGCTTTCCTCTGTGGTCTTGGTGAAAATAACTTCCCCTCAGTGTTTCCATATCTTAAAAATGGAGATAGCACTTTAATCGGCCAATTTCCCTGGGTTATTTTGAAGATCAAATGCATCGGTCTGTTTGCGTGATCTCCAGTGACTATACATGTGTAAGTTAGGATCTTTCTGTTTCTGGTTAAGCCCCAGAATGTGTTCCTGGACTCCTTCAAATCCAGTTAAGGCAGGTTGCTAATTCCATGATGCATTCAAGTTTCTACTACTTTAAGAAAAAATCTGGACCGTGAATCCCGCTTAGGGAAAGTTACTGTCCCAATTAAGAAATGTATTCATACACTTATTTATGTAAAACAGTCGCATAAAACAAAAGCTTTGATGTCTCTCAGAATTCCAGAATCCTCTCACAAATTAGAAGCTAAAATGTATCGTCCCAGTTCTAATTTCTCTTTACTCTTTCTACTTAATGGCCATTTGCTCTGAGCACTTAGCAAGCATTTTGACACGTTTGCTTCCTGTATCAGGAATATGAGCTCCAGCACACCCAGAGCATCAGCGTAGCAGGCAGACCCCAGTGGCTCCCTGGAACGCCCCTAGGTTTGGGGAGCGCCTTCAGAGCAGGGTCCGTACCACTTATGAGAGTCCAGTGCCGTCCTTGGTTCTTTATAGACAGTTAGTAAAAGTATGTTTGCTGAACTGGACTGAACTGAGTCACTCCATGCATCCGTGAAGTGATGCTACCAGCAAAGCAGGTGAGTGCCGGTGAGACCACCATGGGAACGCACAGCGACGCCAGGCAAAGCTGCTCTCCTGAGGACACAACCCCCTCTGACTGCTCATCAACTAGCTAACGCCCCCATTCTTTAACTACTCTCATCTTCCTCTCAGAATGACCACCAGCTTTTCGACAAAGACAGACTCACGGCCACTAAGTCCTTTGGAAGGGCAATTACAAACAAGATTAGGAAAGTATAGCAATCTGACAACCAGCTAACCAAGCATCTTACCTAGTTTTCTGCTAGCTCTCCCTGATTTCTTTTGGATTCTAGGAAAACAGAAAAAAAAGATATTTTCAAGGCAGGCTTAACTAGCATTCCATGGACGGGTAATGGAATGAGCGTTCATGTTGACACCTGTAAAAATCTCCCTTGAATGTTTCCACATTTATATTTCATACGGTAAAGCTTTTCAGCCGCAGGGAGAGAGTCAGAGCTGATCTGTCCTGAGGCAGTGATATGACTACTTTTACTGAAGGAGAAACTTTCTTGGTATGATTTTTAGGGACCTGGCGGCTGTGGTCCACATGGATATTTCTTTCGGTTATGGACACTGCCGATTAAGTAATTCCATGGCAAGAGGTGATGCAAAGTAGCTTCTCCTCGGGAGCTTTCCTTTTGGATGTTTTGCTCTTGGAAATATCAAACATCTGCCCCGGGCAAATAGCTAAATAGCTGCAATTTTCTAGCTCCGTCCTATTTTTGGCTCTCAGTGCCGGAGGCATTTGAACACCCATGTTGGAGGTTGGATGCTCGCAGAGACTTCGGGAACTTAGGAGACCCAAGCTGTTTTAGATCAATTGCTCCCCATGCTTAAAGGGCTAGTAAAACCAGGTTATAATGTTTACATGACTTTTTATGGGTCAGAGTTTATTATGGTTCTATTCAATGGCCTACATTGGAGGAACATTTTACAAGATTTTCCTGCATTCGACAGTTCTGTTTCAGTGTATCTGGTAAGGGGAAGTGTTTTTTTTCCCTGCCGTTCATTCTCTTTTGCTCTCTGTTTTATTTTTTCCCTTTCAAAAGGAGTGAGCCCATAAGACTCCTTAATTTCAAGCCATATTTCTCCTACTTGAGAGGCTGTAAACTGAGTTAGACCCAAAATTCTACGGATGTTCAGAGACAACAGATAATTTCAAATGGTTTTCAGCCTTCCTTTGGAGGTTCCTATCCATACTACTTATAAACAGAAGGGCGTTTTAATTTTACCAAGAGACATCCGAATTTGCATAAACATCAGGCTATGTGTCTCTCCGTTAGTCAGCAGCATTGGTTGGCCTAGAGCCCAGACTGTAGGGCTGGCAAGCCTACTTCTTCCACCATTTGCTTGTTTATTTCTTGGGCAAATTTCCTAAACTTTCTGAGCTTGGTGTTAGTGATACTTACAAGATCATTATAGGGGATTAAAAAAACGAAATTATGTATGAGTTATGCAAATGGGAATGGCCATTTCATTCATTATGTCATTAATCAACTCTTACTAAGCTCCTACTATGTGCTGGACTCTGTCATGGGCCTTAAAGATAAAGCAAGTGGATGAAGTCGTGGTCCCTGTTCTCAAGGTCTACTGGGGGAGAGTCAGACAAGTACACGGACAAACATACATCTGCCAACGTGAAGGGCTATGAAGAAAAAGGGAGAGTGGGGCAGGAGTGATGATTCATGAGTTATTTCAGTAGATGGTCAAGGAAAGCCCTATGATGGGGGCGGAGAGATAAATTAGGAGTTTGGGATTAACAGATACACACTACTATCTAGAAAATAGGTAAACAACAACGACATATTGTACAGCCAGGGAACTATACTCAGTGTCTTGTAATAACCTATAGGGGAAGAGAATCTGAAAAAGAATATATATATATATATATATATATATATATATATATAT
>NW_020174048.1:4906766-4969698 GCF_003031525.2 Neophocaena asiaeorientalis asiaeorientalis
TATATATATATATAACTGATTCACTTTGCTGTACACCTGAAACTAACACAACACTGTAAATCAACTATATACTTCAATTTAAAAGAAAAAAGAAAAGCCCTATGATAATGTGACATTTGAACAGAAGCCTAAATTTGGTGGCTGAGTCTTGAAGCTATCCAAAGAATGTTCCAGGAGAGGGGACAAGAAATGCAAAGGCCCCGGTGCAGTGCTGGGAGCTGAGAGGTGAGCGTGCTAGACCCCATGCTCTAGAGAGAGGTGGGAGATGACCCGAGAGAGGTGTCCAGAGCCAGACCAGGTAGCATCTCATAGGTCGTTGTAAAGATCTGACATTTAGTCTGAGAGAATCAGGGAGCCATGGGAGGGATGGAGCAAAGGCGAAACATACGCTGGTTTATATACTGAATGGATCCTGCTGACTTCCATTTGGAGGATAGACTATAATGGGGAAAGGGAAGACTCTGGGAAAAACCAAACAAAATCCTTTCTATATAGAGAGGGATGGGGGCAACACAAATGCCAACAGCCCAGTTCTCTGGAAGTTACTATTTTATTCTCTGAATGGATCTCTTGCTTTTATTAATACATGGCTTAGTTTCTAATCTTGAGATCATGTTAATTTTGTTTATTTCTGTCTTCACCTTTTTCCTGTGATCAGCTTTAACTGTTCAAAATGGTAGAACTTCCCCTTCCATGTTGCTCTCAGCCTCTTGTTTCAGAAGACTTTGAGATCAGTGTATTTCTTCCGTATGTATTATGGTTTTAAAGATCAAGCAGCATGGTCAACTGTGGTGATAGCAAGGTGGCTGGAGAGCTGTTCGGTGAGCCAGATGGCAGGGGTGTGCTTAGCTCAGAGAGGGTTATAACCTGGACCAGGGTATTTGGCTTCTGGAGAAACCCAGCCTCCATCACAGGTGAAATCAACCACCCACTGACTACCTAGAACTGTGATGTCAGTGGGACAGAGTTTCTCGTGTATGGATCAAATTCATCTATGGAGTCTTTTAAAAATGCAGAGCCCACAGCACCATCGTGGGCCCAAATGCACAGCTCTACTGAGAGCCTGGGTGTTTAGCCAGGGTGAAGAGACCCAAGGTACTGTCGGCCAGGAATGCAACATCCAGTACATTTTGGGGGAGGAAAGGGGCGCATTTTCGTGATAGGGACACTGTGGAGTAATTTTATTCACGTCTAGCCATCCATCCTTAAACCCTAAGCATCTAAAATAACTGTTTTTATCTTATGAATCATAGAGGACAACAGTTTTCAGAGCTGTTGCTACCTTTACCTGTAGGCAAAGCGGGGAGCTGTCTGCAGGGTTTCATGAAAGGGTCCCAGATGGCAATCTGCTCACCAGTCATGCCTGAAATTCCACCCCAAGTCATGAATGTTTTACACATTTGGCCCCTATAAAAATGCAAGAGGTGCAGAGAGGGATAATAAATCATTAATACCATTTTATGAGTTTATCAGCCCCCTCCTTTGATGTTGTAGTGGGGAGAATGCGAAGGGCATGCCTAGCACTGGAGGTGGCAGAGAAATGGAGGCCAGTGTCACTGGATGTCGAGCTGTTTCACGATAGGCTCCGAACAGAGCCTTCGCCATCAGCCTGCTGAAAGTTTCAAGTTCAAAACCTCACTTGCATACATCCGCGTCCAGGAAGCTAGCGGTGGCAGCTGAAAGTCTGATAGCACCCAAATTATGGTTCCACTTATGCAGGGGTAATTAAAATAATTTATATGGTTGGCTTCGGAGAGGCAGTCAGGTTTAGACTTCCAAGTTAGTCTAATTCAGCTGTTTGAAATAGCAGGCCATCACATCTGTTAAAAAACATACATGTATTCTCCTGAATTTTTATGAGTTGGACCCATCACATCTCTGCTTTGGCTTAAAAAATAGTAAAAGCTAGAATATATAACTAGTTTCCATCCCCAAGAGTGGGTACACATATCATATTATGTGATCCTTGGAAAAAGTCCCTTTCTCTGCAAAATCTAGACAGACTTGGATGTTTTCTTATGCTCAGATTGACTCACTTTGCCAACTCTTGGACTAACTCTCACAGTACAGGTGGCCAAATCGAAATCAGGAATGAACACATGGCACAGATTTTTGTTTTTTACGTTATCATATGTAGGACAAATATTACAAGATAGCCTTTGTGTATTTGCTTTCTTACAGGCCACACACATATACCAAGCAATGTATTCTTTGTCTGAGTGTATAGGACATGCTTAAAAATGTCCTTGGGATTTTACATAGAATATTAGTTTTTCTTGGAACTTTGGGCCGATAGCACGTTTTTGGAGAGATTCTCAGACCCACATAATTCAACGTTGGCTGTCACACTTGCAGATGTCCAGATAAAAACAAATGATCTGAGATTCCCAGTGCAAATATAATGGAATAATGGCATAGAAATAAAGAAGTCTACTTTGCAAGTAAATCACCTTGTCTGTCTTTGTATCCTTCTCAGCTTAAACCCTAATGCTTGCATGTACAATGCCTCAATAAATAAGTGCTAAATGAATAAGCAAAATAGAGTGTGTTAGGCGATATTGACCGGGATAGTGTGTAGCATGGAAATGATATCATCTAATAACTATCGAAGAAAGAATGGTGTTTCTTGCTTCCACAAGAATTAGGGTAAGCACAATTACTGCCTTCGTAGTTTTGGAAGAATTTAGTGGATATTCACTAGAATGTACTTTTCTCTACAGATATAGGACTGGGGACAAAAGTTTGACCAGTTTTCAAATACGTAAAAACAGCATTTACAACTGTTCAAATTGTATAACTACCACGAAGCGTTGCTGTTAAGTGTTGTTAGCTTCTAGCTGTTAAAAATATGCCAGAAGAGGTTGGATGATTCCTGAGGTTTTGGGGGAGCAAGCGTCTAAGCTGAGAGGAGGGTTGGTAATCATTGTTAAAATCCGCTTCAATTGTATTATGATGTGATTTATTTAAACCCATGTATATTAGTACATTTCCTTCCCATATGGCTAAGTGTTTCTATTCAATATATTTTCAGCCTTCACATAATGCTCTTAATCACAGTAGTTATGATGTTTTGGTATCACTTGATATATACCCATTAAAAAATGATTCCAGCTTTCCTAGTTGGCTTGTGGAATCAATCTCATAATTTTAAGGTCATGCTTTGTAAAACACTTAATGTTCTGGTGTGGCAAGTAAAATGAAGGCTCTGCAGGCCCAAGTGCCCTGAGTTTTATGTGAAAGTATCAGTGGGTTTTCTATTTGTCACAGTTGCCCTGGATCAAGTAAGTCACTACTGGTGTTTTTATTTCAAATGACTGAATATTTCTGACCATAAGACAAATATTGAGGAATCAACTTCTTTCTTGATGAAAGATAATATTTAATTTATCATTCCTTGTGATACAAACCATCTTTAGTTTAATAAGCTATTTTAGTTTCTAAGACAAATGGGGCATAAAAATTAATAAGATGCTACCTTTCAAGAAGTTTAGATTCTGGCGAGAAGAAGATGAAATTCATACAGAAATGACTATGGCACAAGTCGGAAAATGATGAGTGACAGAGCAGTGCCATTCAATTGCTATTTCAGTTCAGAAAAGAGAACCGGGCAAGATTGGAAGGTTAAGGGGAAAGGTGGCGTTTAAGCAGGGCCTGAAGGGCATGGAGAATTGGGGTACCTATGGATGATGAGGGCGTGCATTTACACAGCTACAGCAGCGGAGCCAACACATGGAGGCAGGAAAGCAGGATATGAAAAGCTGTGGCTTCGAATACCTGAAGTGAAGTCATGGGAAGTAACCTATGAAGTTAGATTATGCAAAGCCTGAGGAGCCGTGGAAGTGAACTTGGGCCGTGATTGTTAGCACGTGGGTCACGGGAATACTCCTGAGCACATAAATGGATAGCAGTTTTGTATGTTGAAGATGAATGGGAAGTGATGGGTAGGATTGATTAGAACAGGGACGGAAAGGAGTTAGTGAGACAATCTAGAAAAATACTCTCAGAATATAGACAAGAGGTAACATGAACTAGAAAATTAAAGCAGGCAAAGACCATATGATATCACTTATATGTGGAATCTAAAATATCATACAAGTGAATTTATCTATGAAACAGAAACAGACTCACAGGCATAAGAGAACAGACTTGCGGTTGCCAAAGAGGGGCGGGTAGGGGAGGGAAGGATTGGGAGTTTGGGATGAACAGAGGCAAACTCTTATGTATAGGATGGATAAACAACAAAGTCCTATTATATAGCACAGGGAATTGGGTTCAATATCCCGTGATAAACCGTAATGGAAAAGAATATGAAAAAGAATATATATATATATATATGTATAACTGAGTCACTTTGCTGTACAGAAGAAATGAACAACATTGTAAATCAACTATACTTCAGTACAATTTTTTTAAAAAAGAAAGTGGTATGGAAACAAGGAGAAAGATGGGTACGAGGGAGACACTGAGGAATTAGAATTAAGGTTGACGGGATGTGGAACGCGGGCTCGGGATAGAAGTGACAAAAGTTCAGAGAGGGAAGCAGGCTTGAGAAGGAGGGTGCTGAGCTGGGCTGTGAGCACACTGAGGGCAGGGGATGGGTGGGCAGCCAGGCTTAGATGCCGGTGGGCAGCGGGAAATATGGGACCAACTTGTGTACTCTGTGCATGAGTGGAAACAAATTTGCAAAGGATCCACAAAGAAATCTCAGTTTATATTATGAAAGGATGAGATAACTAAGGAAGGAAATACAACATATATTTTATGTATTATTTAAGCTCTTCAAAATACAAACGCATGCTGTTTTAAAAAATGTATTTCCTTAAAAGAATGAGGTGGACTTAGTGATTGGAACACATTTATTTTTGGCAGTGTTCCTCTAGAGCAAATTGGTTCTAATAGAAAAAAAGATTTCCTGTATTAACCCTCATCTTTATCTCATGTTTATTTTAGCAATGAAATGAACATTAAGCAAGGTCTTTAACAAAATATTTATGCTGTTTAATATCTTTCTGATAAACACAATATTTTGTAGCCAAAAACTGATAAAATTTTTAATAAGCCACAATATATAATAATATTTTACTGGGATTCAAGACCCCTGCTTTTTTTAGCTGCATACAAACAACGATTCTCTGCAGTCTTCTCCCAGGAACAATTAGCATGAGAGGAAATGCTGAATTGTGCTCTGTCTCTACGACTGCAATGGACTGGGAATTCACTGGTTTTTTCAACAATGATACCAACCATTTGCTACATTTAATTTTTGCTGCCCTATATCTGTAGTTATTAATCTCTTTTGTAGTGTACTGGAAAGCAGAAAGATAATCATTCCTATAATCCATGTGTCCTATGTCCCCTAAACAGAGTGATTCCACGAGATTGTGAGTTCTTGAGCCACGGATCTCAAATCCTGTGTAACGTGGAAGAAAAGTGAACTGCTCTATTCCTTTTTGGACAACTGTAAACTTTCAACACTTTCTCTGCACAGTATCACCTAAAAGGACTACTCTAATTAGTCAAAGAATCTTGTCTGCCGGGTGTGACATTTTCGCAGACATGATGTCACCTTCCAAAATTTCTTGGCTCACCAAAGGAAATATGAAACATGTTGACGTCATGCAGAAGATTAATTGGGTTCTAATTTTTAATTTTGGAAATCTTCTTGGTCCTTCTGAGTGACAGCTGAGATCAAACTTGTGAATGTATTGGAATAAATTACCTAAGGGGATACTATATTCTGGGAATTTACAATTTTAATAGAGATGTCGTACAAGCATGAGTTGGCTAGGAGGCTGCATATGGCAGACAGTCTGAGCTTTGAGTCGTGTTCCACTAGAAGAAGAGATTAAACTAATACAGATAAAACTAAGTTATTCAGTATCATAGAGTGTAAGCAATTCCTGTTGAAGTTATCAGACTAGTTCAAGTTTCTGGAAGACTTTTGGAAAGTAACTGGCTTTGGGATTGATTGTTACTTTTTTAAATTTTAAGACTTTTTTTGCACCTTAGTCCAAAATATCATGGGAGGAATTTTCTATATTTAAACAAATCATTAACTATGAATGAATCCATTCAATATTTATTCACATATTTCGAAATGAAACCACACAACTTTAAATTGATTTAGCTGTTTTTTTCACATCTAAGTTAAGTTCACAAAATATGTATGAATCAATTTCTTAGTTTGGAATTGAAAGCTAATACTACCTTAGTCTTACTTAGTACCTAATACTACCTTAGCAGCACAAATATGGTGTTGTGTTTATTTCCACCATGGGAAATAAAATAGAGTATGCTTTAATAAGCTGTTTCATTCTCATCCTTGTTGAAAAACGTTAATTATATGTTAATATTAAGAATAGTTTGTCTCCACCTAATTATAAAAATAAATTTTAAGAGTTAAAATAAATATACTCATAGATATAGTATAGTTCTAAGTATATCTGAGTTCTATATACTTAGAACTATACTATATACTATAGTATAGTTCTAAGTATATACTGAGTTCTAAGTATTTTAGTTCTTCAGAACAAAAAAAAATGGTTCTGAAGAACCTAGGTGCAGGACAGGAATAAAGATGCAGACGTAGAGAATGGACTTGAGGACACGGGGAGGGGGAAGGGTAAGCTGGGATGAAGTGAGAGGGTGGCATGGACATATATACACTACCAAATGTAAAATAGATAGCTAGTGGGAAGCCGCTGCATAGCACAGGGAGATCAGCTCGGTGCTTTGTGTCCACCTAGAGGGCTGCGATAGGGAGGGTGGAAGGGAGACGCAAGAGGTAGGAGATATGGGGATATATGTATATGTATAGCTGATTCACTTTGTTATACAGCAGAAACTAACACACCATTGTAAAGCAATTATACTCCAATAAAGATATTTAAAAAAAAAAGAAAAAAAATAGTCCTTGTTAGGGGATGTGTAGACATCTTGTCCTAGTGTCCTGAATATTCCATATGTTTTGTTCCAAGTATACTTTATTTTAGTAGTGAAGACAGATGCATGTAATTTGAAAGTGTTCAAAACAATGGGGTCTTTTGAAGGTCCAGGTGCACATGGGTTGAGGACAGGGTTAGGAGACAACCATGCTGATATCTGTGTATGTGCCTCCTTCCAAAAACAGATTTGCAATGTTTTGAAGAAAAAGTTGAGAGCTGGTGATGAAGAAATCTGACTCCAGAATATAAACTGTGTAAGAAGTACGCTGATGGAAGCAAGCATGGATCTAAAAGCCGTTGGATCAGGACATAGATGAAGATGCTCGTGCCACCCTCACAGTGCAGACTTTGAATCAGGAACAAACCTGGCTTTCAGTTCTGACTGTCATTTCTTAGCCCCATGGCCTTAGGAAAATCATTTATCTTTCTGAGCCCCAATTCCTTTAATTGTAAAAGTTGGTTGATGATATCTATTCTGTGTGATTGCCATGACATTTAGAGGTACTCATTTTGAAGTGCCTATCATATTTATTTTGCCAAAGTAATTTATTTTTATTAAAATCTTTAATAAGGTTATGCATTCATTTACTATTTTATTCACTGACTTGTTTGAGGATCCCTGGCAGTTGTTATGAACCAGGCTAGTTGCTGGACATACAGGATGAATGAAAATATTTCTGCCTTGGCCTAATATCCTGTAACCAATTCTAAACTTAGTGTGTACTAAGTGCTATCGGAACTAAAACTTAAAAAAAATTAAACATGACTTGGGAAGGTACCAGAAAGGATGAGAAGTTCATCTGAGTCTTATTCATAGCAGAGGAAGTTGGAGAAAAGTAAGTTGTAAAGGGAGGGCAGGATATGAACCAAATAAAGGCATGAAATTACATCATCTACCTAGGAGATGGTGAATAGTATAGTGTGGCTAAAATGTAGGGCATATGTGGGCTGGAAAGAAGTGGTGGTAGATAAAATCTAAAAGGGAGAATGGAATCTGGGCTTGATATGGTAAAGAGATGCAGCTCAGCATAGTTTTAAAACTAATTTTCTGACATTTAGCATACACATATGCACCTTCATACCCCAAATTTGCCATTTTAAATGCCTAGAATGCATGTTTAACCTGCCCTTTCTTCTGTATACAGCTCTTTTTAGATAGCTATAATGAGGTACACTTGACATATATTTAAAGTCTACAATATGGTAAAGTTTGACATACGTGTAAACCTATGGAAACAACATCATAATCAAGACAGCGAACCTGGCTATTGTTCTCAAAGGTTCCCCGATGTCTTTGTAATGGTGCCTCCAGTCCTTCTACACCCTCTCCCTAGGAAGACTCTTGATCTGCTTCTTGTCACTATAGATTGGTTTGTACTTTCAAGAGCTTCATATTAATGGAATAATACAACATGTACTCTTTTTTGTGAACTTCACTCAGCAGGGCTGTTTTGAGATTCATCCTGGTTACTACATTTATTAATTGTTAATTCTCTCTTAGTGCTGGGTCATCTTCCCTGGTATGAGTGTTCCATGATTATTTATCCATTCCTTTGCTGACGGACTTTTGACTTGTTTCCAGTTTGGTTAGGAAACCATTACTTCCACTCACTTCCATTAACCAGATCTCAGTCACATTGTCACTGCATATCTCAGAAAAGAAGGGACCACGTCTTTGAGCTGATTTCCCCCAAAATAGGATGAAGACGGTTTGGTAGGGAATTATTGTATTGTCAACATTAGTGAGAGGAGTTAAACCTTATGCATTTGGTTACCTAATCATGTTAAGTTCTCATGGGCACGTGATGTAAGTTTGGTAGGAGCTTGTGTGGACCATACTGTCATCAGAAATAGGCTTTTTTACAAGTTAGGGAGTTTAAGATTGACACGTACTCACTGCTATATTTAAAACAGATAACCAAGAAGGACCTACTGTACAGCACAGGGAACTCTGCTCAATATTATGTAACAACTTAAATGGGAAAAGAATTTGAAAAAGAATAGATACATGTATATGTATAACTGAATCACTTTGCTGTAAATCTGAAACTATCACAACACTGTTAATCAACTATACTCCAATATAAAATAAAAAGTTAAAAAAAATAGTCTTTGGAAAGGCATTCGAAACCATCTTGTATAGCACACTAGGCAGGTACCTTTCCACATTGGGAATCCCCAGTCATTCCTATTCCCCAAACCAACTCCTGCCAGATATGAAAGGCAAATTCAGAATTTAAAAGTCATTTTCCTTATTCCATTTTTATGATTTATTCACAGTAAATTCTGATTTAATTGACAATGTAAGTCTCTCTTTAATTTATCATCCATCAGCAAAATCGTGAGAGAGAACATTTATAGGCACACAGAATGTGATCATGACCTAGAATGGCCAATCCCTTGACTATGTGTTACTTTATGTATATTATTCAAACAAGAGAGTCATATCATCTTCAAAATTAAAATGTTTTTGAAGGCCTTTTTAAAAATTAAAACATCAAAATAGTGATCAAAACCTAAAACTTCTTTTTTAGAAATGTAATGTCAAAATCATATAACCAGGGAAATAAGATAGTTTATTTATAAACAATTAGCACATCTCAGTTATGTTATAGTAAATCATCACCAAAAGGAATACTATATTAAAATGTATTCAGATTTTCCTTTTCCTTTTACAAGTTAAATATCTATTCTTGATTTACCTCTATCTTCCCACCCTCTGATGATAAAGGCTAGCATTCAGAGAGGTGCTCTCAATATCATTTAATTTTATATTATATATAGAATGGATGAAAAACATGGTCCTACTGTATAGCACAGGGAACTATATATTTTCAATATCCTGTGATAAACCATAATGGAAAAGAATACAAAAAATAATATATATATGTATAACTGAATCACTTTGCTGTACAGTAGAAGTTAACACATTATAAATCAACTATACTTCAGTAAGATAAATTTTAAAATATCATTCAATTTTAGAATGAAAAAAAGGAATAGGATATCAGAACAACAAAAACTCCTGTAAAATGTCTAAGTAGCTCCAAATCCTTTCTCAAGAAATTGAGATATTAATTTTTGCTTGTTCATTTTGTACAATTCAATAAACTACTTCAAGTAAATGGATAGAATTAAAAATCATTTCAAGAATTGCATTTAGTGGAATAAGAGCGATGATGAGTCTTTTCCATTAAGTTCCAGAGGTGCAGTGAATATGTTATCCTGCTTCTGCTACCGCTGTGATCAGCATGAAACACTACCGATGAGAACGGAGTTGTTTATCTGTGCCAACCTAATTGGCCCCCTTAGGCCGTTGCCAGTAGAACTGACTTTCTGATTCTAATGAATAACGAAGTTCCTCTGTTAATTCATGTCAGTATCTGAAGGGTGGACCAACCTGGTCCCGGCCACAATAAGCAGTAGTGTTGTCTAATCATGGTCGACCATCAGCATCTTCATAGAGACCTACCCTGAAATTAACTCAGCAATCACCACTTAGTCCTAACTACTCAGGGTCACAAATATTAACAAATGTTCGTAATTATAGCAAAATATTCACATCAGTGACTTTAAAAAGTTATTCAAGTCTTCATATTTAGCACATTTTATCCAGTGAATGGAAGGCAAAATAATTGTATACAGTTAGTATAAAAAGGGTCCTGAAACATAGATTTTGGCTTTTGCTAGAGGTATGGAGAGCAGTTGTAAAAGCTACCTCTGTTCTTTCTCCCCAGATCCCACATACTTGATATGTAGGGCGGCATCTCTGAAGAGTTGATCTGTGGCCCAAACTCCTTTTCATGCTGGGCACAAAGGAGAGCCTGGTGACTTGGAGAGATTCTCCTGAAAATTGCTTCATCTCCAGCTGCTTACATTCTATTTTCTCAGTGTCTTTACTCTTCAGCTCTTACATCTGATAGTCTGCTCATAACTTTCATGATACAAGAGAGCCAATGCCTCAGCCACATAAATTTTTGACTTCCTTCACTTCAAACTACTTTCTCCCTCTTTCCTTTAGCAAACTATTTCCATTCTAAAATCTAGATTTTGTCATCACCTGGAACTGTTGGAAAGCTTGAAATTTCTAACCACTGTTCTTATCTTTCATCTTGTTCACTTGCCTTATTCTTCCATATGTCAATACTTCAGTCTGTTGACCACCCCAATCTCCCATCCAGCATCTCTGCCTGAATCCTTTATAGTCCCATTTCCCCTTGATGTCTTAGAAAATAATTTCAATTGCACACTCATTAGAACTTTCAATTTTCTCATCCCATTTATACTATCTACCTTTTATAAATCAATATTAAAATCAACCCAAATATTCTCTCCCCAGTCTGGTTGAAAGCAAGTCATTTAGTGGAGGCTGTGGAGCCCATTACTAGTATCTTTACTTGAAAAGCAAATTTTAGCTGCTGCAACAGGATACCTCTACACAGCTCTGGACTGGCTAAAATTTGAGAAAGACACCACCAAATGTTGGTGAGGATCTGGTTCATACATTGAAGCGTAAATGGTTACACTGACTTTTGAAAACTGGCAGTTTCTTAGAAACATTCACCTACTTTATGATCTAGCAATTGTTCTCCTCCTAGCTATTTTCAGAAGAAAAAGGAAAATGTATGAAAATAAGAAGTCTTGTACAAAAAGGTTCATATCAACTGTATTCATAATAGTCAAAAATTAGGAAGAACCCAACAGGATCATGGGTAAACAAACTGTGTTAGGACAGTAAAGTGGAGTAAAACCTTGCACTAGAAAAGAAAAATGGCATGCAACACCAAGGCTAAGTCTCGATTATGCAGAACCAAAGAAGCCAGATGTGAATGGGTATGTGCCGTGTATGCACGTGCTTCGTCTGTATGAAGTTCTAGAACAAGATGAATACCATTGTGGTAAAAACATGTTAGAGGTGTGGTTTTCTCTGCAGGAGCAGGGGAAGGTATAAGAGGAAAATTTCTGGGGTGATAGAAATTTCTGTAACTTGATTGGGGTATTATCACATGAAAAATGCATTTGTCAAAACTCTGCAAACTCTACATTTAAGGTTTGTGTGTTCATGATATGCATTTTTAAGTAAAAAATTTCTATTTTTTACTTAAAATTAAAGTTACTTAAAATTAAAGTTAAAATTTTTAAGGTGCCCCTACTTTTCTTCCCAAGTTTAATCCATTTCCAGGGACTCTCCATTTGTCAAATACCTCTGCTCCTTCAATTTTGCCTGTATACCATCCTTAGGATTTTGCATGCCCGCTGTCTGTAGACATACATAAACATCTTCTTTAGAACTATTATCATTTGGCACTGCCACCTTCACAAAATGGTTTTTGTATTCACATGTCTGCAAACTTTTTGAAATAACGGTAGCAATTTCCTTTACTTCCAACCTTCTGGTCATACTATAACCTACTGCAATCTAGGTGTTGCTGCCAACACTCTATTAAGTCTGCTTGCAATAATGTGACTAAGAATCTCCTAATTTGTATATTTACACTCTTCTTAATTCTCTTCCTTGTTGACCCTTATGTTGTTTGATACCATTGACTGTCATCTTTTGTCTTAAAATTCTCATCTAGTCTTTTTCATAGTATATTCCTTCAGTTGCTTTTTCATCTTGAACACCTTTGTTCTGGATCTTTTGTCTCAATACTTAAATGCTAATGCTTGTGTTTCCCTCAGATTCTGCCCTTGGTCCTCTTCTCTACTGTTTAAAATACTCTCAGAGGATAAAAAAAAAAAAGTACTTTGATGCCATTAACTACTAAATATCTAATTTACCTGGTGACCCATTGCCTGAGATTCCCCCATATGCCTCAGAATCAAAACCCGACCTTCTTGCCTTATCAGCTACAGAATCTCTTCTGTCTACACCATTCCCTTTCTTACCAATGGCCTTAGGAAGTTACCAACAATGTAAAAAACAAACAAAAATCAAAACCCCAAAAAACCACCTTTGCTCACTTTGACTCTTCCTCCTTTTCATCATAGTCCCTAAAACCAGCCAATCAGTTACTTTGAATACTATCAAGAAAATACCATCACAACAACTTTATGCTTTCCATTCTTGATTCCTGGTTCAGGCCCTCATCTTCTCTTGCCTAAGCTACTGCAAGCACTTCCTAGATCTCCCGTCCTCTGTTCTTTTTCCTGCCCAGACTACATTTTCCATCATCAGCAGAGTTATCTTCTCTCTTGTCATGGTGATTTCCTACCCACATCTTTTAATGGTTATTCATTCACTACCTGATAAAGCCCCATTTACTTAGCATGGCAAATAGGATTTTACAATCTGTCCCTCAAACTACTTGTGACATTGTTTATTGCCCACCTCAATCCCTCCCTGCCTTCTTCTTGTCTACAGAACCTAATTTTATGAGACATCTGGAAGAGACCCCTTTATCTCACTTGTTCAGAGTTGGACATGTGTTCCTTTTCTGTCATGTAATATATTTAGAAAAAGCTCCTGAGAGCTTCTGGCAGAGCTTTCCCCCTCTGACTGGAGCCACATCTTCTTTCATTTAAGCTTTGAATGAAATGGCTTGAGGGCACCATGTTTGAAGGTCCTGCAATCATATTGCAGACACAAGGGAAAGGCAAAGGCCAAGGGAATAACAGAGATGCCAACTCAAAATCATGATATGGCTAAGTAACACCAGAACATGCCAACTGTAACACAGTTTTTATGTGAGAAAAACACCCCCTGTTTTTTAAACTCTCATTAGTCAAATAAATACTTCTTGAGTGACACTCTGTTTTCAGAGAGGTACCCTCCTCTCACTCCCTCCTTCATATCCCATGACCAAGTCTTACCCAAGTTTTCACTGTGTCTAGGGCACAGTGCTCCTATTACTGAACTCAGGTTCAGCTGCTAGCTGCTTAGAAGCCAATAATCAAGAGGCAAGTGTCAGGAGAAAGGAAAGATGTTTTAATCAGAAAAGCCAGCCATCTGGGGAGAAGGTGGACTTCTGTCCCAAGACCAACTCCAAAGATTCTGCTCAGCCATGACAGTTTTTCAAGGAAAAAATGGTGGGGGGGGGGGTTGGAGAGGAGAGAGAATCTCAGTGAATCATCGACGTAGGAAGTTGGATTCTGCATCCTTCTCCATTGCATGCAGACTGGCTGACTCTCTCTTCAGCTGTTATCTTGCCACGTGATCTGCCTGCAGGATTGCTAAGGGGGGCTCTTGGCGGTAGAGAGCTAGTCATTCTTTAACTACTTAATTCTTCATTTTTACTTCTTTTAATCTAGGAGAAGAATCAACAGGTTAGGCAAGGCACGGTGTGCATTCAGGAGAGCATATGTCAGGAATTAGGTTAAATTACCTAATCATCTCATTCCTATAATAGGTTCTTTCAAAATTAGAGATGGACAGAAATGGACAAACAGGAAAGGGGCAAAAGAGCTGCTTTCACTGCTCACTTTGTTTTGAATTCGTGTAATTTAATCTCTTAGCCTGGAAGGCCCTTCTCTGCCACATGGCTTCTTACCCATCGTTAAACCCCTTCTCAAACCAGGCTTCCTAGTGACGCCTTTACCCAAGGTTAGCCCAGATTTTCTCCATGTTCCCATAACCCTTGATATATATCTTGATTTTTACCCTCATCTCTTTTTATTGTCATTCATTATTTATGTGCTCATCTTACCCTCTAGAAGTTGATTACCTTGTCACCAGGGACCATAGCATATTCTTTTGTATATATTTTTGGAATAGTAATCAGCAAATATTTGTGGAATGAAACAGAAAAGGAAGAATAATGAATAAAACCCATCCTGTATATATATGTATTTTTCTACAAAAGTATTCATTTGATCTTGAAAAGTATGACTGGGTGCTGTCCATCTAGGTGAGCAGTAAATATGTTTGGGGTCACACTGGTTGGCTTGATGGTCTTATACAACTTCATAATTTACTATGAATCTTTTAAAATTCCATTTGTAATTTTATTACAAATTTTCAAAGTACCTATTTCATGTATACAAAATTTGCACATATTGTAACTTATTTTGTGTTTAGTTTTCAGATGAAGAAATTGTCAGTGCTGTCAATAAGCTCTGTGCACATTTCCAAGTTGTAGCTGAATAAAACAAACAAAATCTTTGCCTTCATTGATTTTTCATCCTAATAAAAAATATGTCTGATATACACATGGCTACAGTGAACTAAATGCTAATATATAGGATGGTCATGTCACAAATGTTTTTGTAATCTTTTCTTCATGATATATTCTATGAAAGACACTTACCTTCAAGATACAAAACTGTATAATATCTGTCTAGTGCATAACACACCAAATAAGTCTAAAAATAAAGACTTTATTAAGTTAAATGTGTCAATATCTTATAGAGAGTCAAAAGATTTTTTAAAATCACCTGTTATAAGAACTATGACTTTGACTGAGAGAAGACTCACCTGCACTTACATCTGCTCCAGCATGAAACAACACAGTTGGGAAGATGCTTGAAGAATTCCCCTGCTCTCATCACTGTCAAAAATTGCTGTGACTTTATAAGATGAGTAATTCTTGGAGGTACTAATATATTTCTTGACTATATTGTGGGGAAAGTGCATGGTGTGTGAGCCACAGTGGGTTTCCAGTGAGTCATCGGTCTCATCCCACATTCTTTCAACTCACAACATCCTTTACCATTTTTCTACCTTTGCTTATGGTGTGGTCTCTTGTTTCAATTCTCTCTCCAACAACCATGCCTCCTAACCAGTGATATCTACTTTCATAGGTCTACCCGTTCTTCCAGGAAACAATAAAATTCCAAATCTCTCACCAAATTGGGAATTCACCATTTTCTTCTACCAAACAACTACAGCACTAACTACGTTGCCATTTGTTTACAATCACACACATTCTTCTGGGCTGGAGAGGCCTATGATGTTCCATCACATAAAGCTCTTGCTAATAGCTTCTTCTAGAAGAAGTCACCTCACTCAAAAATAAAAGGGAAGGGGAAAAAGTGATTTATGTAAAAATACTAAAAGACAATGAATCACGGACTTCTATAAAGCACATCTCAAGGCAAAGCTGAAAGAAGTAACGGCAAGACCACAAAAGGAGATAAAACGTAAATTGGCAGTGTTCACAAAATATGTTGAATAGCAATAAGTAGGAATGAAGACCACATTGGAAGCAGCAAACTGGAAAAGTAATATTGCTGGAAATGCAGTAAAGAACTAGGTGGATGATATAAAGAAAATAACATTATCAGCAAATACTTACATAATGATTATATGTGCCTGGAACTATTGTAAGCATTTTACATACATTATCCTTATTCTCACTGCAACCCTATGGAGTAGGTAGGTACCATTATTAAACACATTTACAAGGCTAAAACAAAAGCAGGTAAATAACTTACCAAAGTTAAAAACCAAGATTACAATCTGATAAGGGGATAATATTCAAAATCTCTAAATAACTCATACAACTCAATAGAGAAAAAAAAACAAAACAAACAATCCAGTTAAAAAATGGGAAGAGGATCTGAATAGACATTTTTCCAAAGAAGACATACAGATGGCCAAGAGGTGTGTGAAAAAATGCTCAGCATCATTAATCATCACAGAAATGGAAATCAAAACCAAATGAGATATCACTCCACACCTGTTAGAATGACTATTATAAAAAAGATAAGAAATAACAAATGTTGGCCAGGATGTGGAGAAAAGGGAATCCTTGTACACTATTGGTGGGAATGTAAATTTGTGCAGCCACTGTGGTAAACAGTACGGAGGTTCCTCAAAAAATTAAAAATAAAACTATCATATGATCCAGCAATTGTACTTCTGGGTATTTATCCAAAGAAAATGAAGACATTAACTCAAAAAGATATTTGCACCCCTATGTTCATAGCAGCATTATTTGCAATAGCCAAGACATGGAAAACACCAAAGTGTCCTTCAGTGGATGAGTGGATAAAGAAATTGTGATATATATCTATATCTATATCTATATATATATGTGTGTGTGTGTGTGTGTGCTTGTATATATATATATATGAATATTATACAGCCATAAAAAGAATAAAATCTTTCCATTTGTAATGTAACAACATGAATGGACCTCAAGGGTATCATGCTAAGTAAAATAAATAAAACATGAAAAGGCAAATACTGTATGATCTCTCTTATGTGCCAAATCTGAAAAGCAAACAAACAAACTCATAGATACAGAGAATAGACTGGTGATTGCCAGAAGCCGGGTGTAGAAGGTGGGAGAAATTGGTAAATTGTTTTTTTTTTTAATTTTAAATAAATTGAATTTAAAATACAGCATATGCATAATTAGTATTTCCAAAGACAAAAAAAAGAAAAAAATAGTGGATAGGTCATTTATAGATAATATTTAAGAAAACTGTCCCCAAATAAAAATAACTAGACTGTATACATTGAAAGCGTGCTCTATGTATGAGAAAACAATTTAAGTAATGCTCAAATATGAGCGGTATCCCCATAAATTCATGAGCATTAAAAATCTTTAGAGTATACAGACAGAAAATTAAGTCACCTACAAAGAAGAAAACTAAGGGTAGCTAAATAATTTCCTACTACAATATTTGGTAATGAAAGTTACTAGAACTTTGCCTATAATGTCCTCAAGAAAATAGAGACTCAAGAATTTTCTACTAAGCCAAACTGTCTTTTAAATAGAAAGGCAGCAGAAAAGTATTTTTAGATGTAGACATGAATACATGAAATATATCTCCCATGAGCAACATATTTTCCACGAGCAGATACTAGAGATAAATTCTAACTAATCAAGAAATATGTAAAGAAACTGGCAAAAGATGTGGGTCAAGCCTCTTCCTTTGAATATGGACTGGATGCCACATCACATACTTTTGTATAAATCTATCCTTAAAGCTTTATCTACGACTTCCAGATTGTACTTACTTGGCAAGCTTTATTGTTTTCGTTCACCAGAATTTGTTGCCCTCTCCTTTGGGGCAGAAGGAAGAATTGTATGTCCATATTGCCATTAAATTTGTCCGTGTGACTTTCTTTGTCCAGTGTATTGTGAGTGGAAGTGAAATTTGTCAGTTCTAAGGGACAATACTTAGCAACCAGTGCTGACATTTTTCCTCCTGCTTTCTTTCACCTAGTGAAAGTACATTTTCCCTATGATGGTGCTTCAACAATCCAGGACACTGAGTGAAGACAACATGGAACAGAGTCCCTTACAACCCAAGATGGACAGGTCATGTAAGCAAGGCACACTGTTGTGTGACTTTAAGTCAGGGAGATCTCAGGGCTGTTGGCTAGAAGTTGTTTTAGTCAGAATGTACATAACTCAACCTGACCAAAAAAATATGACACGTGAAACAGAATGAACGCAGAATCCTAGATTATAGATCTCTGCCACAATCTTTTACTCTTTTCCAATTGTCTCACTTCATTCTTAACTTCTATTTTCTTTTTCTTTTTGTAATCATCTTAATAGAATCTTCCCAAAGCATTAAATTTTGCTTTTGTAGAAATATATTTCTTTCTTTTCATACTTATATTTGATTAGTTTATATTACACATAATTAAACTACATAATTATACTATACAAATACAATGTGCATTGGTAACAAACACAGCTAACTCGGTAGACAGATGATGGCGTGGAAGAGTGGAGACAAAACCTACAATCGGCGAGTTATCAATAGGTGGGTTGTGGATGCTGGAGTGGTTTGTAAAGGGAAAGGGTGTTGGTGGGCTAGTTAAGTGAAAGTTGGATAAGATAGTTTCTATGATAAATATTTACTCAATAAGATAATCTGTAGCCATTTTATAGATATATTTTATGTACGTATACTACATATATATGAGTAAACATGTACATATACCTACATTGGATTGCATTATGTATATGTGCATGCGTGTGTGTGCACACATGAGAATCTCTAATCTGTTAATGGTTCTTACCTTTCACAGTGGCTTTAGGAACTCAAGGGGAAAGGAAAAATACAGTTGACCCTTGAACAATGTGGGTTTGAATTGTGCAGGTCCACTTACCTGTGAATACTTTTCAGCAGTAAATACTACAGTACTATATGGTCCGTGGTTAATTGAACCCGAGCATGCAGTGGAACCTTGGATATAGAGGGCTGACTATAAATTATTAATCCCCGTTTTGTTCAAGGATTAATTTATGTCTTTTTAAAAAAATTGATTTATTCCAAAATATTACTCTTATAAAGTAAAAGTTTTTAAAAAGGTATTTTTAACAACAGTCATAGAAAATGCCATTCAATATCAGACTGCATGGCACTGTCAGTCTTCTGGAATCTCAAGTAGTCATCAGAATGATGTATTTTTGTTGTTAAGGGTTGGACCAGTACTTCTTTTGTGTTGCTGAAAGAATGTGGAGTGTATTTTAGTCATAGGAGACGTTTAATGAATGTATGTTGATTGCTTTTTATTGAGAAACTTGTATCCTTGATTGAAAAGGAGATCCTTCAAGAGAGTAGAAATTAGAGGGAAAGGATTTTCAGGACAACCCCTGGATTCTTTTATTTTAAATAAAAGTGTTTTCTTGTTTGTTTTTTACTGCATGCCATGTCATTTATCAAACTTGTTTTCTCCTCATCTGGTGCCATGGAATGAGCATTGACGTGGAAATCCGGAGACCTAAAGCCCAAGACAGGTTTGTTCTTTCACCTCCAAGAACTGCAATTTTTCCCCAGAAAGTAGTTGAACTAGATTAGGCAGACGACATACTTTAGTAAAAGAAATACACACTGGAATTCAAATCAGCATTTATTCTCTGCCTGAGTCATGTCGGATTGTTTGAAGAAAAGTTTTTTCTTCTATATTTATTTCGCTTAAAATTGTCATCAGAGGGCTTCCCTGGTGGTGCAGTGGTTGGGAGTCCGCCTGCTGATGCAGGGGGCACGGGTTCGTGCCCCGGTCCGGGAAGATCCCACATGCCACGGAGCAACTAAGCCCGTGAGCCATGGCCGCTGAGCCTGCGCGTCCGGAGCCTGTGCTCCGCAACGGGAGAGGCCACAACAGTGAGAGGCCCGTGTACGCAAAAAAAAAAAAAAATTGTCATCAGAGACAATTTTACATTTTGTTTTTTATCTGCTTTCTTTCCAGGTGCAGACTGACTTTGAGGCTTTGGTGCTGAGTTAGGTAGCTGTGTTCCTGTTCGTTTCCTAATCTCCTCGCCCTTCTTTCTTCCTCATCCCACACCCTGCCAGTTTCACTGCAGTTATTTTAAACTGATTAGTATTAGCTAAATTTTATTTTATTTTAATTATTTATAATTAGCTAGAGCTCATATTACTCTGGTTCTTACTATTTTATGATATTAATCAGAGGAATGAAAGACTTTCAGGAAGCGGTTTCATTTAACCTGAAAATGGTTTGGAAATCACATGCTCCACATGCTCTTATTCTTTTTATTTTTTTTTTCAGTACGCGGGCCTAAGCCAATCAAGCAGCTACCCCACCCACAAGTGACAGACAATAAGCCAACAACCTAAATATGGAGTGTTTGCAGAGCCCACACTTAATAAAATTAAAACCTTTAGAGAAATACTGTTCTGTCTGCAGAGCAAAGTCCACGTGACAAGAAAAATTTGGGATCATCACAGAGGAATGAAAGTCCACCTTTTCGAGGGTTAGGACTATGCTAAATAAAGCTGCAACTTAAAGCTCGGGAGCGATTTGAAAGCAGCCTCCTAGAAGGCTGGGTTAGGGAGGGTGAGAGGGAGACCCAAGAGGGAGGAGATACGGGGAGGTATGTATACGTATAGCTGATTCACTTTGTTATACAGCAGAAACTAGCACACCATTGTAAAGCCATTATGCTCCAATAAAGATGTTAAAATAAATTAATTAATTAAGCAGCTCTTACTGGCTGAATCAATGTTTACAGTATCCCTGCGTTTTTGTAAATGATGTATTGGGCTTCTCGTCAGGGCCAGATATCGATGTGAACTTTTACTTGCTGGACAGGAGATCAGAGAGCATGCTCAGTATAAAAGTATCCACTCTGGATTTCATTAGGGAACCAATGAGCTATGGCCAGTCCTGGGGTTTAAACAGGGACCCAGGCTCAACGCACAGCTGTTTCCTTGTCTTTTTCAGGCCAGGAAAAACCAGCACTGCTCGAAATTGACCAGGTCCCCAGTCTCCCCACTCCTGGTGTTCAGGTTACCTTTGATTTCAGCCAGTCCACAGCTGTCCAGCATCCGGCTTCCTTCCCTCTACACTGGCCTCCTCCACAGCCCACCTCACTCAGGAGGGATTAGGACCAAGAAGGACAGTGTGGCTGGTCATCGATTTTAATCCCAGTTAAAGTAGCTTTGCTTCCTCCTGGTAAGGACCCAAAAACTCCAGATGTAGAGCAGATTAAATTTGGAAAAACATTTTACCTGATTTGGCAACTTGTTTTTCTGCCCTCATAGGAGATTGAGTCAAACTTTCACTCCTAGTGTTGTCCCAGGCATTTTTTTTTGCTCGCTTGTATGTGGCTATGAATCACCGTGGGGACAGATTCTTATATTTTATTCCTAAGTCAGCGATCATCTCACTGCCCTGCTCTGGGCAACACACAAAGTATGCTATATAAGGAAGCACTTTAGTTTTACTGATTCTAAGTTTATTGCCTTTTTAATTGGATAGCGTTCTTTGCTCAATGTATTATGCATAGTTTCATTTTTGGCAGTTTGAATGTCTACCAGGACACACGTCCAAAAATCCAGTCCTGGGGGTAATCGATAAACGAGAAGAGTCTTTTGCCAGAGTCATTATTCTCTGCATTTTATTCTTTCTCAGCAACATTCTCCTAAAGAAAAAAAAAAGAAAGAAAAAGAAAAAAGAAAAAAAGAGAGAGACAGGGTAAGTGAAAACCTTTAACTAATTCAAGCCCTGTGGGTGTTACTGTCAGTCTCTTTACTTCTCTGTTAAAAACTTTTATTTTTAATCAAACCTTTCAAAAACTTTTTTCTCTTCTACATAGATCAATACCTTTCTACAAGAAGAGGGCTGGTTCTTTTTGATGGTTACATTAAAAGTTTCAAAGGAACTTAGCATCATTTAGCTAGTGATGCTACAACTCAGTGGCTGAACAGAATGTATTTGACCGTACCAAATCATGACTGTTCGGTTTCTTGAGGGTTTTCCAAACCCTTTTCCAAAGGGTTCTCCTAGAATTTCTCTTTCTCAGACCTTCTTTATCCACTTCCTCTCATATTGAAATCCAGTACAGATAGGGTTTCTCAAACCTTAGCTTGCCGGTGAATCCGCTGGGGATGATGTTCAGATTCAGACTGAACATCAGGGTAAGGTCCAGGGTAAGGCCTGAATGTCTGCATTCCTAACACACTCCCCGGAGAAGTCCAGCCTCCTGTTCCCTGCTACACTTGAGAAGTGAGTTCTAACATGTGTGTTAGGAGCACCAAGTGTAGACTCAGGCCAATCCGGTTCTGCCATTCACCAGCAGGTCGAGGTTTCCTCCGTCTTGGTTTAGTCATGCTACCTATCTAAAAATTTTCCAGTTAGGATAGCATGAAATAATGTATGTAAAGCACCGAGCAGCATGCCTAGCCCATAGGAAACACTCAATGATGGACAGGTTTTTTGTTTTGTTTTGTTATCATCACTTTTATTTATTTATTAAAATGTTTATTGAAATGTAGTTGATTTACAATGTTGTGTTAGTTGTAGGCATACAGCAAAGTGATTCAGTTATACGTATATATATTTATATATTCATTTTTAGATTCTTTTCCATTGTAGGTTATTACAGGATATTGAGTATAATTCCCTGTGCTATGCGGTAGATCCTTGTTGTTTATTTTATATACAGTAGTGTATATCTGTTAATCCCAAACTCCTAATTTGCCCCTCTACCCTTTCACCTTTGGTAATCATAAATTTTTTTCTATGTCTGTGAATCTATTTGTTTTGTAAATAAGTTCATTTATACCATTTATTTAGACTCCGCATATAAGCGATATCATATGATATTTGTCTTTGACTTACTTCACTCAGTATGATAAGCTCTAGGTCCATCCATGTTCCTGGAAATGGCATTATTTCATTTTTTTTCATTATATATATATATATATAATGGACAGTTTTAATTATTTCCATTATCATTCTATCTCCCACGCACCTACTCCCGTATAGCCCAGACTATGTTTTTATCCATTTACTCAAAAAGAGCATCGAGGCAGGAAGAAGCATCCATGGCCTGTGTAGGAGGCATTCCTATAACAGAGGAACCTGGGCGGCGTCTGCTCACCGGATAATTCTGGGGTGATTGTGGTCTAGGCAGGGGGCCTGGTGCATTTCCTCGTCTGAAGGGAGGTGGGGAGGCTGGTGGGGTCATTAGGAAAGGTGGCATGAAAAAATGATGTCCAGTCCTGATAATGGTGATAAGAGGGGCCTGTGTCCTGAGACACCTGTGCTCTGGATGGGGGTTTACGCACAGGTAGGTTCTGGATGTCACATCTGAGGCCACCCAGAGATAGATCAGACCGGTTCAGTGGTGCTTCTCCCATCAACCACTTTATGGAAGGACCACCACTGACCCACAGATGCATCATGCAATATCCTACATGTGTCTGGCTCTCTATTACTCATTACACATTTGCATACATTCTGTCTTGCTTCATCCTCACACCTCCCCTGTGACAGAAGAGCCGCCGTTTCGATCGTCATGAGAACAGTGAGATTTAGAGCAGCTCCCAAACCTCCAGTGAGTTGGGGGGAGTTGGCCACGCGTCTGCCTCGAAGCCCAGGGTAATTCCCGTGCCCCTCAGAGGGAGCTTAGAGAACAGGAAGCATCTCAGAAACACAATACTCAACCTTCACAGCGGATTGGATTGCAGTGGAAACCTCTACTCTATGACCATGTCCGTGTGAAGCGAATTCATGTGCCCCAACCTCTTTCTATTTGCTTTTTCAAAACAGGAGGAAAAAAAAATGCACAGATAAAAAGTGAATGGGATGTCAGTGAACGTTATGGGCAAATGGTTGTGACAGGAAATGCTGACCATGGCCGCAGATTAAAATCCCTGTATTGCCAAAATACTTGCAGTTATGTTTAAGTACTTTTTTTAATGTGAGGGAAAAGAAAAAGGATGGACAGCGAGGAAAAGTGCAGAGAGCAGAGGGACAGTCTGATCCACCATAACACACATTTCTCTTTCTTCTCCTGGCCCTTTCTTCTAGCACTTGCCAAATTTGTTTCTTATTATTGCCTTATAGAGAGAATATTCAAGTTGGGAAGTGGTTTAGAGATCACCTATGTCCATACGCGTGAGTGGATAGTGGAGGTGGATCTGACACAGGAATTCATGGGAACCACATCCCCAGTGCATCTAATCTCCCATCTCACAAGGATGCTCTCCTTCTGCCTCCTCTGCCTTCATTTTCAAGGGCAGGATTAAACCCAAACCCAGCACTAACCAGCAATGCATCTACTTCATGCCTTCAGTGTAGGAATACGTGTTAGCTATTGCTTTTACTTCTTGTCTGTTGCCCAAGATTTCTCCACCCGTGTCTCTTAGTAATTAACACTGGCTGCAGGAAGGGACATGCCACTCTGCCTGGACCAGTTACAGGATGGCACTCTGTTCTTATCGGGCTGTGGATGAATTACATGACCCAAAGTAGCCAATTAGATTCTTTCCCTGAGATCGATATAAGCAAGACGGGAATGAAGGAGCTGCAAGAGGGAAGAACCTGGAGATTAAATCAGAGCAGCATTTGGGAGGTGCTGTCTGTGTCGTGGGTCCAGGACAGCCTGAGACCACCTCTTCCTCTTGAATAGAGGGGCCATTGGTCACTTTAGTTATATGAGTTGCATCCCTGTCACTTACAACTAAGAGTCCTAACTGATATGCTACTTTATTGCCCAATGGCTTTGAGACAGCCACCAAAGTAGCTGAGTTTTCAAGAATCTTTATCCGGGGTTTCAAGGACTTTTTATAGTCCAGGCTGCACTCACGGTCGCCACCTTCTCACAAAATAATATACCCATACTTGCTTACAGCATCTTTTATCGAGCACATAACCGTCATGTTTTCTCCTGTTAAATATATCTCCCTGCTGGACGAGGACCATCCAGAGGAGATGCATGCTCCAAGTCGTTCTCAGACGTACATATTTAATGGGCAAGAATAAAGCCCAGGAGGTATAGCAAATTTGGATGGATAGAAGAGTGACAAGTTCTTAGAATATAGGGTGTTATTGAGAGGAACATTTTTTCCCAGGGAGACCCAGGTGGAGGTGCCCCGTGTAGAATGAAAACAGTAATACCCCTGGGGGTCTGGAAGAAGTTTGTTGAGGGAGGGAGTGGAGTCACAAAAACAAAAGGTCAGCAAATAAAAGAGCCCCTCCTCCCCACCAAAAACAGGCTGACTTTGCTTTCTTCTCTATTTGCCCAGGAGTCATTTCTGTTTACAGTTTAGGCCAGTAGAGCCCCTTACATCTTTTTTTAAAAATTAATTGATTTATTTATTTTGTTTGCGGTACACGGGCTCTCACTGTTGTGGCCTCTCCCGTCGCGGAGCACAGGCTCCGGACGCGCAGGCTCAGCGGCCATGGCTCACGGGCCCAGCCGCTCTGCGGCATGTGGGATCTTCCCGGACCGGGGCACGAACCCGTGTCCCCTGCATCGGCAGGCGGACTCTCAACCACTGCGCCACCAGGGAAGCCCCAATTTCTTTAATTTTTTAATTGAAGTATAGTCGATTTACAATGTTGTGTTCACTTCTGCTGTACAGCAAAGTGATTCCGATACATACTGTATTTATGTGTATATATTTATATTCTTTTTAATATTCTTTTCCATTATGGTTTATCTCAGGATATTGAATGTAGTTCCCTGTGCTCTACAGTAGGTCCTTGTTGTTTATCCATTCTCTTTATTTTGGGTCCCAAATGATCTGAATACCATTTCGCCTGATCCGAGAAGAGACAACAAAGTTATCATCATGTTCTAAGACCCCTCGTATGCTGGATATCGAGAACTCTATATTCGTATCTCCCTCGTAAGATTTGTCTGTAGTTGCCACACTACTTTTGCAAAACTGACCCCAAACGTCGTGAAACATATTATTCCTGTATAGCCTTTTCTTATATGCAGTGCCTTGAAAGCTTGAGCTCATCTTTTTAACACTAAAACAAAAAATCCTCTGTATTTTACTATGCAAAATATAGCTTTATTATGCAAAATATGTTTTGTTTTACTGTGGTGAGTTCAGATGGCTCCACGTAAGGTTTAAGCCTGTGCTGTTTTGAAGGAGGAGAATTCACTTTTGCTAACATGTGTAATTCACTCCTGCCATGAGGTAGAAACATTACTGACTTTAGTGCTATAAAATAGGCATTATGTAAGAGTTGAAATGTTCTAAATTCTTCAATTTAGTTTAAAATATTAATTTGGCTGTCACTAAGTATATGTCTTTTCGTTGGGTTATTTTATATCTTTATGAGGTTAATTAAAATTGCATAATGGATTTACCCATGTGAAATTTCTGTTTTTCAAGATTGAGTCTTTAGGGAAAAAGAAAGACATATGGTCACTCAGAGCTAATTTAGTGAAACAGAGGAGAGTTTCTATTTCCCTAATCCAAGTGAAGAGATCAGCCATTCACTTAGTAGCCCCACAGACACACGTATAGATTAGCTGGAACACACACACACATACACACACACACACACACACACACACGGACTTGCACACCTTAGCCAAGGACATGGAGTTACCTAATTCTTTTTTAATTTTCATTAGTCACGTGTTCCTTTTCCATTCATCATATTTATTTGCTCTCTTTCCCTCCTAAATATATACACTTATATATATTATTTATATATAGTCATATATATATTTTTTTTCTACTAAGACAGTCGCTAAGGAATGTGCACACACAGGAGCCATTAACTGGGTGTATTGTTCCCGGGGTCGTTTGCGCTAGGCGAAGGACTTGTGGGTAGCTCAAAAGTCCTCTTCAACTTGGCATTAATTCTCCAACTTAACTGACATTTGAGTGAAAGTGCTTTCATATGCAGCAAAAGGAAAAAAAAATCCCTTTGGTTCACCCCTTCCTTCATATGCAGAAGATAAATATTTTCCAGAATATTCCTGGGCATTCCGGAAGCAGGCTTGTAAGGAGGGCAAGGCAGGCTTAGAGAGCCTGTGGTGGGAGTGTGATGGGAGGCGGAGTGAGGACAGGACCTTGGAGAGGACTCTGGGGGAGCTGGAGGGTGAGGGATTGGGGACTGATGGGGGGGTCTGTGAGGCAAACCGAGCAAAGCTCTTCCGGATGACCAACAATTGGAGGCGAGAGGAAAGTAGTCTGGAAGCGCTGCCGCAGCCTGTGCATTGGCTCTCTTTTAATGTTCTTCAAGAAACTCAAGGAATGATTCGATTTTTAAAATTACTTTTGGTTGGCGGACTCTTCCTTTGAAATTGACTCTCTGTGACAATAGCTCTGGCGTACATTTGGATATGCTGCTTTTATGTGCATTTTGGGGTTTTATTCTTGCGATTTTGATTCTTCTCATGGAAAACAAATGGGAGATCATTTTACAGCTTTTAAAAAGACGGTATTTTAAAGTTTATTCAATGTACTTGCGTCGCCTTTCCTACTACTCCAGTTTTGAAAAAAGAAGGATTCGCCCTTCGTTCAGCTGGGAAGCTCTGCAGAGACTCTGTTCCTCAGAACACAACCCCCTGGGATTTCCTGTACCTGGAACGTGCCAGCCTTGAGAAGAGCCCGCTGCACGCGAGGTGCTGCAGGAAAAGGTGGCTTTACAGAGGAGGCGTGTGCCGGCATGGACACGGGCCCCAGGAAGCTGCCCGGAGCGCCGGCAGCAGGTCAGTGCCTCTGCTTCCACATCAGCCCACCTCTCTCCTCCCCTCTTCCTCGCTGAGACCTGTGCCTGACTTCCCTCATGCTCACCATCGAGGCCTCCTCTGCAGTCCTTCCTCCCCGCTCGCTCACAGCTTCTAGAACCTTCCCGCCTCACTGTTTGAACTCTGACAGTGGAATGTCTGTTCCCAACACTCTCCTGAACGGGCTTGGAGGGTCTCAGATGCTAGCCTTAGCTCTCACTGCCTTTTAACTCTGTATGTTCAACACTTGTGAACAGCATCTTTTCCCCGAACCTCACTTTCTCCTTCACTATTTCCTCTTCTCCTCCCCCCACTGTGTGTGCGCGCACACACACGTGCACACACACACACACACACACACACACACCGGCCCTTTCTCTCCTGTGGGCCCATGGGTGTGAGGACTACATTTATACTTCTGGTTTCAAAGTAATTAACACGTTGAATCACTCGTTCACATAGTCATTCATTCAAGTGCCACATTGGAAAACTTCTCCACGTCAGGTATTGGGGTAGACACTGGAGACGGTGCAGAGAAGAAGAATCTATCATCTTGGTAAATAAGCAATTAGAGTTGCATCATAACAGTCAAATTAGGAATTTCCTCTCTATGTCCACTACCAACATTGCATCTTTTAATTTACCCACATTTCCTTCCGTGTTACCATTTTAAGAGCCAATGGTCTTTACTAGATATTCTGTTAGTTCTCGTGTCAATTTTAAGCTGTTTCATACAGGAATGTGTATTTTTATTTAAACTTCAACTTACTGCCATGAAATTATTATTCAGCAATATTCTTCTTACATTTAATACGTGTGGGATCTGTCTTGACATATCATTCTGTATTCTGGATATGGCTACTGATTTTCTTTTGCTTAGTCTTGCCAGGGTACAGCCAAATTATTAGGTATTTCAGTGAACACACAAAAAAAATAGGCACACATATTATTACTATTAAAAAAGAGAGAGAGAGATAATGGTCTTTATTTCTCAATACACTTCTTGCAAGATTTCAGCCGTGATTGATTTGAAGGGGACATTGCCATAACTGTGATTAACTGTAGCAGGGAATATTTAATCCTGTTTTTAAGTTTAATTTACATTCTCGTGGGGTTTTTTTCTCAATCACAAGGAAGAATTCACTTATTCACTTATTTTATGATTTTTTAAATAATATGAATCATAAGCTTAGACTCCTGAACTCTCAGGTTAGATATCAGGGACATAAGCAAATGACTCAGGATCATGACTGCATGTGGCCAGTGGTTTATTAATTTTATCAGTAAATTTCCTGTCATTACATCCATCCACTACACTTTGCTTTCTTCTATCAAAATTCTTACTCTCAGCCTCACGTGAGTCAGTTTATGATTATAAAATTAGTAAATGGTTAATCATATCCTGTTGGCTTAAAATTCTTTGTCCAGTAGAGGAATTCAGAAACAATGTGGTTGAGCCTCTCATCCATATTGTTCAAATATGCAGTTGGGCAGCCAGTTTTTAAAAGATTTCTGATTTGCAACAATGTGCTCTTTAAAACAAAACACTTCTGTACTCTTCCTCAAGTACGTAAATGCAGGAAATTAGAGATAATCTGATCCCGGATGTTAAAGGTATGTCATTCAGACCATTGTATCTGGGTTGGTCAATAAAAACTGATATAATATGGTGATCATGGTAATTTCTTTCAAGCACAAAAAGAAAGGTGTTTACTTACCTCCTAAAGTTAAATGGATGCATAATTGATACCATCTGAGACTAAATTAAAATTTAATAGAATATTACAACTGTTCTACTCCTGCAAAAGTCCTTTTTTAAAAAATTATAAATTACTGTATACATCAAGGAAAATGTTTAGGTATAGACATCCCAATATGCACATTTTGACTTTGTAACACTTTTATAACAAGAAATAAACACATGGAAATTTATTTTTGAATTCTGTCGGTATTGGTGAACCATCTTCAAGCAAGATACAATTTTTTATCTTCAGTCCAAAAACATAGAACATTTTTATAAATAGTAAGAAGCGTTCCCACACAGTGTGAAACATCAGACAGCAAGTTTTCCCACTAGATCCATAGAATAAGTTCTCTTTGGAGAAAAGAAACGGTGATTTGTCATTGGGGCACCTGCATTGATAATGGATTGTTGTAAAGCTGTAAACTTGTTTTTTGGCTGTGTTGGGTCTTCGTTGCTGCAAGCGGGCTTTCTCTAGTTGCAGTGAGCAGGGGCTACTCTTCGTTGCAGTGCACGGGCTTCTCACTGTGGTGGCTTCTCTTGTTGCAGAGCATGGGCTCTTGGTGTGCGGGCTCAGTAGTTGTGACACAAGGGCTTAGTTGCTCCGTGGCATGTGAGATCTTCCCGGACCAGGGATTGAACCCGTGTCCCCTGCAGTAGCAAGTGGATTCTTACCCACTGCGCCACCAGGGAAGTCCCACTAAAGCTGTAAACTTTACAGGCTATTTTGGATCCAAAGTTTCCCAAGGTTCTATTTTTTGTTTATTTATTTTTTTAAATCAAAGATTACATCATAATTTCAAAGGACATATAGAGCACCTGTTCGTGCCCACCTAGCCATGACTTGAAATCTGCCCAAGTTCAGTGCTGCCTAAGTTGAAGGTTCAGGATTAGAAAGTCCATTTGGTGCTTAGAAGTTGTAGCCAATCTCTCCAATTCTATTTTTACCTTCATATTTGTTTGTTTTCCTTCAATGTGTTCCTCGCCTTCTCAGAGTGTGGAGGAGAGGGCTTTCTTTTTTCTCTTCTAATGGGGACCTTCTCTGAAAACTCAACAATATTGGCTTTTATTTATTTTTTAGGTGATGATTTCCCATTAAAGTTCACTTGAAGAAATCGTTCAGCCTCTTACAAAAATGTTTAAAAGCCTTATCATGCTGATATCCAAGAAGTAAAAGAAGCATAACATCTCAGGATTTAAGGGACCACAGAGACTGCAGAACTCCAATAGTTGCAGTGCCTTTAAAACAGATGAGGAAACTGAGGCCAGATGTGTTAGTGAACTTGACCGAGTTAATGAAAGGCAGAAGAGCTGAGGTGACAACTAGTTCAGTCCTTATTTCCTTCTACTCTTTCCTCCACACCTCATTCCTTCGTGATGTTCTGTACCGTTCATCATAGCGTTGTCCCTCTTTTACTACTTACTTCTTTATTTTCTGAGACTATGGATATGAGGAAACATCCAGCAGTATTTTTCCCTTTCTCCAAGATACTATCAGTAATCTTATTGGTGTTCATCCAACCAACAATCATAGAATGAACATTTTCTACGTCCAGGGCATTTTGGAAGATCCCAGGAGTACAGAGTCATGACTATATTTATTACTCTTGGGAATCATATGTATATAGACTGAAAAATCATTCAAGGTATGCTGGGAGAATTTCTTCTTACTGTATTTGGTGCTTCTTTCTCTGTGAAGAAGCCTCAGCTCAAGAACGTGGGGAATGGAGTGTTGCTTTGTGTGGAGAACCGGGCCCGGTGGAGATGGGGGGAGGACAACTGGATTTTCTCTTTCAACATCAACAAGTTTTGAGATGCTCAGAACACTCTTATTCACACTGATTACATCCTACTCCTCTGTTTAAGGATGAAGGCATTGTGTCTGGGAATGGTACGGCTACTCCTGAGTCGATGAGCTAATAAGACCTATAAACCTCAGTTCATAAAGCAGCTATATAGGCTAAAATATGAGATTTAGAATAATTAAGTAATCTGGTCTCTGTGTGAAAATTATTCCCTAAGCTTCTCATTATTTCTGTCTCTGTCTGCTTGCTTCTCAGGTGATAAGAGGTGAGTAGGAGAAAAATGACGGTAGAAAGAGGTGCTAATGGCAGGAATACTTCCTGAGGAGAGATGGGGAGCCCTTGATGCTGATGCATCATGAATGTTCATTTGATGGTTGTTGGATGGACGATCACCAATAAGACTATTGACAGTATCTTGGAGAAGGGGGATAATACCACTGGATGTTTCCTCATATCCAGAAAAGAAAAGATAGACGTAAGTAATAAAACAGTGACAACGCTATGAAGAATGGCACAGAATATTACTGAGGAATGACGGTGAGGGGCAAATAGTAGAATGAAATAAAGACTAAACTAGTTGTCAACTCAGCTGTTCCAGCTCTGGTTAGCACAGTCCTTGTGCCCAGCTGAGCATCATCTCTGTACTGAGGCCCTTTCCTGAAAACACATCTGGTACCTGGAGAAGCCCAAGCTCAGCCCTTGGGTACCACACTTAGCTTCTTGAGGGGAAGCTGAGGGAGGTTTCTCCTAGGAAGTAGCCTTGGACCAGGATCTTGAAGAATAAGAAGGATGAGTGTTGAGCACCTTTTGACAAACTTGTGTGTATTTGGTGACTCTATTCATTTTTATTGGACTACGAAGTGGTGGTGGTGGGAACCGGATGATAGCAGTTTGAGGAGAAAGAAAAGATGGAGACAGAGATGGAAAACTTCTCCCTGGAGAAGTCCCATCCTGTATGCACTCCGGGCGAGTCACCTATGGGACTCTGGAGCCTTGAATGGTTACAGGGCTGTGTGCTGAGGTGTCCCTCTCACCAGATAGGGGAATGCACGCTTCCTATCCTTCAGTGCATGCCCAATTCTTTAGCAGGAGACCCAGCACATAGTAGGTGCTCACTAAATGGGCCCTTAATGATAAAATGAGAACCCTTGCTCTTATTTTTGGCAGACCAAGTTAGGTAAATTCCCCCACATAAGCAAACTCCCATAACTTTGAACTTCCTGCCTATGAGGGCCTTCACCCCTTCTTCTCATCTTTTACTTACTTTCCGGTTCCGGGTTTCTGCATCATACGAAAACCTTCAATTTGATATACTTAATTTTGTTTGAATATGAACTTGTACAGTGTTACCCTTGAGGCATTTTAGATCTTATTACTATCGGGTAACCCCAGACTAAATTCTGTTAGAGGGATTTTCAGCATCCGTCAACGGGCCATGAAGGTTTGAAGGTGAAGAGTTTGAGGCTGGTTCATTGGAGCAGGTTGCTTGGGTTCAGAAATCACCTTGTAGGTGCAGCAGCTGCCCCGAACAGGTCTGGCCTTCTCAGTGACTGTAACCGAAGACCTCGTTGCCCTTACTGCTCCCCTGATCTGGTCCTTATCTCCTCACTTCTGTGTTGGCTTCCCGACGTGGCTTTGCTTTCAAAGGACGCTGCCCCCCTCCCCTTTCTCCCTCTACCTGCTGTTGACTCTGACCAACTCTGTCTTCACTTTCTCATACACTTGTTTTTGCCTCCCTATCTTTTATTTTAAAATAATAATAACAAGCTGCCTGTTTGGGAGACCAAAAAGTGAGTTTTATTGGCTAAGCTTAGCCTGATTTTTTTTTTAATCTATCTCAAGTTTGTACAGATTTTATCAAACTCCCCCAAACAAGCCATGTTTACATTATTTAAAATTTTCATAAAACTTCTGATCCTGGTTAGGGTTTTTCCTCCCCAAGATACATTCAATTTCACCCTAGTTTTTTCCTCTACTTTGTCCTGTTTGATGTTATCTGCAGGAATCCCATGGGGGCTTGGGGCTGCCAGAGTTGGTTCACTGCCAAGGGTAAACTGCATGCTTCCTGCTAAATAAGTGAAAATGTGGCCTTTGAGTTGAAATGAAAAACAGGAGAACATCCCTCCCTCCCGGCTTCACCTTCATGTAATTCCCCACAAACGCGACTCATGCCCATCTGAGCATTTCCACTTCAAGGCAGAGGCAAAGGATCTGGACACTTTCATGCTGAGTCAGCTGGACGTCCCTGTGATAAACGAAGCTCTTACCTAGAAAATGTAACAATAAGCTACCATATGCAAGGAAAGCCTGAAATGTGTTTCGGATATGATTTTGTTGGAGCTGTAAGCTTATTTTCTAATTTGCGGTGGTACAGAAAGAGATTGTTGAATGCAGAAATGACACAGAAAGTGAGGATTACAAGGAATAGAAAATGCAGCTGGAGCTTAAAAGACTCGGGCTTCCTCTGCCCTGGGCTCTGAGTTTGCACGCCGCACAGGGGCAGTGGGCTGGGTCTTCACCAGGGCCGCGTGCTGTTCAGGTGGTCCGATTGGGGTGTTTCACTGAGGGTGGGATGGGGAGCAAGTAGGCTGTGAAGTGTGCTTTTCTACACTGGGTGTTTATTTCAATTGGGATCATGTCATCTGAAGCGCCCACCCGCACACCAACAGGCTGAGACCTCATTTTTCATTTGGCTGCCGTGGGAGAAACAGAACATGAGAGTCAATAAAATTTACTAAACGGCCATCTAGGAATCATCCACGTATCTGAAAATATAGATAAGACCTTTTAAAATTAATTAATGAATGTATTCATGTATATTTTATTTTTACTGAAGTGTAGTCGATTTACAATATTTTATTAGTTTCAGGTGTACAGCATAGTGATTTAGTGTATTTGTGGGTTATACTCCATTATAAGTTACAAGATAACGGCTATAATCCCCTGCGCTGTACCGTATATCCTTGTTGCTTAATTGTTTTATATATAGTAGTGTGTATCTCTTAATCCCACACCCCTTATCTCCTTCTCCTACCTTCCTTCTCCCCTTTGGTAACCACAAGTTTGTTTTCTGCATCTGTGAGTCTGTTTCTGTTTCACATATACATTCATTTGTAGGATTTTTTAGACTCCGTATGTAAGTGATAGTATACAGTATTTGTCTTTCTCTGACTTTTTTCATAAGCATAGTATTCTCTAGGTCCATCCACATTGCTGTAAATGGCATTTCATTCTTTTTTAGGGCTGAGTAGTATTCCATTATATATATATATATATAAATATATATATATATATATAATCTTTATCCATTCATCTGTCAGTGGACACTTAGGTTGTTTCCATGTCTTGGATTTTGTAAATACTGCTACCGTGAACATTGGGAAACAGAGGCTGGGCCTGCCAGTGTGGACCAAGAGGACAATGCACTTGAAAGTCATATTTGGGCTTCCCTGGTGGCGCAGTGGTTGAGAGTCCACCTGCCGATGCAGGGGACACGGGTTCGTGCCCCGGTTCAGGAAGATCCCACATGCCGCGGAGCGGCTGGGCCCGTGAGCCATGGCCACTGAGCCTGCGCGTCCGGAGCCTGTGCTCCACAACGGGAGAGGCCACAGCAGTGAGAGGCCTGCGTACCGCAAAAAAAAAAAAAAAAAGAAAGTCATATTTACTTTCCTCTATTGGAGGCTTGTCGAGGTTGGTAAGAAATAACTTAACTGTATTTTCAGTGACCAATGTGGTTTCCTTAGGAGTGTTGGTTAATGTCCCTTGATTCTCATTATTCATTTACCTTCAGAGTAGCCCTCTGAAGAATTAGGTATTTATATACACATTTGTCTGTATAATTTTTTTTCTAATAACATGAGCTTCAATTCAAATAAGCACCAACTTTCTAAAACCACACTTCACAACCTACTCCAGAGTTCTCTCAGTCGAATAATTATAGCAGAGGAACCTAAACTTCACAGCTTCCATCATAATCACAAAACATGCTGTCTGGTTTTCAGTGCAATTTGGGAAACACAGAAATCCAAGGTCATTAAAATCTGGGAGTCTTTTAAACCTTAATCACATTTTTTATTCCACATAGCACTTGCTTTTTGTGTCATGTCCATCGCTCCAAGTGTGAAGGTCCACTCTTCACACTTTTAGTGAGTTCTAGGCTAGCAGGGGCATCTGGAATCAGGGCACCCGGGGCCAGAGGCCTGTGAGTGATGGTTCCACAGCAGCATCAAGTGGAAGCAATCACATGCACGATGCTAGTGGACTGGCCTGACTTTCCAGCTCTCTCTCTTTGTCTTGTGTTTGGAAGTAATATTGACCACCTCTGAACTTAGTAACTCTCTGGAGTACTTGGGTTTGAAGGGAAATACCAAGAAGGAGCTATTGTACTATTTACAATGGCTAAGACATGGAAGCAACCTAAATGTCCACTGACAGATGAATGCATAAAGAACACGTGGTAGGTATACCATGGAATATTACTCAGCCATACAAAAGCGTGAAATAATGCCATTTATAGCAACATGGATGGATCTAGAGATTATCCCACCAAGTAAGCTAAACAGAGAAAGACAAATATCATATGATATCACTTATATGTGGATTCTAACAAATGATACAAATGAACTTATTTACAAAACAGAAACAGACTCACTGACATAGAAAACAAGCTTATGGTTACCAAAGGGGTTGGTGGGGGTGGGGGGGAGATAAATTAGGACTTGCGGATTAACATATACACACTACTATATACAAAATAAACAAGGACTTACTGTATAGCACAGGGAACAATACTCAGTATCTTGTAATAACTTATAGTGGAAAATAATCTGAAAAGGAATATACATCTGTAACTGAATCACTTTGCTGTCCACTTGAAACTAATACAACATTGTAAATTAACCATACTTCAATAAAAGTAAATGAATAAATAAATTGAAAAAAAAGAAGGAGCTATTATACTTCTTGTTAATGAAGCGTTGAGATAGTAAGTAATTAATTGAGGGGGGAAGCTCTAACCATATTTGCTTATCAAGCTGTTGAAGAGGGTCATGCTTGCTACAAAGGATGGTACAGCCTGAGCCTCACAGGGAGATTTTTGACAGTAGTCGAGGAAGCTGAAGTTCAACTGAAGTTCAAGAATGGTTATGTCATTTGCTTAGTTTTACATGACCAGGTGGCAATTGAGCAAAGAGTAAGAACAGAATCACAATTCCTCCTCTGATTCCTGGTCTAGGGCAGTTTTTATTCCTATGGAAGCCTTTATTGTGGTCCAGATATTGATCTCATTCATCAGGATATGAGGGATTTGAATAGGTAGGGGCGTGTGTGTGTGTGCACGCACGTGCTCGTAGATATGAAATCATTTCAATCAAAAATTTATTTTTTAAAAATATAACAAATAAAGTCCAGAAGAGTAGGGATGAATATGGCATGTTTACTGCGCTCTAGCAGGCTCAGTCCTAACTCTTCATTAACTTTAGATAAGTAATATACATTCTTAGGTCTTAATTTATAATTAAACAACTAACGCTCTTATGGTACCTCTGTGTCCCTCCCTGCTAAATTACAGAATCCTTAAATTGCTCTAATTTTTTAGAACTCCACCCCCGCCTTATTACTGGGGAAGGAACTTAACTGAATTTGTTGAACTGATAGCTGGAGGACTTTGAAATTCAGAGACTTTTGTTGTGAGCAGAGTCATGATAAAATGAAAGCATTCTAAACTAGAAGATTAATCTGATAAGAATATGCTTTGATAAATGGGTACCTCTGAATCATCGCATATTGCATAAAGCAAAAACTATTTTAGGAGCTGAACTTTATAGTCAGTTATAAGGATTAGAAATATGGTGCTTCAAAAATTTATGTGGGTTTCAACTTCTACAAAAACCCAGAATTTGGGCTGGTGAGATTAACTACAGGGAAAGTCCTTCTTACCTAACAGACTGAACTAAGACCAGGAGGAAATATGGTGAGAAGTATGTACTTGGGACTGAATGGGAGAAACAGTGAAATGGTATTCAAGAGAAAAGTCAGAAATTTCGATTAGTCGAAGGGACCAGTGAATGACCTTGAAGAGCTGTGTTCAGCAAAGAGGGAAATTATGTTAATAGAATTTCAAAGGTGTAGGGCACCCAGTGGAGTTGTCCAGAGTATCGTAAAGTATGTGGGTTTCAAGGTAGAGTCCAGTAGCAGTCTCGTGGAAGATGGGGTTGAATTTGATTTCAGGTCCTTGTTTCATGTGGATTCTACAAGACAGCCTAGCATCTCAGTCTCAAGAACCTGTAGCTTTAAAAATGAAATATGTGCTCTTATGATGCTGACCCCTTTCCTCCACACCCACACAAAGAATGCAAGTAGTATTTCTAAAGATCATTAACTATTTATCTTCACCTTGGTTGGAAGGTGGTTACAGCCCCTGGGAAACAAGATGAAATAAGCAAGAGACTGACTTCTAGAATAAAAATTACTACTGTATTTATTCTCTATAATCCTCTATCTCTATGTCTCTTCCTTTTGAAAATGGAATCAGGACAGCTCACTGTCTTCCTTGTATCCACTTTAAATGGTGGTCATCTTCTGTGAGTCCTTGTAACATAGGACTGATGAAGGAAGAATGGTCTCGAAGGTTTTCCCAATTGATGAATCACAAACTCCCAAGGGTTTCCCTTTATCAAAGATAGTAATACTATCAGTCTCAAAGTCTGCTTTGTAAAAAAGTGAATGAAAGAATAATTTGGAGTTTTTTTTTTTTTTTCATTTAAAGTGGGTTATTTGAGAACCGCTGTTGCCCGGGTGGTTATACGGTGGCAACCAGACGAGTATCACCGTGAATGGAGCACACAGCTGAATGCTGCTGATACATACTAGTATAATCTTTACTCTGCATATTTTATTGTTGAACATTGATAGGCGAATACAGTAAGCATTGCAGTGGACAAAAATGATACTAATTCTGCAGTTTTGCCTCAGGGTGAATTGATCAATGGGTCAATAATTTGCATTCAGCTAATCCAAACTCTTTTAAGTCATCTCAGGGTGTCCCCAGGCCCTTCAAAAACAAATGTTGAAAAGGGAAAATGTTGTGATGATATATCCAAATTGTCTTTTCATTTGTTGAGAATAAAGACTTTCCACGTCTTGTGTATTATTTTTAGAAAAGAGCTTGCAAAGAGCAGCCTGAAAACTCCCATCCCCTAATTTAAAAACAGCACCCCAAAACTATAAAGACATACCCATTTTTTCAGAAAAAGGATTATGAGCATCAGTTTTCGAAAACACATTTGATGTTATAATTATAGTTAAATTTCAGTCTATTTAAAATGCACGCAGGTGTGTACATTCAGTACCCAAACCAAAAATGATACAATATGCAGTTTTGGTATTGACTTGTTGAGCAAAAACATTATTTTTTAATAGAATTATTTAACAGTAAATGGAAGCATGTGTACCATTGTTAGACGGAAAAAGATGACATTTGTCCTTAAATATGAATATAAATATTATTAGATAGTACGTAAATAAATGTAACATAATACTGACCTATTTTTAAAGTCAATACTGTGTCTTTGGTCACACAGTATATCAAAGCTGCAAAATTATTATTTTTTAATTACTAAAGGTGTTTAAAAGATCACTCTGTTAAAGGTTCAAGAATAAACCTTTAATAGATCAACATAAATCCGTTGAATCCAGATCGGTATAACTCTTGAAACATGCTAAAATCAGTAAATATAAGAAGACAGAGATTCCAATTAACGTTTGCTTTGTACCTATTCTTTGGTCAACAGAGTAAAAAGCTAGACAAATTGAACTGAGATTGCTATAACAGAAACCTCCCAGGAAACCAGAAGTAGCTTATTTAGAAAGCTGCATAGAGGAATAAGTAAAGATATTCCCCTTAATTTGGGAGGGAATTGGCTCAGGAAAATTTCCCCACCCCTGAGTGTTCCGTAGAGGTTTTTCCTCCACCTACATGTACCACCCAGGCTTTCAACGAATTCTGAGCAATGTTGATTGAGCTTTCAGTAAACGCCAAACACTGGGCTAGTCTAGTGAATAGCAAGTTCAGAAATACACAAAAACATTCCTTGTGCTCAGAGAGTCTAGGGTCCAGGGAGAACTGACATCCCTTATCTATATTTGAATGATTTTCATTCATTCAGCCCACAAACAGGTGTGATCGTGGCCCAGGCACAGTGTTAGGCGAAGCTGTAAAAAGTGAGGGGTGATGTAATAATAATAATAATGAGAACAGAGCAGATGGCACCTAACATTGTCTAGTCCTCACGGCATGCCAGGAGTGGTGTTAAGTGCCTTGCATACATCCACGACCTCACGTAAGCCTGTAAGGTTTGTAGCACCTCCATGTTAGAGATGAGGAAACTGGACATTACAGCCCCTACTTTCTCAAAATGTGTAGTCTAGTGGGCAAGCCAGAAAATGAAAAACAATTAATAATAGGGTGTGAAGTGTGGATGACGAAAGTTCTCTCACAAGCATCTCATAGAGTCCATATAAAGATACTGTCAAAATGCCATGAGCCTGACAAAGAAGGATGATACATCTAAGTTATTAGTTTATTGATGACTCAAACACACACTTTTGGCACAGAAAAGGACTAGACGTAGATTTCTAACGGTCAATGCTAAGGATTTTATTCTATCACCTTGGAGGCATTTATGTTTGAATTCAATGAACATTTGTTGCCCAACCAAGTATGAGCATTAGTCTAGCATATCAATGTCTTTATGTTGTAGAAACCAGAACCTCTTTTCTTTTAAATAGATCCAAATCACAAGAAGAACATGAGCTTAGTAAAGGATTCCACACAAAATTGTTTCAATGATTTATTTTGGTAACAAATCATCTAAAGACACTGTGGATATTAAAAGGTGATTGGATGTTAAGAGCCTCATGCCATGTTGGTACACAGTAGGTGTTCAACTACCGCTTCTGCTCTCACTTGGATTAGCCTACTCAAGCTGCTGTAAGGGAAGACCACAGACTGCACGAGCTGTAGTTTCTTAAACAAAAGAAATTCATTTTAATTTAGGTTCTCACAGTCTGGAGGATTGAAGTCTGAGACCAAGGTGTTGGCAGGGCAGGGCTGGTTTCTCCTGTCTTGGTTTACGGACCATCGTGTCCTCAGCGTGTCTTCTCATGCCTTTTCCTCTGTGTGTGTGCAGATTCCGGGTATCTCTTCCTTTTCTTGTAAGGACACCAGTCCTATTGGATCAGGGCTCCACCCTTATGACCTCATTTAATCTAATTACCCCCTTAAAGGCCCCATCTCCAAATACAGTCACACTGGAGGTTAAGGCTCCAACATATGAATTTGAGGGGGATACACTTTAGTCCATAACATCATTACCTCTTTCCTGCTTCATAGTTAGCTTTCCCTGGTTGATTTTGTAACTTCCTCTAGAGGTTGAGGCTTTGACAGGGACCTGTTTATTTGTTCAGACATTATTTTCTTCATTCAGTGATGGTGCATTGTCTCCTGGGCTAAGCCCAGGGAAACATGGCTGTACAGATCCTGCATCTTCTCTGGAAGCCCAGGGGACAGAGGGAGAAGCTCACCGGGGGGCACCTGGTCAGCGGGGAGCATCGGCAAAAGCCGGGCGGATCCCAGGCCAACACTGGGTCCTGCAGAAGGGAGTGAGCCAGGCCACCAGTGGAGGTGCCGGTGGGCACAGCACAAGCTCCTCCTTCTAAGGCGAGCGTGGTGTGGGGTGATCCTGGACCTGCCAGTGGCCAGTGTCAGTGGTGAGAGGGATGGAGACAGGTGACCCTGGAGAGGGCCTGGTGCTCACTTCCATCGTGCTCCTTTCAGGCCATTTTGAGGAGATGTCGACCCCCGCAGTGACTTTCAGGGAGGACTCTTTGGGAACTTGGCCTTTTTTTTTTTTTTTAATTCTTTTTTATTAAATTTTTACTGGGGTATAGTTGATTTGCAATGTTGTATTAGTTCCAGGTGTAGAGCCAAGTGATTTACTTATACATATATCCACTCTTTTTTAGATTCTTTTCCCATATAGGTCATTACAGAGTACTGAGTAGAGTTCCCTGTGCTACACAGTAGGTCCTTATTAGTTATGTCTTTTATATATAGTAATGTGTACATGTCAATCCCTTTTTATAAATGGTTTTGACTAATATAAAAGCAAGGAATTTGATGTAGAGCGGGAAGCAGAGGAAATTAGCACATGACGGGGAAGGAAAAAGTGTAATAGGACTGCACGAGTTACCACTGATGGGGGTTAAGGGAACCTTCAGCTTCCCTGTGAGTTGAAAAGCATCCTTGACTACAGCCGCCCAAAGTGAGCTTGCCTTTCCAGAGAGCAACGGAGTAGAAAACACTTGCTTCCATTGTCCCATTGTATGTGCTCAGGATTTGTTCCAGAGAATTCTGTAACATGGCTTTCATTGGAGCCCTGGACTAAGCAGATGTCTGCTTTTGTAAAAGTATCTTAGACAGGAAATTGTATGAGGGAAAGAGGTTTTAAGAAGCTCTACATAATTCCCCCACCTCACACACACAAAAAAACTGAAGAAGTTGCCTTGGGAAAGCGAGTTGTTAAAAACAAAATAAGATAGAAGCATGCTCCTTGCCCACGTGGACTCACACCCATCGAGTATTTCTCTGAGATCACCCCGGGCCCCAGCAGGGATTTCCTGAGCATCCAACACCCCGCTGTGGAGGAGTCGAGGCCAAGACCAAGTCCACATGTCCCCTAGCCTTTCAGGAGATTTATGATATCATGACATCATATTGTCACTGATTTGAACAGGACACAATACCCTTTTCTGACGTGCAATGTTACCCTTTCCGAAACCAGATACAGTATAATTTAGAAACATCAATACCCACATTGTTTCGTCCATTTAAGAGCTGAAGACATGAAAACCATAGTTAGCAAGTAACCAATTTAGAGATTTTAACAACTAAAAAGAGAACAGACATTTTCATCACCAAACGAAGATTTATGGGCATTACTGATTCCTGAGATAAGAAAGTGCTTTCAAATATGAAGACGGGGTAGTTGGGAATCATTCTTTTCAATGCCTCCGGCCTTATTTTCGAAGTTCCCATTAGGAACATACACCTGCCCCTTTTGTATTCCCCCTAAATCACGGAGCTACAGACTGAGCAAAGCAAATGAATAATTGATGTGTCATTATCTTTTAGAAATAAACCAACAGTTATATACATTGTTAAGTTTTTGATTCTGATGAACCTATAAGTTATTTAAAAAGACATAAGACTTATCTCAAAAATTAGTTTTGCTTTAGAATTGATTGATGGATGAAAACCCTGCCTAATTGTAAAATTTCTCTGTGTCACACCAAATGCTATTTTCTTGCTCAAACTGGTTGAAGTAAGCATTAGCTAAAGAGTTACAGAAATAGAAAACAGAGCTCATGACCTTTATAGAAACAGAAGCTGAAACTTCAGAGTATGTTTTTGATTATTAACTTATGTTTTCATCTTTGTCTATCATAAGGGTAGAAATAACATATTCTGTCGATCTAAAGGAGGGTTCTGAACCTTAGCGCTACTGACATTTTGACCTGAATAACTCTTTGTTGTGGGGCTGTGCTGTGCATTGCAGGACGTTGAGAAGCATCTCTGGTCTCTACCCAGTCGATCCCAGGTGTGACAACCAGAAGCATCTCCAAACATTTGCCCTATGTCCCCTGGGAAAGGGGTGCAAAATCACCCTGGGTTGAGAACCACTGCACTGAATGAGAAAAAATGTTGCATTTAAATAATTAGGACCCTGCCACCATTCTTTCTAAAGGTGAAAAAACTCAAAGCTGTAGCCGAAACAAAAATTTCATTTCAATTGGCCAAAAGCATCACAATGTATGGAGTCATTTGCCTTAAGATTTAGTTGTATCTGCTCAGGGCTCCTTTTCCAGAACTTTCTCTCTCTGCCTGAGAGAACTGTCAGTACAAAACTGTACTAATAGAGTCACAACTTGTTCCAGATCTTATTAATCCTCGAGCTGTTTAAATACGAAAGCTGCTCTCTGACATAAAAATCCTTGTAATTCTGTGCTCCCTGAATTCCATCTGACGCTTCTAGGTGACATTTAGATATTTGGTTTTAAAGGACTCCTGCATTCTTACTTAATCTTGTTACTTGTTTCTCAGGCAGGTTCCCCCTTCTTATGTGGGATGTTGTTTGCTACAAATTATTGTGTCACTGTTCTGCCAAAAGCATCACCCGATAGGGATTTTCCTAGCAAACCAATACTGCGAGGTAGACAAGATTATTAGAAGTTGAGAGCTGGCATCTTCTCTGCCTCAGGGGGTCTTTGTGTTAAATCTCTCTGTTTTTTTGAGAGAAACCGGCGTGGAGCGAAGTGGAGAAAGGCATTAGTAATTGGTATCCCCGAAAAGAGTGTTTGCATGTGAGTGTTTCACGCCAAGTTATGAGTCTGAAGCTGATTTAAGCAAGCACTGGCATATCAATCTTAGACACATTTAGTCTAGGTAGCGTTACATGCTGATGAGAAAACTGCACTGAGCAACTCAAAAATAATTCAGTAAAAAAGTGCATTCGGGGGAACCCCCCCCCCCACAAAAACAGGCCTTGTAAGAGAGAGTATCAGTCCTGGGTCGTCCCACTTAAAACATTGAAATAATACAGGGACTTCCCTGGTGGTCCAGTGGTTAAGATTTCGCCTTCCAATGCAGGGGGTGCGGGTTCAATCCCTGGTCGGGGAGTTAAGATCCCACATGCCTTGGGGCCAAAAAACCAAAACATAAAACAGAAGCAATATTGTAACAAATTCAATAAAAACTTAAAAAATGGTCCACGTCAAAATAAAATCTTAAAAAAAAAGAAATAATACAATCATTGCTTATGAGAAAATGAAATTCACTTTACAAGTTCAGGTGAACCAAATACAAGAAAGTGAGTTATCACGTATTCCATAGAGGAATATAAGAACAGTGCCTGGTAAGTTTTGCTTTTTTCAGGATTTGACATTACGCTCAACAAAGAAATTCAGGTGCCTTTTTAAATTAAAAGGAAGAAGAGAAAAGTATAGGCACCTGAGAGTGTGCTACATGAGAAAGCCATGGAAAAGAGGAAATAAAGAACATTTCCCTGATGAAAAATGATCTACAAAGATCAAGACTGGCTGTGTAAGGAGGTTAAGAAAGGGGCTCAAGGAGAAAAGCTAGGGAAGATCCCCAAAGATGTGTCAGAGTTACTTAAAAAGGCATCACAAAAGTCTGCCATGCATGATAGAACAGGAACACAAGACACACGGAATCCTCTTCCAAGACCTCATCACTCAACTACTGAACGTGTCATATCAATTTTCTTAACCATGTAATAGTCATTGCACAGCAAAACCTCCAGACGTAGAAAATGAGATTACACATATTTTACAAAGCAGAGAATAGAGCCAAATTACATAAGTACCCCTAAAACCTCTACAACCTAGTAAAGACTGAGTGATCTCCAGTAATGGCTCACGAAGCGTGCTTTTGTGGTTGTGCAAAACAAATGCACAAGTGAAGAACTTTGCTTTCTATCTGGTGTATGAGGGCCCTGCAGGCATGTGTCCACGCACGCGGGCCTGTGTGTCTGGCGGGGAGAAGGATGGAGATGGGGGAGCTAACTTGTAACTGTATGCTTTAGCTGGCACAACAAACCCATTAGATGGAAAGTTTGCAATGACTTACTAAGAAAACCTGAAAGAGGTATACTGAGGGTTGGAACTCACGGTTTCTCTCAACTGTAGCAATTTGCAGTTTTCCCTCTAAATGAGAAAGAAAGGAAAAGGGAGAGATTTTATTGGAGAGGAGAAATATCAGTAATTATAATTTCAAGCGATTCTAATGCTGTACTGAAAAATGGTATTAGAAGAGGATGTTAGAGGCAGCCTAGATGACCTCTTCCCTCTGTGGCACAAGGCCAGGGAAGCTAGACCTTCAGTCTCCATTACGATGAAGCTTAATGGGTTCTACCAGCTTATGCCAAGTCCATGTCAGGATAGTGAGAGCATCTCCTTGCCTGCTCCTTGTGTTACTTCCATTTTTGGAAGAATCATTCTATATCACAACAACAACAGTGATTAAAAAGTTTGGGGGGATTTCTGTCAGAGACGAACAAATATTTTGGATTGTCTAGTTGATGTCTTTTTCACTATTGAACCTGCCAATTTTTAGGGCAACAGAACATAGTGGATTAAACGCAGGGCTTCTAGGCATAAACAGGGTCTCCATCCAAATGCTGACAGTGACCAACGGGCTCAATGACCATGGGGTGTGGAAAATGGGGAACAGCGTTCATCGTGGGTCATCCTCCTGACACCTTTCAAACGATGCTGAGTCTAGTGATAATAAAGGAAAATTGTTCAGGAAGAGTGACCACAAACTTATGCAGCATTAAATAATAATGGCAAATTTAGGAATGAGATTTCCTCCTGCTTATTATTCTGGAGATAGGGACAGAATTACTTCTGGTTCCTACTTTTGAGAAATCGTGTCTGGAAAGATTAAACAAGAAGTCATCTGTCTGATGTGTTCTCTGGTTAAGACTCAACACCAGTTCCAGGAGTGGATTGGCATTCCCCAAGGAGTGCTAAAGAAAAACAGTGCCCAGATGATTCCTCCTCTGCTTTAAAAGGAAAAAAAAAAAAGTATATGCAAAAGAAATTGGAAAAATAATACCAAGATATGACTTCGTGAGTTTTGCATGACTGTTTTAGCACAGCCTTTTGGAAGAAACCACGTTTATACCTATGAGCACCCACTTAGCTGGCTTTCTCCCAGCTGTTCCAGACCGTCCCCACCCCCTCTCCCTCCACATCCACTTCCTGTCCCAACTCTCTGCTCCCATAATTTTTTTCTGTGTTTCTGCTAGGGAGATTTTTTTTAAATGCATATCTGCTTATTATTACATTCTTCTGATTAAAGGCACGAAAGGCTCTCAGTAGTTCTCGACATGTGCTCTGACTCCCTAGCTTACTGCACGAGGATCTTCCTGGCCTAATGGTCCCACAAATCTATCACATTCCTCATTCACTTCTGGTCATACTGGAGAACTTTGGTTTTGCTGTGTCATACAAGTTCATCCCTCATACCTGTGTTGTCCTCTCAACATGAAATGTTGCCCCCCCCTTCATTGTCCTTCTAATTTCTACTCATCAGTCAGGATTTTTGTTTGTTTGTTTGTGTGGTTTTTTTTTTTTTTTGAGCAGAGAAAGATTTATTGCAGTGCCAAGCAGGGAGAATTGGGTGGCTTGTATGACATTTTTGCATTTTAATTGTGTGATTGTACATTTCTGTCTCCATTTTACTATAAACTTATGGGGCCTTAAGAAGCCCCACTTAATTAGACTTTTTGTTAGAGTTTTTTGAAACATAGTGTATGCTCAACATATACTTTTCAAAGAAAGGAAAGGAGGAGAGAAGAAAGAGGGAGAGAGGGGAGAGAGAAATCCTTACTTCTGTCTCTTTTTTCTCTGTCCTGATTGTCTTGCCTATAATTAGAGGACACATCTGCCCTTGAAATTAATTACCTAATTAATTTACAAGATGCTTTACTGAACACTTCTCTTAAGCCAAGCATCGTGCTATGTAATAAAGATAAATGAGATAGTCCTTGCTCAGAAGTGGCTCCATCATTTCCTTTCCGTGTGATACTGGGCAAATTAATACATTTCTCTGTGTCTCAGTTCCTTTATTTTTAAATAGGGGATAATAATAACACCTTCCCAATAGATTTGCCACAAGGATGTAAAACTACGTAATGACTTGTCCCAGAACAAGTGCTCCCTGAATAATTTTCTGTCCCTCTCAACTCTGTCTTTCATCCCAGACTTATGGTGTATCTAAGGAGTTGGGGGTGATGGAGGAGGTTAGAGAAATCCATGTCCTCCCTTGTAATGGCTCATAGTACATTTCAAAAGCCAGGCTCATTGGACACGGATCCCTTTCTGCCACTGACTAACTGTCAGCGTGATTTGGGACAAGTTAGTTAACACCTCTGTGTTTAAGTTCACTTGTCTACAATAAGGGGCCAATAATAGTATACATCCCACTGGGTTTTTCAGAAAAGTAAGTAAGTTGGTGCTGGCATTAACACCAGTATAGTGATATTAGAAGCAGTTAATGAGAGCCAGTATGACCACACTTCTAACTTACCTCCTGTCTCCTCACCCTATTTGCCTCACCGTTTTTTTAACCCTATACCCCCTTCCTTTTGTTCTGCTCCTAATGGCAGCAGCTCTACCCTGTGGCCTTCCCCTGGGTCACTGTTTCTATGTTTCACGTCATTATGCTCTCAATTTACTGGCTTATTTAATTAACTTATTTCTCTAAGTCATGTTATGGGGACCATGATGAGGAAGTGCCATGAGGAGAGTTAATTATCATTGATTATGATTATCACCTATGACTTAGTAAATGCAACCTATGGGATAAACACTATAACACTTCTACACTAAGACACCTGGATCAATAGTTACCTTTCTCCAAGGTGTAGGATCTCAGCCTCTTCCTCTCTTTTGTAGATATGAAAGCAGACGGTAAAAGTGCTTTATGATAAGTGGTATCATAGAGAGATTATGAGGCAGGGCATTGGGGCAGAGAACAGAGGGCAACTTTGCCTGCAGGGTCAGAGAGGCTCCAAAGAGGAAGTGACCTTTGCTCCAGGCTTCCACTGGAACCTACTGGAAAAGTGTTTACAATGTTGATTCATGTTGATAAAATTAAAAGAATAGGAAAAAAAGCAAAGAACTCCGAGGCCGAGTTAGATGTAGATCACTTGTGTCTACAAAGAAATCTCGACCATTTATGTCAAAGGTTCACTGTTGATGACTCGAGTGGGTGCGATGCCACAAAAAGATAATCCTGCTGGATATGTGGTTCCCAGACTCTTAGGATGCAAGGACGCCTTTGTAGTGCCTTTTCTCCTGGAATTTTCCCTATAACAGGAAGTGCACTTTTAGAATCTATCAATTAAATAAATGGTTAAGAATTAGAACTTCTACGAATTCAATATCAATTATATGTGGATCTGCATTTTGTTCAGTGAAAATTTGCGTTTTGATGAGCATAAACTTGAAAAGTTTAGTACATATATGTGCAAAGCTTATTTTTTTTAATGTATAGGGATTCTTGGACCTCTTGGCAATAACTTCTAAGTCCCCTGGGGTTGCTCTCCTAAACTTTAGGGTCCACCAATCTAGATTTTACTTAGAAAGTTCCCATCAAGGGATTTGTTAAAGAAATTTACAAGCTACAAGAATTGTACGATTTTAGTATTACGAAATGTTTACTCATTTTATAGACAGTTTTCTTGTTTTATAATCCACAGAAACAACTCTGACCCATCCGTTGATAGCTAGAATTAGAATGTGATAATGACTTTGATCAATTAAAATTACAAACAGGTATAATTTGTCCCTGTGTTAAGAGCACATTGGTGCCCCTTGTCCCCCCTAATGGTGAGGGGTCTATAAATCAGGAAGAAATCCCCTGCTCTCCGGTGAATGTTCTTGTCTCTTGCACAAAGGTAAGCACAGATGGTAGAGGGCACGCAGGGCAGTTGCTCTGCAGGTCAGCACTGCCGGAGTGATCTGTTAGGTGTGGGGATGTACGTATCAAACAGTACATTTCCGGAATGTCTGAAAATGCAGGCCACATGTGGCTCAGGAGATGTTTTTGAAAGCTGACTGCCAGATATGCTGCTCCAAAAAGTCAGGGACTGTGGGTGCTATTGGAGATGGCGCAGAGAACACTTACAATGTACAGAAATTGACGAGGCTTGGAGAAAAGGTACATTCGAGCCTTAAGCTGTGCCTGTGCCTTATTCTGCTCGCCTCTGCACCTCTCAGGTCTCAGCTTGATCCAGCCCCGCCCTCCAGAAACAGGGCTGAGGCAGGAATGAATCATTGTCAGGGAGTATCTCAGCAAATGGGGTGAAAGGGCAGTGTGCAAGGCGGCCCTTTGCATTTCTTATCAGCGTAGGCTTCCCAGCGATGAAACAAAATGAGACGAACATGTGTTCTGCTGTCATCAAGACCCAAGCCCATGATCAACTTTTACGATTTATGAGCTTTGCAATCCGCGGCTGTGACAGTGTGTTCCTCAGCCTCCATTTCCAAATCTCTAAAATAGAGCCATTGCTTCTTCGCAGGATAGGGCGCGGATTAAACGTGATCGTGTGTGTGCCAAGTGCCAGGAAGAGCCTCGTGGAGCCGTATTAGAAAGAGCAGAAAAGGATTAGCAATGTCTCCTGAAGCCTCTGAGTCCTTTGCCTATTACAGTTTAGTTTCCATTTGAACCACTCTGAGGCTTCCCCAGACCGTGAAGGATGGCAGAGGAAAGAGTGGCTTGCCAAGGACATGCTGCATCCACCCTTACCTTCCTCCGGGGCTTAGCTGCTCTGCATCACTCAGAACTTAACGTAAAGCCACACCCCGTTCCTCCTAGATGCAGGCATGTCACCTTCCCTCGACCCTCTCTTTTGGAATAACCTCATTTTTCACATTATCGCCAATATAGGCTGAGGAGCAGGGAACCCAGAAATGTGAGCTCCATTGACAAGTTCAAGGGGGCAAAGAGTGTTAAAAGACGGTGAAACCCAAAGGCCAGGCATGCAGGCTGTAGACAGCTTTCCACAGGACGGTTAAAGCAAGGATCTGGGGCGAGACTACCTGGATTGGATTTCAGCTTCACCACCTGCTGACTGTGTGACCTTGGGCAAATGACTTCACCTCTCTGAGCCTCAGCTCCCTCATCTGAAACATGGGGGTATAATTATACTATCAACCTCATAAGCTTTCCATGAGAATTTAATGAAATCACAGACACAACGTCAGGTGTTCGGGTTAGCAAAGATTTGATATGGTTTAAGAGATGCTGTCGGTGAAGAAGCAGTACCAAGGAGACACTGCAGCAGTAGCCGGACAACAGATATATGAGGGGGAATCCGATCATCAGCGTTCCTCTGAAGAGTCCAACTCTGCAGCTGCTTTAGAAAAGAGGGGTTGTGTAGGAAATGACCTCCGTGCATCGGTAGCCTTTAAGTACAACCCTAGGAAACCGATCCGAAGGATCACAGAACAGAAATACCCATAGAACTTAAAATGCTTATGGACCATGGCTTATTCATCAGTTTCAAACATACAGCTAGAAGGAAGGGGAAAGATGGAGTCACTTACCAGGACAGAGTGCAAAACAGGATTTCAGAAGGAGCGGGCCGCCTAAATCCTGGGGCCTGCCATGTCCACACACTCCGTTTCTCGCTCCACTGCCGACTTTCCTGCCGATAAGGGGGTGGAATGTTTGAGCAAGGTGCCTTGGGTCAGTGACACACACATGATCTCTTGGACAGACACAGGGACAAGTAAGCCTGGACAATGGCTGTGGATTGCCAATCAGCCCGCCATGGGATTTATTGGTATTTCTGGGGCAGTAGACTCTGGGGATAGAATGAGTGTCACGAAAGGATGACTGAGTCGAGACCTCATGAATCCTGAGTGCTCATGTATATGTAGCCTGTCCTGCATTTTTAAGCCTTCCTTTATATTTGGGGTGTCATGTCTCATCCACATTTAGAGTGTCTTGAATATTTAGTGCCTCAAGAATATTAGGAATTTCTTGATATTTCCATTCCTTTCTCTAACCCATTATTCTATTCGCTCACGACCTAACAAGCTTATGGGTATCATCCATCCAACATATGTATTTTTCTATAGCAGAAAGAGAGTTATGAAACAATATGAAAAATGTATTACATAGAGATTTCCTGTTGGGTGGCAGGCTTGAGGAAATATTTAAAAGGCACAGTTTTCTGCCCTGAGAAATGGCCTCTGAGCAGACTTGGGGTTCACTCAAAGAGGTTTTGAACTTGGCATCATCTAACTGGAGATCCAGCAGTTCACATGCAGCCCAGGACCTAGCAGGCTCTCTAATGAAATGTTGCCAAATCTATGAATGCCTTCATTTTGCAAGCATGAGTGAATTATCCTAAATGGTGTTTCTGTGATTATTTGTAATTTTCAGTGTGGTTTCACATCAAATATCTCCTTTCGTTTTTACAACAATGCTGTAAGGTAGCTAGAACAGGATTGATTACACTTGTTTAAAAGATGGAGAACTGAAATCTTGAAATGTGACTGGCTTAAAGTTACACATCGCAAGTCCCAGATTCTAGAACTCAGATTTTCTGATCCCCAGAGTTCTTTGGACTGTGAGTCCTCTTTCTCTCTTGCTGTTCAATGCCATGTAGCAGGAGCTGTGTCATCCTCAACTGAACTAGTAGTTTCCACGGCTTCTGGTGTGTAACCATCACCAATAGGCTGTGAAAGTTTCGCACAGGTATGAGACTCAGGTGAAGATGAAACAGCCTACTCCTGATATGACATGATTATTTGACTAATGTAAAAATACATCAACCTATTATATCTATTATCACTGGTCTGCAAAAATTTCCTGGGACATGTGCAATGCTAAAGTTTATCTCTTAAGAAGATTGACCTATGTTTATATTTGTAGAGCTTTGAAAAATGGGTTTATCAACTGAAAGGCATTTGGAAACACAGTGTCACTTTTTCCATCCAGATATTTGGAAGGTACCCTAGAGACCTGCAACTCAAAACAATATTGCCAGGTGGGTACCTTCCAGAATCCTCCACTGCTTACATAATTTGGACAATAGAAGTGCTCAGCTGTTCTCGGAGCCAAATTCACTCTATGTAGCCCTGCAAGGGAATTCATTCACACAGCATGTAGATTTGTCCATCAGAACCCCAGGAGGCAAGTGAGGTAAGCAATACTTGCCTATAAAAAATTCCCCCCCTAAAAGAATTATGAAATTATTCCTAGAGAATGAGTTTGTGGTCTTTGTACTTCAGAGAAGCTAGGGAAAAAAAAAAAAGATAGGGGTGTATAACCAGGGCTTTTCTGCCCCTGGAAGGGCGAAGCATAAAAGACATTGACCAATGTCAGTTACTGGAGCCGACTGTTGAGTCGATGACCCTGGGTGGCCACAGACTGCCTCTGTTCAGACTGGCTTCTGCGGTGGAGCCCAGTGAAGCTTCAGAATTTGTTGTCCCCCACTCAAGTCACCAGCTGTGGTCATTGACTACCGTTGCTTTGAGAAGGCTGTTCCGAATTTGGTTTGGCTTTCTCTAATTTTAGGCATATTAAGGCAATCCCAGGAAGGGTTGGTAATGGGTTACAACATTCCTTCATTTTTCGGCCAATGAGTGTCGCGCAGCTGTGTGTATGTGTTTACACATGTAGATGTGTTTGTGTGTGTGTGCAGGCACAGGCCAAAGAGAGGAGAGAGAAGAAGAACATAGAAAAAACAATGAGGTCATTATCTGCGAGTTTGGTTGCTTATAGAAGCTATGAAACTTTAGTGCTTTTTAATAAGATATTGGTCAAATTTTAAGTGAAAAGTTAAATGAAAACAAGTGTTCATTACATAACGATTGTGTACATGTCCAGGCAGAATTGTTTTCTAAGAAGTTCAATGCTATTGATAATAGATATTCAACAAATCATAATATATTAATAAAATAATGAAAAAATAGCAGAAAACTGTTTTATCCAAAATATTCTGTGCAGTTTGCAATATACTGAACAATCTAGTTTTCAGATCTTTGATAGTTTTCAAAAGCAGTAATAAATCTTGTGTCTGGCAACATAAAAATGTAATTAACCTCATGTTGGGAATAATGGGGTAAGATGATGGTACTTTTATATATGACACTGAGAAAGGATATAGTAAATAAATTCCTTTCAAAATGTATCCACCATCATATATATTTGAATCATCAAATTATCTGTTTATATGTATGTATGTTTACATATATTTTTTCATATATGCAAATAGTAAGAACCTTATACCCTTAATCATTTTGTTTCAATACTTCCTAAAAATATTTTCTTCAATTTTCTTAATGACTCCACTTACGGATCACTTATAGTTGGCAATCCTCGTTTATGAACGTCATTTATCTGAGGCACTAAAAAATAGCCCCAATGCTTTTTACTATTTGTAAGTCTCTTCATTCAGGGTCTGTACTAATTTCTGAATGTGTTTTGCTCTCAATGGACATCCAAAGTATTCTTTCTTCCAGGGCATTCCAAATCAAATGTTATCACTTGAGCTCTATAAGAACTTGAACAAAGCTAAATCAGCTAGCACTATGAATATATATGTTTAATAATCCAATTTTTATTTTACTAAAAATAATAATTAGCCATCATATATCAGCCACCAGAAGCTCTGCTAAGCAGTCTTCAGACATAATTTTTTAACGAAATCCTTACAAAATCCTGTACAGTAGGTATTATTATCTTACTTTTATTGATAACAAAGTGAAACGTAGAGAGTTTGTTAAATAATTTGCAGGAGAGCACAGAGTTAGTAAGTTACAGAGCAGAAATTCTTTAAAAATTCTAAAATTCTATCTTATATTGTCTCTTTTGGAAATATTCTCTTATTTATTCAAACCATTTTAATTTAAGAGGAAGATGGTATAAACATCAAGGATAGTTAACAAAAGTATGCATGCCCCTTTCATGTAGATTTCCTTTAATATGTGATTGCTAGTATGTTTGTATTGTAACATACCAAAGGATCAATTTGGAAATTGCTTCTTTTTGCTTTGTAAGTTTTTTTATTCTTAAATTTAAAATCAACATATGCCCTGTTTAATGTTATTTCAATACTTCTAAGACTCCAGGGGTTATTTTTTCTCTCTTTGGAAAGAGTGAGATACAGTGGGATAGCTGTCTAGCCTGCCTTTCACTGTCCATTGGGGTGTGCAGATTCAAATGACCCTTGAGAATTAGTCAAAATTTCCTCTCTGATGAAAAAAAAAGTTTTCTTATATTTTGTACACATGAAAAGTTGTATATGCAGAATTATTTTTCTAAGTATTGAGTGTTAGGAAAACAAGTGTGCTTCTTACGTCTTCTCTGCATGAGGAATAAAGGAGTATAATTTGTTAGGAAATCAGATATCATATAAATATATGTATATATGGGTTTTTAAAGCAAAGAAGTTATTTAGAGGAAATTCCCTGCTACTATCAGGAAACTGGGGAAGGGAAACCTAGGCTAAGATTTCTCTGTTTGCTTCCAGCTAAACCAAAAGATCTTAAAGTAAGAGTTTTTCTTAAAAATGTTGAAGGCAAATATGGACTTACCATCTATTGGTGACTTATTACACCATGAGCTGTGAACATACTTCTATCTTTCTATGGAAGCTGTATTAATTGCCTTCTTTGATTAGGAAGTAGTACTCTCCATGTGATCAGGTCAGCAGGCAGAGGTAAGATTAGGGCAGCCCAAGTTCTTTGTAATTTGTTTGTCATCTCTCTGAATGGCATCTTGAATCGACCGTGAATTGCTTGGTTGATTTTAATATTTCTCTTCCATTGAAGTAGAGTCATTAAACACTTTGGGCTTTTATTCCTACTTTTCTCCCCCATCTGATTGACTCCCGATACTTGGGCTGTGTGGTATGAAATTGTCCATCATTTTTGCCAAGATGGGTGTATCTTATGATACCTCCTCTCTGAAGTGTTGCAAGCACCTTGTGTTTTCTGCGGACTCTCCTGGTGTCTCAATGCAAAGAACTTGGCAAGTTTAATGAGCTGTTCCAAGTAGATAAACTGCAGGAAGAGAATGAGGACTAAAAGCAGTAAACATCAGCAGCAGTAAGGGTTTATTAAAGGCTGGCTTTCGGGCTTCCCTGGTGGCGCAGTGGTTGAGAGTCCGCCTGCTAATGCAGGGGACACGGGTTCGTGCCCCGGTCTGGGAGGATCCCACATGGCGCAGAGCGGCTGGGCCCGTGAACCATGGCCGCTGAGCCTGCGCGTCCGGGGCCTGTGCTCCGCGACGGGAGAGAAAGTTGGCTTTCAAACGAATGCTACAAACTTTCTTTTATCCAAATAACAGCATTATCACTTATGAAAATGGAATGCCCCCCGTTGACCATTTAATTAACTCAAGATATACTCTTGTATTGAGTTAAAAGAAATCAGAATAATGCCAGAGGATTATTACAAGAGCAGCTAAGTTTTCCCCTGGGAGTGAGAAGAACTATCTAAAATAATTTAAAAGTCCGAAACGTCCAAGTAGCAAAACAGCAGGAAATAAAGTGAAGGACTGAGTAAACTAATATTAATAATTTTAAAAGTATTAAAAATTATAATGAATTCTAGGTATGAAGATTAAATATCCATAAAAAAGCAATAAAATTCCTTTGCAAAACTTAATAAATCAAATTACAAAATGATAAAAGAAAATGGCTACAATAGTAAATTTTATGTTAACACACAGACACACACAAAAGTTGGTAAAAAGTGGGGGGAGGATGGGGCAGGAAGAAGTGAGGTGAGGGGAGAGAAATTCAGACTTCCAAAGGACCTGTTCTTACAGTGGGTCCATCATGTTCAAGGTGGGGTTGCCTGCCATGGAGTCAACAAACTCTGCCTGAGTTACTGTGTGTGAAAGAGCTTAGTCAGTAAAATTCTATACACATATAATATTTTGGGTACGTGTGGCCGTCTGAGCCAGCATGGCCTCGTGAAAAGAAAATGGGTGTGGGCATATATATATGTACCTACACAATGGAATAGTACTCAGCCATAAAAAGGAATGAAATAATGCCATCTGCAGCCACATGGATGGACCTAGAGATTGTCATACTGCGTGACGTATGTCAGAGAAAGATAAATATCATATGATATCGTTTATAAGTGGAATCTAAAAATATGGCACAAACGAACCTATTTACAAAACAGAAATAGAGTCACAGATGTAGAAAACAAACTTAGGTTACCAAAGGGGAGAAGGGGGGTGGGAGGGATAAACTGGGAGATTGGGATTGATATATACACACTACTATATATTAAATAGATGACTAATGAGAACCTACTGTATAGCACAGGGAACTCTACTCAGTACTCTGTAATGACCTATATGGGACTAGAATCTAAAAAGGAGGGGATATATGTATGTATATGTATAGCTGATTCACTTTGCTGTACAGCAGAAACTAACACCACATTGTAAATCAACTATACTCCAATAAAACATTAATTTAAAAAAATAAAAATAAAAAATAAATAAAATTGACATTGTAGACTAAATTCTGTGCTGAAAGGAAAAGGTGATTCAACTCCAATTTGTATCCAGAGGTCTTAATTTGTAACTGATTTCCCAGAGCAATATGTCATTTTTTTTTAACAAGCAAAACACCCAGTAAGCCATGTAAGTATCTTGTTGATATTTATTAGTCTAATTAGCTGTGTTTCCTACCTCCATTTAATATTCAATATTAAAAATTCCAGGATCCTCCAAGGAAGAAATATCATCGTCTATCATGAAATTAAGCAGAGCTTTTACAAAATCACACAGTTTTCATGTTTTAATATGCATAAGGCATATTAGGTATTAAAGGGATTTGCATATAAGTGATGTTTAGAGCCTGCATCTCGTACCTTAAGACATAACCATTATAGCTTTCATGGAGAATGTCTAACTTATTGTTTTTATATCTCAACACAATGAAGGGCTTTGGAGCATTAAAACTCTTCATATGCCCCACTGTCTGCATGCACACATGCCTTTTGACTGGAGTGTGTTATATTCAGTGTTCTCCACGGGCCTGAATAGAAGGTCACTTTGACCTGCTGCACATTTTTACTTAAGAACTGCTTTTAACAATAAGCCACTAGTGTACTTGTTTCTGGAGTGACTTGAGTTTTTGGCACAATATGAAAAGCATTTGGAAAGTATAAGTAAAAGCCTTCCGTTTCAGAAGAAATAATGGCCCCATTTGCCATGGAAACCGGAGGACTTCATGAAATTGCACTCAACTGTTTTCTGTACTGAGCCTAAAATTATTCTAAAAATAAATTGTATTCCTGGCATCTGCTAGCCAAGGCACCAAGATTTCATCTCAGAAGGCTTTTCCCTTTCAGAGAAAATGCTGTGTCATCTGAGTATTTCACTTTTCCTATTGTTCAGAAGGTATAGGGAAATATATGTGATACACACAGTAGGGAATCAATAACGAGTTTTTGATTAAATTAAACAAAATGTCTTGAAAGGCATGAGATGAGCATTTGAGTACTGCCTCTGAACACAGACCATGATTAAAGAGACCAAATATAGGATTTTTCATAGAATAAGTCGTACTTACACTTTTTTCCCCTTTTTGTACAGCTTATTTTTTATTAATGTCATGGGAAACAAACAAAATGAGATGCTAAATGATTATCCAAATATGAGTGAATAGAAACAAAGCACCATGGTCTCTGACCTGAAGTCTCATCCGTAGATCTTGTCACTGAATCTGAGCGCTTTAGTCATTTACGTGGGCAGAGCAGCTGTGACGGGCAGAAGTCACATTTCTGATCAGCGGCAGATGTCCAGGATCTTCGCAAGGGGATCTATCAGTTAATTAAAGTCTAAAGAGGCCTCATGCTAAGAGGTAAGATGCTGTTTGTTACCTAGAAGGCCAAGGTGGCAGGCTGAAAGCGTGAAAGGGCAGAACAAATAAAACCCTCAAAATAGGATACACCAAGAGACAAAGTCCAGACGGGCAAGAATTCACATTTACATCCACATGTCCTCACAGTCCTAAGAACATGTTCATAAAGTCACAGAACCACACTGGACAGACTAGGTCACTGACGAACAAAAATATTAACTCAGTTTTCACTCGATTAATATGTATTGAGTGCCTGTAAGTTTCAGGCACCCGGTGAGCTGCTAGGAATAAAGTAATGACTGATCCTGGCCCTCACCTATTTATCATTCTGTGATGGCAAAGGTGCCTAAGGACTCAGCAGACATTAGTTACAAGAAGGAGAGAAAACTGCCTTCCTAAACCAGCTTGAGAGGTGACCAAGGAATTTTGCTGTGGACGGACAGGGCATGGTTGTAGAGATTTGGTTCCATTGCTCATAGCTCAGGGACCATTAACATAGAGTTTACCGTCCGTACCAGGATGCTTCCAGGGTGATCAGGGTCCCAGGTGTGAACTGGGATTCCTTGGTAGGTCAGCAAGTATAATTAATCTCTATTTAGACCCGGTGTATATTTTGGGAGGAACAAAACAGTTTCTTTTCTGTAAAATTTAACATCATTTAATTGGCCGGGGTTCTTACTGACTTTTATTTTACAATTTGATTGGCGATGAATCAATTACTAAAATAGCATGCGATTAAAAACCTGGTGGTGAAACTTGCTCACTCAACTCCAGAGGCTGATATCAGAGGTTCACCCTGGCAGGCAAGCTGGTGCTTCAGGAATATGACTCTGCTTTGGTCAACATTTTTATGACAAGGTAGGTGAAATTACGGCAGACCTGCTTGTCATATATGTGCAAACAACCCAATGCTGGGAGAGTTAATGAATACCCTGGCTCCAGAAAGTTCTTAATAAGCTAGAGCAATGGAATGATATTTTTCAAGTTGGTACTTAATGTGGATAGATGCAAGAGAGTGCACTTAATTTTATACAAACAAATAAAATCTACTGCATACATAGGACAAGGAAGAAATGTGGTTTAGCGGCAGTATTTGTCAAAAACAAATACATCTTAGCTATGAATGCTAACTCTGGGGTGGCAAAGATTTTGGCAAAGATCTAAGCTTTGGCAAAGATTTTGTAGAAGAGCTTCACCTTAGCTGGATAATTGGGCAAGAATGTGCTTTCTAGTCCTGAGGGTCTATATTCTGGAACTGATCAAGCAGAGACTGTATCTTATCACATCTGTCCCCTAGCTATAGAAGGCACCAAGATGTATTAGTTGAATAAATCAGTAGATGTATTATGAACTATAAGAGCTTAAACAAGGGGGGTGACAGACCTTGTGCACATCTGCAGCATCAAATGTCACCCATCTCCTCCCTTCCCTGAGGATATCCAATCTCCCACTCCCTCATGGCCAGATCTCACTGTCTTCCCTTATAAATACAATTAGAAGATTGGCTCAGCCTAAGGAACTGCGAAGTCCTAATCATTTTCTGAAGGCAGTTCTCGTAAATCAGTAGTAAGATTTTTTTTCTCTCTTGGTCAAAGCGTTATTGACATAAGCGTTATCAAGCACATCTAGAAGATAACCAGTGGCCTCACAGCCGGTGAACAGACAGGTTTGAACAATGTATTCCTGAAATATCTTGTTATCCACGCCCATATTTACTTTTGTTTTTTCTGGAGGCAGGAGGTTGCTCACAGATACAGGCTGAAGGTTGACTTGCGTTTTTGCACATCTAGGAGAAAAAACACTGTATGTATGCTTCTAACCCCTGCTTTCCCATCCCCTCATGAAACTGAGAGTTGCTGTTTTATCCCCTTTTGCCCATGATAATTCCTCTTTTAATTAACCAGTTGGTTGAGGAACATGCAGGTGACTAGGGTTTGAATTACCTTGACTGCCCAGTTCCACGTCTTAAATCCACAGGATAATTATGAATTGTTCATTGCATTTCACACGCTGCCCAGTCGGACCTGGCCTAAGAGCAGTAATTTTCTCTTTTTTAGAGTTATTTAAAGATAGAGTATCAAAAGCCTATTTTTCAAAGTGGTTTAAAACTCTTATACATCTATCTATTAAAAACTGGAAGCACCATTCTATCTATATAAATTGGATTATTATGAACTATAAATCATTTAATCTGTAAATTAGGTTTTCTAATTCTAGAGATAGAGCTCATGTGATAGGTATTCTTACTGAAATAGTTTAATTTAAACATTTTAAGCTATTTCTTAAGGAAATTATTTGCAGTGGAGTCTGATGGAAAGTCAACTTCTGTCAAGCAGAACTATTACGCCCAAGATTTTTATTCTTCAATGTCAACTGGTTTTGTGTTTTCAAATTTTTAAGGTAGACATTGTTTTGAAGAAATTATACAATTTCATCACTACATAGACAACCTTATTTTTATTTATTTACCTATCTATTTATTTATTTTTATTGGAGTATAGTTGATTTTCAGTGTTGTGTTAGTTTCAGGTGTACAGCAAAGTGATTCAGTTATACATATGTATATATCTATTTTTTCAAATTATTTACTCATAGATTATTACAAGATGCTGAGTATAGGTCCCTGTGCTATACAGTAGGCCTTTGTTAGTTACCTATTTTGTATATAGTAGCGTGTATATGTTAATCCTAAACTCCTAATTTTTCCCTCCTCCCTCTCTCCCCTTTGGTAAACATAACACAGACATAGAAGACAACCTTATTTAAAAAGGGCTTTAGACATGTTTTAAACAATGGCAAGCTCTCCAGACTGTACATCTATGATAAAGACGTGTGTGCGTGTTGTGTGTGTGTGTGTGTGCATGCACTGGTCACATTGCTAGATGTTGCGGCTGCTTTCTATACAGCTCTGCCAGACAGTATCCATTCACTTGGCAACAGTCATTTTAGACAACGGGAGAGAGCAGTTCACGAAGCTCTCAAATACCCATTCTTGCTTATGAATACAGATTCATCCCACCATTTGCTGGAATAATAAATTTGGATACAGGCTTTGGCAAACTATTGAATGTAACTGCTCCTGAAACAAATAATTATTTTGTTTGTTCGATGACAAGTAAACTTACTGGGCATGGATGACATGTTAATAAAGGGAAATTTAGCAAGACGTTGGCCATTTCTAAGTAGGTTTGATGTCTTGAGCTTGGAAGCACACACTGGCACTTCTTGTAAATCTATAGGACCTGTGCTCCTCAAGTAAGAAACATTTGCATTTGTAATTTCGGTAAATTAGGACTCTTCTAGAAATCAAGATGGATACAGGCATTTTGTTGGAATGTAGACCCAATGCAAGTTCGCAGTGGGTAGGTGACCACCAGGTCACCTACGATAGAAGTTCAAGTGCAGTACACAGTACTGTTGTGCAGTACAGAGCAATCACTTGCAAAAATTGTTTACTATGTCCTAATTGATTGTTCTTTTCTGATAGGTCTTATTTTTTACCACTCCCCCTTGAAAGATACAACAAATCGATGAGTAGAATAATTTCTGTCTTCAGAGGAAACAGACGCATATTTAAACAATTCAAGAGGCAGTCGCCAACTAAGCCACACATTATAAACATTTAGATTTAAATTCGCATAGGGTTTAAAGCAAAAAACCTGGTACTGAATTTCCATTGAAGACTAGAGAATTATCAGAAACTTCAAAACACTGTATTATAGGGTCAACTGTGTGACTTTGGAAAAATTATTTAATCTCTGTGCATTCTTTTCTCATTTTAAAATGAGGCAAATGATAGGACATAATGCATAAGGTTATTTTGAAGGTTAAATGAGTTCATGTAAGAAAAGTGCTTTGAACAATGGCAAATAAACATTATGTGCATATTTCTATTATCGATATGAATATATGTTAAAATATGGAGATTTCAGATGTTTTCTGTTACCACTCTCGACTGGAGCAGCAAGGATGAGAGTACTAAAGAGTGACTTGATCTGTGAGAAAATAATAGTAGCGTTTCATTGAATCATGACGATGGTAAGTGAGATCTCAGTTGTGCAGTAGCATCAATTTCATTTCCTTAACTCAAAGATATTATTGCCAAGTGGTGTCCCCTGAAGTGTCAAACCTATGTAAGAAAATTGATGGTCATCTTCCTAAGTGGATTATTTATTTCACTGACTTGTTACTGTGATACATATTTTGATAGACAAAGGTTACTTTATAAACATCAAGTATTTTATCATACTCTTCCAGTGCTGGTATGAATTGGTGAAGCTCTTTGCTCCCACACAAAATGGCCGACGATGCTGTAATTTTAGACTGTTTGTCGCTTCCTCCCCTCCCTCTCGCTCCTCATTTTCTCCCCTCCCTCTCCCTCTTCCTCTCCCTCCTCTTCTTCTCTCCTTGGGACTAATACTTACTGTCTAATGCTGTCTCAGTGACATATTTCCAGACTTTTCCAGTACGTACCAGATGGGCTCTCAAATGGCTCTCAAATTTAAGTTTCAAAACAAGTAGTGTTAGTTTTACCCACAATTCTTTTTTTTTTAACATCTTTATTGGGGTATCATTGATTTACAATGGTGTGTTAGTTTCTGTTTTATAACAAAGTGAATCAGTTATACATATACATATGTTCCCATATCTCTTCCCTTTTGCGTCTCCCTCCCTCCCACCCTCCCTATCCCACCCCTCCAGACGGTCACAAAGCACCGAGCTGATATCCCTGTGCTATGCCGCTGCTTCCCACTAGCTATCTACCTTACGTTTGGTGGTGTATATATGTCCATGCCTCTCTCGCGCTTTCTCACAGCTCACCCTTCCCCCTTCCCATATCCTCAAGTCCGTTCTCCAGTAGGTCTATGTCTTTATTCCTGTCTTACCTCTAGGTTCTTCATGACATTCTTTTTTCTTTAATTCCATATATATGTGTTAGCATACGGTATTTGTCTTTCCCTTTCTGACTTACTTCACTCTGTATGACAGACTCTAGGTCCATCCACCTCATTACAAATAGCTCAATTTCGTTTCTTTTTATGGCTGAGTAATATTCCATTTTATATATGTGCCACATCTTCTTTATCCATTCATC